>NC_138781.1:115064681-115619681 GCF_965178545.1 Coloeus monedula
AAGTCACGAAATCCTGTTTTACGATTTTTTTAAGGGAAATTAAAGAACTGGTGTGTGAAAAAGACAATGAGTAAGATGTTTGATAAGTTTGCAGATACATGAAGGGTAGAAGAAAAGGGAATTGTGAAAAAAAGGGAATTGCATCATACAATGAGAGCATTGTCAACATGACAAAGAAGGAGATTGGGTTTGAGGTTAAGACAACTCAATATAGGTGTTTACATTTCTGTTATGGTAAATGGAGATGCAGTGGATGCTGAGTGCACCTGTTTGGTTGGATCAAATTGTGCTTTTGAAGCAAATCTCGGGAGTATGAGAATTGATCCCTCCTGGGTGAAACCGCATTGGGAGATTCATCCATCTGCGTGTAGATGCGGGGATCTGTGGGACCAAGCTAATTCTGGTCTGAAGGATCCATCAAAACATGGGTTGCGTGGTGCTGGGTTCTCTTCATCAAATACTTTGCTCTACAAATCCTCCTGTGTTGGGTTTTCAAGCTGAGCATACTTACAACTAGTTGAGCCCAGAGAGAAATAGATTTGAGCTGGTTTGGGGGCAAGTTGAACAGCGCTCCGATCTCTGTTGATATTGGCTATATTTCTGCTGATCATAATGAAAGTTTAGGCACTTAGCTTTCATTTAGGTATGTAAGTTAGTGTGCCTTACTCTGAATCTCATGCAAGCAGCAGTATGGTCAACTTGCAAGGAGCTAAAAATTAGGATGACAAAATGAAGATAAAAGTTAACAAAGACTTTTCATCTGTAGGACTACCTAGGCACCCCCTTAGGTTAGTGAGGCTGAGGGATCTCCATCCCTCATTTTTTACGAACAGGATAAACAGTTGTCAGGAAGCATTTGAGTGTAGTTTGTCTGTCCCCAGGGCCAGGAGGTGTACTAGTAGATGACCTTGGATGGTCCCCCCTGCTTGCTTCTCTAAGGTCTTCACATGTTGTCTTCAACACCAAACTGACTCACAGGAGGTGCAAGCTCCAAATCTCCTAACACACAGCACATGGAAAAGACCACATTTCTAGGCATTACTGTTTCATGGTGTAGCAAATACAGACATGTACCTTCTTGGTTACTCAGTCTTTATAGCTTTACAGCTTAAATCTGAGCTTTGTGTTGGAAATCTGTCCTTTAGTCACTTCCTGACTATAGATGAGCAGGGATTTGGGCAAGAGCAGCCTTGCACTCCCTATACATGGCAGTCACTCCCTTCTTTCCCACGCCCTCTTGCCTATTCCTGTTGCTTTCCTGTAGTATTTCATTCCAATTTCATTACTTCAGGCCTCAGACTTTTTTTTTGTAACCATCCAGTTTTCTTCTGACAATGTGTTTCCAGCTCTGTCATCAACAGGTGTCATCAGTAGATGTCTGGTTTTTGAGCCAAGGCTATGTCCCACAGCAAATAACAGAGGTTTCCTACTCTGAGCCATTTAACAGAAGGCAGTTGTAAGATACTAAAAAAAAAAGAGGGGGGGAAATTCACATGTTTAATGGGCGCTAAATTCTGACATTTCACTTGCCCTTGAAGAAAATGTCCCTGAAAAGTGCTTTTCCCCCTATTTAAAATTTTTGGAACCTTTGAAAAATTTCAGTAAAAAGGCAGGATCCCTTTATATATTTGTTCCCCTTGTATTTATGCATCTTGTGAATAAAATAGTCATTCTTAAACATTTTTTGTAGATGTCTTCTATGTCCCTTGTGAGGCTACCTGTGGACTGTGGATTGAATAATACAAGAGCAAAAGTATTTTTTGCTGCCTTAGCGTTAATCCAGAATGTTTTGAGGGACATTCACTACTATGCAAACAAATTGATTTTTATTTATCTTAATGAAAGATTTTCTGTCTATAATGACTAATGGATTTTTTTTACACGTTTTTGGTACACATCTCAGTGGAAGATCTGCTTATTCTTGGTCTTCAGACACTTT
Organism: Coloeus monedula; assembly: GCF_965178545.1. Taxonomy (NCBI): domain Eukaryota; kingdom Metazoa; phylum Chordata; class Aves; order Passeriformes; family Corvidae; genus Coloeus; species Coloeus monedula. The sequence goes on from NC_138781.1 coordinate 115,066,621, forward strand.
TGTTTATACTGGGTTCTCAGGTTTCCAATACAAGGAAACTTCTCATCATATGCCTCTTGTCCCCATTCAGTGTTGAGGCAGGAGCACTTTTCCCCCCAGTTAACCAGTTAGAGCAACTAAGGATGTTTCTGATGACATCTTGTCAGTTATTCACCTTCCAAAAGAGTTGCAGCTTCTGTTGGAAAACCTTGACTATAAAGCAAAATTCTCCTGTCAGTCTTGCTGGTAGAATCTCATTAGTCATGAAAATAAATTTTGAAAATCCATACAATTTATAAAATCAAGTAAGACTAAGAACATACATGAAAACAGCTTGGTGTGTGAGATCCTGTACCCTTCACAATGCATATCCATTAGGAAACTAACTGCTTGATCATTTTTGTCTTCAGAATATATACATTGGGAAAAATACCATTTGAAAAACAGTTTTGTTGAACAAGTTGAAACAGAAATCTGCTGTATTGCTCAACACAGTCTGCTGGATTGTGTGGGGAAGAGATAACATCTTTTAAAAAAAAAAGCTGTCATCAATTCAGTAATCAAGGCTGAGTCAGAGGGAGGAATAGGGAGAGCCCAGTCAACAGACTAGAAACCAGTCAAAGACTGACTTATTTGAGTAGAAAACCACCTTTTCTGAACCTGCTTTGCCTTAGGCAGTAGTATGCCTAAAAAAAATCACCTAAGTTGCAAAATAAAAGTAGTAATTGTTTTCAGAACGATAACAGTATTTGCTACCTGTGCAAAGCTCAAAAACTTGATTTGTAGGTCTCCCGTGTTGTAACAGCCTACTTTTTATTGTTGCTGTTTCCCAATACCTACATTTTTTGCGGTTTGAGGGGTGTTGTTACTTGCAGAGTCTTTGGTGCCTGGAGAGTGGACATAAATGTGGGGTCTCTGATAAGTTGGCTTCTTCCAGCCGGGATTTGTGACCTAACTGAGTCATTCAAGGGCGTGCATAGCTGTCCTGGTGCGTGAAGAGGTGGGCAGTCCCAATACTGAACATTGGCCTGTAAGGTTTTGTCAGAGCAAGCACTGCTGCCTTGTTTAAATAAGTGGTGCCATTTTTCCTCCCAGCAAGGTGCTGAGTGACAGCTGCTTCTGTCATATACACTTCAGCAGATGTTTGGGTTAGTCCTTGCCTTTAAACACTATTTATTCAATTTTTTTCTCTGATGTGATTGGTAACCTGCCACAGCCACAAATCCAAGGTTGGCCCAGAAGAGGGAGCTTCTCCAAAGCGCTGCCGGCAACCAACACTTGATTCCATCAATGGCGCATCCTCATCGTTTTGGACTAGTGAAGCATTGTGCAGGACTAAAAAAGGAGTTGTTTGAAAATTACTGTAAATTACTGAATTTATTAGAAAAAAATACTAATTGCTTACAACCTGTTTCCTGCTAGGAAAAAGGTGCCAAACTTAATTATTACATAGTTAGAGTGTATGTTTTTAATGTCAATGGTTATGGGTGAATTTTTCAGAAGCTGTTATGGGTAAATAATAAATACTGATTTATAGAGGTCAGAAGCCTTCTTCCTTATGGCTTTGTTGCTCTTAAGGAGGTCATGTTGCTCTTAAGGAGGTCATGTTGCCTCTGAAGGAGGTCACAAAAGTTAAGTTTTAGTACTATTAAAGTGACATAGAATTAATAATGATTATCATAATTTCCATTGCAGATCTGTTTGAATTATGGAAATGGGCTCTACGTGAAGGTAGGATGTAATGGAAAACTTTTTCTTTATCAGTGCCTAAAGAGGGGTTCTCTGGGCAGAGTGTCAAAGTTATGCCTTTCTTCAGTTGATAAATGTCTTGAATTCTACCATTTTCTGAAATGTGAAAGCTGCATAGTGAATAAAGAAATGAAAGCTGAAAAGTAAGTGAATAGATTCCTACATCCATCACATGGAGTGGTGTTGAACTTTGAGAAACTTCCCCTAAACCACTGAATTTGTAGATAGCTTTTTTGAACTCAGTAAATGAAAGCAACCACTATTTTATTGACTATGTTAATCTGGGAGTCAACAGAGGCAGTAGAGACTAAGGTGGACAAAAGGATGAGGGGTGTCATGCAGAGTGAGAATGAGGGGTGCTTGCACAAGGATAGCAGAGACATTGGGTGGGTTGAGTATACATGGCCTGCTCTTCCATGCATTCTGTTTCAGAGAGAAGGTTGAATATGCAAGGCAGTATTGGTGGGAAGATAAACATGGTGGTAAGGCAGAATTGGTGGCTCAAAACAGCCTTAGTGCAAAGCTTCTTCCCACATCTGATGACAAGCATTTAAATCTTCCAGAGCAGGTGTATTTTCACCAACCACTGGTCATGGAAACTTGCACATATATTTAAAGCCTGTCTTACCCAATTCTGCCTTGATGAAAAGACCAGTGTCGTTTTCCTCTTCAACCAGCTTGAGGACTGTGTAGCTCTTAGATTGTGACTCAGGAGGCTGATGCTGCTCCATGATTTTGAAATTACTAGCTATTGAAAGAGCAAATGTTATTTAGAAGTCTTGGCTACAGCAGCAATAAAGCATTTATCTGAAATGACTAAATGTAATGCTGACATTCCATCTTGTCTTTTCACAGGTTTATAATCGAAGTTACAGGAGTGGCGTGTTGTCTCATCCCAACAGCCTAATCAGACAGAAGCGAGAATGGACGGTCCCTCCAGCTTTCGTACGGGAGGAGGAGGACAATTCCTATAAGAATCCAATTGCTAGAGTAAGCCCAGAAAAGAGTTAATATGCAATACACATAAAAATAGAGATGAAAATGTAAAATAAGGGTGTGGCTGCCCTAAACACATGCACAACTGTTTTTTTAATTTTAAAAGACTCTTGAATGCCAGCTGAAGATTGATATATTTCCTTCTTCATCCTTTACTTTTAAAGCCTGATTTGGCTCAGTCTCTCATCTTTTCATAGCCCCATTTTTCATTAAGCTTTTGGGAATGCATTATCTTTGAGTTTTTTTCACCCCACCACCCATACTCATCTGGGGTTTAACTTGGCAAGTGGGTCCCAAATCTGCCGGTGGTGATTGGGCAGAAGGGTGTACATAGAGCATGATTATGTATGCCTAGTCTTTTAGGAAACTGAGCTAGAAATAACCCTTTGTGAGTGATATGCACCAGTGTTGAAACCTTAATTCACCATTCCTGTCCATTCAGCATATAAAGTTACTACAGGTGGTAGCAAGCTGTTACCTTCTGCTTGGGTTGCCCCTTGATGGTGATGCTGGCACAATGCACGCTTTTCCAGATGTTTTGTATATCTGCTGACAGCAGAGAAAGGGTGTAATCTCTAGTCTCTGCAGCCTTTTCTATGTGTTCATCTCCAGATCTGACATTTTTTCCTCCACCCTGTCCCTTCTCCAGTCCTGGTTGTATTTGCTACCTTAGGTCTGACCTCCCAGGTAAACTCCCTGCTCCAGATGTTCCTCATCTCCCTGCACCAAATTCTCAGACAGAACATGCAGCCCCTCCTGCATTCATCTCAAGATCTCCACAGTCAAAGGACAGCAGTGAAATTTGTTAAATATTTTTTTTGTTTGTTCATTACAAGATGGTAAAAATATTTTGTTGCCCTTTTTAATGTGATTTTATTTACTGAGTGCTATTTAATTTGTTATATTCCTTCTAGATACATTCAGATCTTGAAGATACAGGGATAGTAGTAACTTACACTATATCTGGTCAAGGAGTAACAGAACCCCCTTATGGATTATTTGTTATCAATGGAAAGACTGGTGACCTGAACATAACAGGAAGGGTAGACAGAGAGAAAACTCCAGTTCTGCTTGTAAGTTGAAAATTAATTTTTTTCTTTACAGGTCCACCCTCCTGTCCATTTTTTATTTATTTTCTTTAAATGTGTTTGCTTGAAATAATATATATTTCTGGATATTAGTGTGTGTATACCTGTTTGTATTTATAAGCATATATAATACGCTTTTATAATACTTAGATTTTGTTTTATATAATAGATATATTTCTATTTTGCATATGCATTTATATATGTTACAGTCACTGGATTTGCTTATTGTTTCTGTCTGTATTGTCAGGTGCGAGGCCACGCACTAGATAAGAATGGGGCAAAACTGGAAGAGCCAATAGATCTCCCAATTAAAGTTGTGGACATAAATGATAATTTCCCAGTGTTTTCACATGAAGTTTTTGTTGGTTCAATTGAAGAATTGAGTGAAACAGGTAACTTTATTTTTAATTTTTTTTCTTTTAGTTTTTCCCAAGGTATGCAAGGGGACATGGGAATATGCACTTTGCAGCAGTGTATCTGCAGTAACAAGGGCACATTGTCTTGCTGACATAAGCTAGGTTATCCATGTGTGAATGAAAGTTTTTATTAGGCTGTGTTGTGTGATTAAGGGAGAGCATCCCCCTAGGGGCGAGAGAGAACAGTATTTCCTCTTGTGGCTCCTTTGGTTTGTTGTCAGAGCTACCACAAATCCAGGAACCAGAGTTCTTCAGCAGGAATTGCACAGGAAATGCGATCTGTCTTCTGGCCTAGTAGTCACAGCCTATTTAAGAGGGACTTCACTCTGCCATCATCATCCAAAGCCCTGCTTTATCTGTGGGCTGGATGAGGTTCTTTGCTGGTAAGCACATAGGGCTATGCTATAATCGTTGAACAACTTAATGGCCGGTTTCTTATTGACGTCAGTAAACATAAGAGTAACAGATTATTTTCAAGATAAGAAAAGCTGGAATAAAACAACCTAAAAAATACCTGGCAGTGTGTCCACTTCAATGTCACTGTAATCAGAAGACACAAATTCTTGCCCATCCACTTGGGTGAGGTATTGAGTAACCTCAGCAATCTTTCAAGTCAATAGCAGCCATATGTATTGACTCTTGGCATGAATTCCAGCTAATGTTAATGTTTAATAATGTTCAAGTAGAGAAATTAACAGTGCTCTCATGAGAATAATGTGTGAGGGAAATGTAGCTCATTGTTCAAAAGCTTGTACAACTGCTCTGTGTGGTATTTACATTTTTCTGTCAAAATTATTGAGAGAATTTAACCTGTTGTTTAATTTATGCATTGAATTCTACGAGTTAGAGGTGTGTGGATACAATCTTTTTGTTGGCTAGAACATATGCTTTTAATGTTTTGAGTTTAGGAACATTTCTCCAACTTTATGCGTTAAATAAATAAAGTCAAGAGCATCAGAAGATTGTGCGGTGTATCTAACAAAATGCTCTTATCTTTGACATTGCAATAAAGGTATTTGCCAGTGCATGGTGGTGTAAACAAGTGCTGTATTTTGCTTGCATTTTCCAGGTACAATTGTAATGAGGATAAATGCAACAGATGCAGATGAGCCGAATAACCTAAATTCCAAAATTGCTTTCAGGATTGTTTCCCAAAGCCCTAGTGCTGCATTCAACATGGATAAGAATACTGGCGAGGTTCGAGTAGCAAAAATAAACCTTGACAGAGAGGTAAAAATACCCTCCCAGTTTTGATGTTTGTTAGTAATGGTTTTCTGGTGCCCATTGTGTCACCCTCAGCCCTGCCTGCAGGGCAAAGAGCTGGCCCTCTTACCTTTAACTTCTCTTGGGATTAAAGCCTTGTCTGGCTGATGCATGCTGTTCAGGGATTGCAGGAGGAGGTGATGGGATCAAGGCTGTAGTCCCCCCATCACCTCCCTAACATAGCACCAGCCTGATGGCTGCTGCGTTCTGTCCCTCCCGTGCAGCCAGGGCAGCACTTACACAAAACAAGGCATCATTTCTTTCTGCTGGGGGGTGTATGGCAAAGATAACCTAGATCACCACCTGCAAAGCTGCTGATTGCATCTGCATTTTTGTGGCCTGCTGTGCAAATCGCAGTGCAAAGAGTTAGGATGGGTGCTACTGGGAAACTGCATTGAAAGCCACATATTACCAGTGACACGACCTGGGCTTGCAGAGTTTTCCCTGGCCAGCAGATGGTGATGGGAATGTTAGTTCTGTGGCTGAGGGAAATGTCTCTGCCTCTAGCCATGTCCTAACATGCAGGTGTCACTGGTTGTGTCCCTGTTCATGGCCACGGGAATTTTTTCCTTTGCTGTGTAAGTACAGTCTGACTCTGTGTGGAAGATGGGAAAGTCCCATATCCTTTTCAAAGCCTCAGTTCTACTCCTGCAGAATCTGTCAAGATACTTGTGTGTGAGATTTACTTCTACTGGAGAGGAGTTATAATTGACCATAACAGATATTACCAAAATGTAATAGAGATAATCTAGCAAAGGAAGAATTTTAATCCTTAGCCTGGATTAAACAACTTTTTTTTTACCATGACAGGCACAAAGTAGCTATTCTTTGGTGGTGGAAGCAAAGGACCGTGGTGGTGAAATAGGTGGGAATGCTGCAACGTGTTCTTTAGAAATCAAGATTTTGGATGTCAATGACAATCTGCCTGTTGTTGAAAGTCATACAGTAAGTAAAATTATCACATTTGTTCCTATGCCTGCCAGTATCCCATAGTAAGACAATGTGTAAAATCCATTGCACTGGTGAAATGAGGTAAACCGTGATATCTTTTCCAAGAGTGGATTTTTTTTTTTTTTTTTTTTTTGATTACAGTTTGAAGGAAGCATTGAAGAAAACAGAGCAAATGTGGAAATTATGCGAATAAAAGTATTTGACAAAGATGAAGAGTTTTCTGATAACTGGCTGGCAAACTTTACTTTTGTTTCTGGCAATGAAGATGGTTTTTTCCAAATTGTAACAGACACCCAAACAAATGAAGGAATTTTGACTGTTGTGAAAGTAAGTATAGATTTTAGAGAATCTGCTTTAAATAGTGGAATAATTTATCCATCTGCTTTGACAAATTGGGTTTATTCAGTCAATATGTAAAGTTCAGTCAATATGTAAAATATGTGAATACTCCTCCTTTGCTGCATTTTTAATGCATTCAGTAATTCCATGCAAAATAATAATTTTGTCAAGCTTTTCCATTTGCATTCTGTGTGATCTCAAATATATCTAGTAGGGCAGAAGTTCCCTTACACTTTGGGCAACAGTACTAACATGCTGTAAACTTTCACATTTCTGCTGTCCTTGTTGATCTCAGTATAAATTTCTTTATTTCCCCTGGCCGCTGATAATGTTGCAGGCAACACCTGTTCCATGAGCTGTGGGCTACAGACTGTTTTATGAATTTTCATAAGTTGAAATGATGACAAAATTATTTTCCATTAATGGAAATGTCTATTTCATAATTTTCACTTTTCTTTAGTCCACAGGAACTGAAGATGCATAGTGCCCTAAGTAGCTTTCTTTATTTCCTACTCAGGTTTCCTTATCTGAAAACTGCTAATTAATTAAAAAAAAAAAATTGAGCATTATTAAGTGAATGATTTTGTTTAAAAAAAAAAAAAAAAAGCAACACATAAATTTGGAAGAGCCAAGTAACTGAACATTGATTCACTGAAAGCACAGGCAGAATACATGGGTAGGACTCCTTTCACATACCTTAAAGTAATTTAATTCAATAATATAAAGCCATAGCAATGGTGTCATCCATTAAAACTGAGTGACATTAACAGGTTAACAAACTTCCTCCCACTGTAGCATACTTATTGCTTAAATATTACTTAAATATTTACATCCTTATTGCTTAAAAAAGAATGCTATAGTATTATTTAAATATTAAATGTATGCATGTTGTCTAGATACCAGATTCTGACAAATTCTGGGTGGTTTTTTATTATTTTCTTCATCGCTCTAGGAGCTGGATTATGAAAAAATGCAAAGCCTAAACTTGGGTGTTGTTGTTACAAACAAAGCAGAGTTCCACAAGTCGATTAAACCCAGTTACAAAGCAGAAACAATTCCAATCAAAATTAAGGTGATCAATGTGCGGGAAGGCCCTGTGTTTCCTGGTGGCACAAAAATTATTGAAGCAAGTGAGAAACTGCAGATAAAACAGGTTATTGGACAGTATCAAGCCTATGATGAAGACACTGGAAAAATAGCAGAACATATTACGTAAGAATTTTTTTATAACCATCATAAATGACTATGTCAGAAGTTGTATCTTACTGTAAAAATTTGCATGTTGTACTGAAATAATTTCAAAGGCCATAATTTTCTACTAAGGCTAATTCACACCTTAAACATCCTCATCTTCAATATTCTATAATGCAGAAAACAGGTGATATGAAAATCCTTCTTTTGTTGTATATGGTGAGACATGTTTGGGCTGAAGTTGTCTGTGTTTGCATGATGTGTTTGTCATACCTGTCTACTTTTGAGAGTAGATTTACCAAACTGATTTCATTGTCTCCAGTAAAATTAGGAAGACATATGCAGAAACATTTATCAGTCAGACAGAAAGGGTCTGCATGTCTGTGCTTGGGTTTTGAACCATAGCTTTTCAGATAGAATGCTATTTAACCACCACCACGGCCTTTACAAATGGCACATAGCAAAGTTGCACAGCCCTTTCCCCATACCTCTAATACAGTTTCTCATGGGTGGCTAATGCACAGCTTTTGCTGGGAGTATGGATGGAGGGGAAGAGGATGGTGACCAGCAGTGCAGCTCCGTCTCCTGTTCCAGTCTCACTCCCTAATTATATTTTCTGTAATGTATCCATACCTAAATCTTTGATTTAGAGGGAAAAGCAGCTCTTAACATTCAGGGTAGGTTTATAGTTGTAACCAATTACAGTGGCAGAAGCATCATACCTCAGATTTAGGGATTTGGTCTCTGTTGTAAATGACGAGTAAACATACTGTGAAGCTGCTTATTCTACTGAACAAAATGATTGCTTTCCTCATTATAAATGTGTCCATCTTCATGTGATTTTCATCAGGTACAGGAAAGGAAAAGATGCCGCAAACTGGATCACTGTAGACTCAGTCACAGGTGAAATCCGACTTGCTAAAAATCTTGATTACGAATCACCTCATGTAGTAAATGGTACCTACACTATCACCATGTTGGGTGTAACTACTGGTAAGTTGAGAGGGTTTTGTTTTCACACAAAATGGTTTGTTTGCCTATCTACAAGGGTAGTTGGTTTAACCTACCTATCTCTAAAGTTAGGCACTAAGTGCAGTCTCTGTATTCAAAGGAGAGACACAGGCAAGTCCTTTTTTGGAATGGGTTCCCACAGTGTCTGTTTCTCCTGTTTGACTAGATGGAGATGAACTTTTACAAAAGTTTTCAAAATAGGTCTGATAGGAAAATCTGTTGTCAAGGTGGGAATTGCCAGTATCTCAGTATGCCTATCATCAGACTTCATAGTCCTAAGTTTTCTTGAATGCTAAGCATGAAAGACTCCCTGAACTTCCTGTGTATCTAAGTAGAATTTTTCATTTATACTCTGCATGTTACTCTGTAACCATATAGGATTTTTTTTTCAAGTTAAAGTAATAAAACGACTTGCCTTCAGAAGAACTTGGTCAATATATTAACATTGGGGATGAATCACTGTTCTCATAAGCTCCAGGAAGATCTCTTTAAACTTACTTCAGCAATGTTGGTGTCTTGGAAAATACTAAGTTTTTTTATTTTAAGATAAATTTTTGTGCACAAATCAATTTAATTTTTCATATTTTAAAATCCTAGATTCCCCAAAGAAAACAGTCACTGGCACAGTTGTCATTCAAGTTAAAGATGAAAACGATAACTGCCCAGTTATTGTGAACCCTGTGCAGACAGTGTGTTCAGATACAAAACTAGTTGATGTTATAGCTCATGATTTGGATGGTTACCCAAACAGTTATCCCTTCAGCTTTACTGTCATTGATGAGCCACAAGGGACAGCAGAAAAATGGATAATTGCATCTGGAAATGGTAAGAAAATGTATTTTTAATTACTTTCAGTTCTTTGAAGTCCTAAGGTTGTAATTTATTAATTCCAGTCAAACTGACAGTTTGGCTGAGTCAGACCGAAAAAACAACCCTATATATGGAGTTAGGCATTAAGAACATCATTTGCATTCTGCTCCCTTCTCTCTAAAGGTTATAAAAGCCCAGTCATGGCCTTTGGGCTGTGTTGCTTCCCTCAGCTGGACTATCTTTGCCTGGCTTGATGCACCATGTGTGGTGACCAGGATTTCATGAATAATGCTGGAATCAAGCTATCCCCATCTTCTCACGAAAAACATGCAGTGATGCATTATCTGGGCATAGACGACAAGCTGTCCAGGAGCCAGCAGTGTGTCCTTGTGGCCAAAAGGGTCGATGGTGTCCTGGGGTGCATTAGGAACAGCATTGCCAGCAGGTTGAGGGAGGTGATCCTGCGCCTCCTCTCAGCCCTTGTGAGGCACGTCTGGAGTGCTGTGTCCAGTTCTGGCTCCTTGATGTAAGACAGACACAGAGCTCCTGGAGCATCCAGCAGAGGGCAACAAAGATAATTAAGGGGTTGGAGCATCTCTCTTATGAGGACAGGCTGAGTGAGCTGGGCCTGTTCAGCCTTGAGAAGAGACAGCTGAGAGGAGACCTAATCTATAAGTATCTGATGAAGGGAGGGTGCTGAGAGGATGGAGCCAAGGTCTTCTCGGTGGTGCCAAGCAATAGGACAAGGGGCAATGGGCAGAAACTGAGGCACAGGAAGTTCCACCTGAATACAAGGAGGAACTTCTTTACAGTGCAGTAACTGTGCACTGGAACAGTTTGCCCAGAGAGCTTGTGGAGTCTCCCTCACTGGAGATATTCAAGAACTGTCTGGATGTTATCCTGTGCCATGTGCTGTAGGATGACCCTGCCTGGGCAGGAAGGTTGGACTAGATGCCCCACTGGGGTCCCTCCCAACTTTAATCATTCTGTGATCTTCTGCCTAGTTAGTTCTTGACATGACACAGCCACAGGAGCAGGTGTTTTGTTGCCTCCTGATCTCTGTCTGTGGCCTACAATACATTAATCTCCTCAAGACTGAAGCTGCTTTTTTGTGAGTTTAGCCTTTAGCTATCCAGATGATGTGGCTGATGCTATACAGGTGACCGGGCTGTCTTCCATGTGAAGTCTCTGGTCGTGTGAAACATCACAATTGTCTGAGGCTGTAGGTGAGCATGGCTGCCCACTTACCACCATAAGTTACTTGATAAAAACACATATACTGTAGCAGCAGCTAATTAAACTTAATTCCATTGCATTGGCTGGGCTTAACTGGAGGGGGTTTGTTGGTAGACTGTAGCAGCTGTATTTTAGTTAGTTTACAGGAGTCAATTTTCTCTCTGCTCACTTCTTGTCTTTTTTTTTTCTTTAACCTCTCCCCACTCCTGCCTCAGACACCAGCGTACAGCTGGTACCACAAAACCTGAAGCCAGGCAGAACTGAAGTTCCCATGCTAATAAAAGACTTCCAAGGGGTCAGCTGTGCTGTGCCACAGTCACTGCAGCTGACTGTTTGTGAGTGTGCAGATGATGGAGTATGCCAAGAGAAGTTTATTGGCGCGAAGTCGGTGGGTCTGGGACCAGCAGCAGTTGCACTAATCATCTTGGCATTTTTACTTCTGCTGCGTAAGTAATTCTTTCGTATTATCTCAGAAGCACTGTAAATGTGGTCTGCAAAGCATCAGGAAAGAAACAGTCCAGCTCCCAGGTTTTATCATCTTGATACATTCTGTGTAAATTCCTAGTCTTGTGTGAAGTCATGGCAGATCCCCAAATAATTTTGGTAATATCAGCATTTCACCCTCAAAGGATTTCAAGCTGTGCATTTTAAAATTGATGTGAACAACATTTAATATTTGTTTATGGTGCTGTAAATAACAGGTGGCGAAGCAGTGGGGAATGCTTTTGGTATTCCCACATGTCCCCAGGTGAACCCTAGCTCTTCTTATTCAAACCACAGCACATTCTCCACTCTCTTTTCTGTCACTGCAGGTTCACTGCCTTGCTCAGAGCAGCATGTGACATTGTTCTTTGGTGAGATAAAATAGAAGAGAAATAAGAGAAGAATATTTGTAGTTATGGTATGGCCAGGTGTAGCAGTGCTGCATTTAAACTCCTAATAGTTTATTGCTTGTGCTGGCAGCAATCTAACTGTGATAAAACAAAGTTCATGCCACAGGAATAATATTCTCCGTTTCTGAAACGGGATTATTTTGAGTCCCCCAGGCAATGCTCTAGGCATGTCAAGGGAGTGGTGAGGTGGAATTTACGTGACACCATGTTGTTATCTAGTAGTAAAAGAAGAGGAGGAGTTAGAAATGCTGAGGTTGTACAGTGATAGCCAGGGCTTGGATTTGGCATATGAGATCTTTGATAGAAGCATAACTACATACATGTGTGGTCATCTGCAAGATTCAGGCCCTGACGTGTTGTCAGTTTGCCCTCCAGTAAACTGGCCTGGCATGTGCTTCTAGGAAATGCCTTGACTATATGGGAACCTGTCTTCAGTCCTTGTCAGCCCTCATGCTGATCACTAGCTCATTGAAAATACATTTGGGTATGGGAGCTGACCAAACTTAACAGTGGCTGTTAGTATTCTTAGGCCCTAATAATCACATAGTTAATGGCTACCTTCTGTTTCCCTGTAGTTGTTCCACTGTTACTGCTGCTGTGTCCTGGTGGCTTGGGAGCAAAGGGATTCGGTGGAGCAAAGACATTTGCTGACATACCAGACCACAGCGAAGCGATGTTGCGTGAGTGGAACAGTGAAGGAGCAGCTCCAGAGGAGAAGGCATGTATCCCTAATAGCCTTTCTCTTTGATTTCTATCCCAGTGTTCAGTTTGGCACTTGAGGCCTTTTCCACGCTACAGGTGGCTATTTCAAAGGTCTACAATAGATATTAGCAACACATGAAAATTAATTAAAATTAACCCTGTGAGGCTCAGTGAAGGATGTGTGGGAGATGTCTTCCACCAGCAGCTGTAGGAAAAAGCAACCATAGCATGTAAATCCCAAAGTATAGGGAAAGAAGTCAAGCAAATGTTGATCATATCTGAGCAGAAGACAGGTCTGTAGGAAAAGCATTGAACCAATAGAGAGTGAAACATTTTCATTTGCAAGCCTGGAATGCTCTGCACCCCTTTGGGAGCAAGGTAAAGCAGCAAAGTAATGGGTTGTAATGCTGAGTTTCCCTTCATTGGTTTAAAGTTTCGGACTGTTTTAAATTACTTCCCTATTTTAAACAGAGGAAATTCCTTATTAAAAAAGAAAAAGGCAGAAAAAGGTGCAAATCTGCGGAGGGAACAATAAATGCCAAGAGAAGTTTGCCCTTTATTGTTATGCTACAAAACAAGGTTTTCAAAAAAAGGGCATGACACTGACATGCTTTTGCACAACAGAAACAGAAGGTAAAAGACTTTGATTTAGGGCCAATGCTCACTGCTCACACCAAATTCTTGTTAAAAGATAATTAACAGGGAAGCCAAACTGCTAGAAAAAAAGAAAGGGCCAGGCAGTGCATACTTCTGCATTTTGTGTCTGAAGAAAACTGGGCAGTTTTTCTTGGAACAGCTGAGCTCCCTAGAGTTTTGCAAGCCTTTTTTTAGTGGGTTTTTTGTTAGGTTTTTTTTTTTTTTTTTTTTCATTTTCAATCCTCTGAATTTCAAGTGAGCAATGATTTATAGAAACATTTCCATGAACCTTCTTGGCAGTACATTTGTGGAAGCTGTACCTTGTTTTAGGAGGCCTTTTACTCTTTGCAGCAACATGTACAAGTGCAAATTCAAACAAGTTGTAGGACAGCACCCTCCCCGTTCCCACCCAGCCCCACTGCTGGTTTGGTGAGTTCCATGTGCTACACAGCAAAGCTTTCATGTCACATTTTAATTTGTCTTACTTATGTAGCCAGTGCTAAGCTTCATTCCACCCACTGGGCTTGGGAACTTGAGAGGAGCAACAACAGCAGCAGCAGCCGGAGCAGCTGGAGCAGCAGCGGCAGCAGGAATGAGTGGAGAAACTGTAGTAGGAGCAGGTAGCTCTGCCTCTCACGCAGGAGAGCATCACAGCACTATTACCAGGGAAAGATGGGAAGAGCAAAGGCATCTTCTTTCTGGTGCCAACTATGGAGCCATGGCGGCTGGAGCGGCTGAAGGCATGACAGGTACAGACAGCAGGACAGTTGTGTCTGGAGGAGGAGTTGCTGTGGGAGCAGCAGGAGCCATGAATGAAGAATTCTTAAGAGACTACTTCAACGACGTAAGCATATGACCCAAAAATAACAGTATTTTGGTGTTTACACTTAGTGTTGTGAAATATCGTTCGTGTTTTGACAAACAGATGAGTAGATAAGTAGGTATAAACAGTCCTGGTATTGTGCATGTGCAGTAGGGGGCATTAAGGATTTTTGGGTTAGCCACACATGTGGGACTTGGAGTGTGACAATGCTCAGTCTTGTAGCACTGAGTGCTTGCAAGGTGTCACAGGAATAGACCTTTCTCTCAAGGAAGGAATTTGGGGTGGGATCCAGAATATTCAGCAATAGCAAAGGAGTGCCTTGCCCAGGAAAAAGCCCTGAGAAAGACTCTGTGATCTAAATCTCGGGACTTAAGCACACTAAACTGGTCTCTAGGGAGGCACCTGTGACTCATCATGAGTCACAGCTACGGAGCAAAGTAGTCAGCTACAGAGCAAGTTTTACTATGGAGCAAGTTTTTGAAAGATAAGGTGAAGATGTCACACCAATGGGTGGGGCTCTATTTTCAAAGTAGCTGATGTAGTAAGTGATGCTGACTTGTCTGTTTACCCAGCAGCCTGGGTAAAGGGCCATTCATCCAAAGTGTATGAGGCACATGTTGCAATCCCCTTTCTTTTTTTTTTTTTTTTTTTTACTGACCTAATCGTTGGCCAGTAGGTTGTTCCTACTTGTAGCTATTTCTCTTCTTGTTATGTACATCATTAGTCCTTTGGCTGGTGAGCTCCTTGTAATGAAAGTTTGGCTTCCATGCGCCATCACCTGTACAAACAAAACATCTTCACACCCTACAGCTGGCAGCTGATGCGGTTTTGCAGGGGAGTAGCTGTGCGGATTTGAGTCACCACCTCAGGCCAGGGAAGGATTTGAGCTTTAGGTACTTGTATGTCTCAGAGTGCTCTAGCTACTGGTCTTCTGGGTGAACAGATGCAACAGTAGGAATCTATTTTTTTTCCACTCTTTGTGACATACTTTAATCATAACTGCCTGATTAAGTCTGAAGGAGGGAAATCATACTCAGTATCCATACAACTTCTGGGAGGCTAAAATATCTCAGATTATAGGGATGAGGAAACAGATAAGTAACCAAACCAAATAGTTTCAGATGCTGATTTTTGTGGCAGAATTTTGGATTATGTGCGTACTTCCAGGATCAAATGCAGTTAAACATGCAGAGTCAATTTGGGTCTGGCTATATACCACATTACACAGATGCCTGAGCTAATTTGCAGTCCAGAACTTCAAATGTGGCAGAAAGGTGGTTCTGAGCGCAAGCCAGAAGCCATATTAGATAAAGCTGGTTCAGCAGGCCCAGAGAACTTGGGTGTCTTCACTTTTGGAGCTGGAGCTGATGCAAGCACATACACAGATATTTGTGCCAGCACTGCAGCAGCTCCATGGCAGATGCTGCTTTCAGATTGAGCTGACCCTGTAGCCAGAACTTGTGAGGCCTCTTTTGCCAGATGACCTGCATAGAGCCTAAGAATTTACATGATGGACTATGCATCCAAACTTCACCAATCCATTAAACTTTTTGATTTGTTTCCTGTTGGGCATCTTGGGTGTGATCCTGTAGGCTGCACTAGTGAAAAGGGCCATGGTAGGTGATAACATGTCAGCATGTGGTCATTAAATGTTTGTTTAAATGTTAGGATACTCTCAGAAATGGACTTGGCATTCTCCCACAAAAACCTTGTTAGAGGTGAAGTTCATTCACTGAACTAAAACTAGAACAATTTTTGTGAATATGGAGCAGTGTCACAAATGGCACATTTACTGGAAGGAACAGTAGCATGTGGCGACGGTATCCAAGGTTTTAAATTTAATCTCAGATTTTTCTTCTCATCAAGTGTACTGTCAAGTTCAGACTAGTTTTGAAAAAGAAAAAAAAAATGTTAGGTACAACCCTCACTTGGTTGACAGTTTCTGTGGGTTCAGTTAAATTTATTTCAACCTTTTTGACCAAGCATTTCTGCTTTTTCAAAATTACTAAGTCTAGAGCTGGTATTAATGAACTTTTGCTTGCTTTTGTTTTCTGTCTGCAGAAAGCTGTCTCTTTTGCGGATGAAGATGAAGAGCAAGCTGCAAAAGACTGTCTCCTGGTTTATTCCCAGGGAGAATCAGGCTCCCCTCACGGCTCCGTCGGCTGCTGCAGCTTTATTGAGGGGGATCTTGATGACCATTTTCTTGATGATTTAGGAGACAAGTTTAAGACTCTAGCAGAAATATGTATAGGCAGACAGATCAACCTGAAAGACAGTGGCTCCAAGAATGAATCAGGTTTTGGTCTCAGTGGAGCAAAGTCGCAGTTCTTAGATCAGCAAAATGCTTCCAGCTCTGAACAAGCCTTTGCCTTAGGCAGTCATTTCCAATCCATCCCACCCATGCACACAGGCAGTGGTACAGGAGAAAGCACCCTGTCCAAGGAGGTGGTCACAGAAACAACCTTTTCATCATCCCATTCTGGGCAGTACAATGGCCTGCACCTTCCCACAGGCCATGCGGAGACCAATGTCACCATGACAGAAACATCCTATTCTGGGGGGGCTCCTGCCCACTCAGCCACTGTGTTTTTAGACCCCCAGTGTAAGGAGAACGTAGTGGTGACAGAGAGAGTGCTGGCACCTGCATCGAGCATTCAGGGGATGGTGAAAATCCCTGATTTGCCCCATGGAAGTAACATGGTGGTTACAGAGAGGATGGTGAAGTCGGCAGGTGTGGGGCCAGGAACCCTGACAGTTCAGGATCTTCCTGACTCCCAGTATGTCGTGGTGAGGGAGCGAGAGAGGGTGCTTGTGCCTGCTGCCGAGCAGGGCTTGCTCAGCTTCCCCACTTCGACAGAGGAACGCAGCACGGTGCTGAATGAAAGGGTGGTGACAGCCTCGAGGCTGCAGAGCAGAGCTGAACAGGCAGCAGGTGCCAGCTCAGGAAGGCAAGAGCACGTGCTGATGACAGACTCCCCGCTTGATCTGATGGGCTCTGACTTACAAGGGCCACCTCCTGCCAGTGCCACACTGAGCAAGTCTTCCAGGGTCACCAAATCCAGCACAGTGCAGTACACTCGCTCATAGCCTGGCTCCTTGTGGGGGTGGCAGTGTCCCGCACCCTTCTGTCTGCATGCATCCTCAGGCTTTTCCATGAGATCCAAATTTGCTGGAGCTTTCAGAATGACATGTACTCATTTGCACTAGTTTGTATAAATATGGATTATATGACCAGGAAGTAAGTAAGGAAATTTGGTGTCATGTTACATTGGCAGGCATGTTTTTGAAGTGGAGAGATGTGGGAAATACATTTTTTTTTTTCCTGGTTTGCTATTTTTGTTTTTGCTTTTTATTATACAGATAGTGTAACAATACCACATAAGCAGAGCTGCATAATTGTGGGACAACAGGAAAAAAGTCCCAAATCTAGTGAAAGATAGTAGCCTGCAAAGCACAGGTTAAGTTTTTGAACTGCTATTGAGTGTATCTGAAGTCCTCCTGTAAGGGGAATCAGTTTCTCATTGTGTGTTTGCCATTGTGTTGTGGGCCATGGTAGCTCCTCCTGAGCCTTGCTAGGAAACCTTTCTGAGAAGCCAAGGCCACCAAAGCTAGTGTGTCTTCAGGGCAGTGGTGTGTTGATCTCCTGAAGGGATGTCACAATTTCAGGTTATGAGAATTTGTAACTTAAGCAATCAATACTTGCATGTTACCACAGCAGTTAAAGAGAGCAAGTAGCAAAAATGCTGAGAACTGCAATTCTTTTGTCACTTCATTGTAAAAATTCCATTATTTGGTGGGGGTCTACGCTGACCTGGACAAGTAAGCATTTTGATCATGTACATTTTCCACTTATGAGAAACAACCAAGACCTAACCTTAACTTTAGAGCCAGAGATTTAGTCAGTAGCTTTGCCAGCAAAGTTTATGGCCCTTAGACATCTGTAGGATCTGATTTACAGGTGCAGTTAAGTATTTGCAATCATGTCTGTGAACTCACAGACAGAGAAATCAGCCTGGTGTGTGTGAGGTTCTACTGGTTTCAGTACCAGAGCTTGAGTGGCTGATACAGTGCTGTGTAATGGCAGCTTTCCTTGGCTGTGACAACTCAAGAGGAAGCTCCCTTCAGCTCTGCAACATTTAAGTTTACTTTGCTTTCCTTGAAGTTTATGTGGTAAAAGCAGGAGACACTGCACTGTTTGGCAGTATGTATATATGCACATGTAAATATCTGTATGCCATTTGGAACATTCTGAAGTTAATTTTATACAGGAAAAGCTGTCATACACTCCTTATGTTTTCTCAGAGTAGAAGTATTTTTGATGAGGTATTGGTACCGTATTTATCTCATACCTGTGAAATCAGCAAGTTGGTCATAAGGTAATGCAAAGCCTGTGGACCTGCAGAGCTTCCAGGTTGTCTCCATCTCCTGGAGTGTTGCTGCAGCTGCAGTATTGTGTTTTCCACTGATGTGTTCTGCCTTTTACTGGAAATGCTCTCAGTGTGTTTCGTTTTACTAATAGTAAAAGTTACTTCAAAAACATAAATATACAAACTAGGAACCATGGCTATGCTCAACCATGACAGATGGGCCATTACATTAATTACATTTCCAAATATATCAGACTACCTGCTTGCGTGGACCTATTGGTCATTTGTCTTTTACACTACATTTTAAAATAGGTGTATTTACTTCTAAGCAAGCCTGCAATTCTAAGTGGTCACCACTTTTATGACTTTCTAATAGAGTATCTTTGTGGGTTTATGCAATCTTAAAATAAAGAACTCTACTGTATTTTTTATTTCTTCATTCAGTGAAAACATTGGCTTTCCTACTGCAAATAAAGAGTTTAAAGATACAATGAGGACTGGGATTTCCCAAACAGCTTCAAGGAATATCTGAAAGGTGCAGATGTAAAAAAAGTTGGTGTACTGCTATAACTTAAAAATTCTGACAAAAATGTGAATTCTGCCTCACAGTTAAGTGCTCTAAATTCTGTAATAACTTGATGCAGAATCCCCTCTGCAGATTTACTGGGCTTTGAGTCAAACCCTTCTAATCAGTTTTTGCTTCCAGATAACATGGCATAAAATAGCCTCGGTTTTATAACATGTTGAACATGCAGTTGTTAACATCCAGAAGATGTAAGAGTCAGGATAGTGTCACAGAAATCCTGACTTCCCTGTGTAATGTTTGTATATAAACTTCTTTCACAGATCTGCTTGTGCTGTAAAGAGTCTATTTGAATAGATTCATTACGAGTGAGTCTCCATTATTTGAGGTACTCTTGTACCAAGGCTTCAGCTGCTATCAGCATATCAACATGTGTTAATGCTGGCAGAGCATCCATCAGATTAAGGCAGTCACTTCTAATGGAGCTGTGTTTTGTAAACGATAGTGGTGGGAGGTGGGAGGAATGTACAGACCCAAATTAATGGAAGGTCCTGGTTAGCATCTGACTACTAGATAACCCTGAGAGGGGGACTATCCCCAGACACTTATCTTTGTGAGAGATGCCTTGTTATGACTTCAAAAGGAAAAGCAAAGTCTGTAATTTTCTTATCTGAGGCTAATAGAGCACAGTTATGCTGAAATGCCAGCATGACAGGGATTATACTCATGCTGCCTTTCTGTGATTTATGTTACCTGTGAATTCTTGCTGAGTATGTTGGACTCCATGGGTATGAACCAGCCTGCCACAACAATGGTGCAGCCTGTGTCCTGCATACCCACAAGGAAGTATTTCTGTGTCATCTCTCAGTGTATACTTGGAGCTAGGTTAGACTTCACAAGACAGTACAATCTTTTCCAGGCTCCTTCTTTCCTGGGAATTTGACCATAGTCTACCATCAAAGGTTTAAGGCTTGTCAGGGTTATCAGCAGTAGATCAGTTTTAAAAAGTTAAGTAAATCAGCCGCTATCCCTAGGAGAGTGATGGTTAGCGTTTATGGCCTTGAGGCATCCCAAAAATGCATCCTCCTTCAGCATGCACTGCAGTAGCAGAGCTAGTGCTGTTGGCTGTCTCCACTGCTGGCCCCTTCTCCTTCCTAGTGGCCTTTGAATTCCAGTGAGCTCAGAGTGCATTGACAGCCCTCTGTACTTCTTACCTTATGGGCAGGAAGGTTGGCCTCTGCCTGCTGCTAGTGCAGGCTATCAAACATGTAGAGCGTGCACAGTTTCAAGGTAGCTTTTCAAGGCCCAAGCACATGGGAAAGCAAGGCATTGAGGGTTACTGAACACAGAGAAATGGCTTCCAGACATGGGAAAAGCTGAGAGCCCTGTTATGGAAACCTTCCACAGACATCTTTTGTGTGGCTGCTGCAGATGGGATACTGGGTGACAAGGACTTTTGGCATGATCCAGGAGAGGCTTGATGTCAAGTTATGAGGCAAAATGATGGGTTGTGACCGGATGAGGAGAAATGATGTTCTGCTTTCCCTGCAGAGAGAGCAATCACTGAATAAAAAACCAATGTGGGGCAGGGCCCTGATTGCCTAATAAGCCATGCCCAGTGCCCCAACCTTCCGCTGTGACTAGTGAGTCACTGCAGGAAACAACTGCATAAATGTAGCACATTGTGACTCTTGAACCAACAAAGCAGTGGCAGTCACCAGCTCCCAGTTTCTCCTTGTGGCCTCACCCCAGGAGCCAGCCCTGCAGGTGATCAGGTCTCCCAGGCACATCATATTGCTCAGTACCCTGGCAGCCAAAAATCAGATGCAGAGCTGGACACCTGTTCCCTGTTGTGTGGGGGTGGTATGTGGGGAAATTACCCCTGTTTTTACAGCTACCTGTTCATGGAGCCACGGAGGCTATAATGAAAGGGGGCATGGCAGCGGGGGCCACAGCTGAAAATGGCATTTTTATGTAATTCTAAGCAAATGTTTTTGCATGCCAAGTGGTGAGAGAACTTCCAACATTACCTTGTATTAGATAGGGAAGCCCAGGGCCAGACGGATTCACACTGTGCAAATGTGCCCTCTATTTACTTATTTTCTGTTAGATACTGACGTGTACAGCACTGGTTTTAAAATTGCCCTGAAACTCATTTCCTTGAAATATATAACAGAAAGCACCTTCAGCCATATGGTAGGAGTGCATCCAGATCCATGTGGATGTGCTGGGGGAAAACCACATGGCAAAGTTTGTTCTACTGGGTGCAGGGGAAGCAGGAGGGTTTATGGCCTCCCTGTCTCAGCTCCCAGCTGGTTTCTGACCTACGTTTCAAATGTTTCATCAGACTATTTCTCTTAGATCTGTTATCTGTTACTTGCTAGAACAAATAGAACTCAGAGATAACACCTCACAATGATTACGCAACAAACAGCATCGATTCCCTGGCTAATGATTATCCAAGATCTTTGGAGTGTAGCTAAAGTTTAAACCCTGGGGGAGAGCAGGAGTTTGAGCAGACAGTGCTGGTACTAGCTGATGTATCCAGCCTTGTATCCAGCCTCCCAAACAGCTGTGGGATATGGGATGGTGGCAGACACTGAGCTGGGGGGAGTAGCTGAGTGGCAGTGGCACGGCAGCAGGAAGGCACAAACCCTGGGCTGAGTACCAGCAGCAGAGCTGACACAGCCCAGGACAACCTCCATCCCAGCTGGGTGCCTTCACCACCTTCTCTTGCCACTCACTCTGGTCAAGCTGGTGCCTTCCTTGCTTCCCTAGATTTCTTCCCCTCATAAAAAGCTCCCAGCACTGCCTTTCTACATAAGCCAGATTTACTTCTTTAATATTATTATTATTGTTATTACCCCCTAAGTATTACCAATTACTTCTTTCTTGAAAATAAGACTAAAAGCAAAGCTTCCAAGTAAAAGGAATTATGTACTTACAGCGTCAGCTTTTAAATGGAGCCAAATCGCATCTCCCAGGTGATGCCTCTCACCTGATCTATTATACACCTGTCAGTGCCACAGCTGTACTGATGGGCAGATTTGCCCTGTGTGCCCTGTTTTGTTACTTATCATCCTGTGTTACACTTCTGTAATCAGCAAGCTTGATTTTTGCAGCAGCAGAGAAGACAGAAAGCCTCTAACACCCTTCTTGAATCAGAACCCCAGGAGAGGTACTGTCAAAGTAATAGATCTGTTAAAGAAAAGTTTCCTTATTATCCATCCTACTTTGGTTTTGTGCAGAAGAGAGGTGGGGGAGATGAAATACAGATCCGTACAAATATTTGATTTTTCATAGTCCTGGTAACTTGAAACTCCCTATACTTTGCCTTACTGGAATAAAATATTTTTCCCTAACACAAACAAACCAAACCATATCAGTCAGGGTTCTGTTCAGCATTTTTCAGGCATCTCTTTAAGTAAGCAATCAAATTACACTTAGTGTCAGATGGGTAAAAAAATGCTTCAAATACCCTTTTCCAAGTGGTGCTAGTGGAATTGGTTAGTAGTTGAGCTTCCTGCGTTTTGGATAAATGGCTGTCACCTGGGGCAGATGAAGTCCAGACTACAGCAGGTAAACAAGCTGGAATTGATCTCAAGGACGTGTCCTGAACAAGGAGCACAGGGTCATTCTCACACCCCTGTTCTTTGCATTAATGAGCATTTAAATATTTGATACCATGTGAAGCAAGTCCAAGGAGAGTGACCTTACAGCACACTTGGTGTTAGTTAGGATGCTCTTATCGAAGAAAGGGAAGATAGAATGGAACTGAACAAGGTCTTCTCTCACATGAAATTCCCCCTACAACTTGAATAGAGTCAACTATCATAATAAACTCTGATAATTTCCTGGCTCACTCTGCTTGTGTTACTTCAAAAGATTAGTTCAAAATACTTGTGAGGCACACAGGATAATTTTTTTTGAAAGATAGGGTTAAAATAAGAAAAAAACTTAGCTGCCTTTAAATCCTCACCCCTTTCCATTGTGTTCTCCTTCCAAATTGAAGAAAATTCCTGCAAGCCAGTGTTAAATTAAAAGAAGATACAAGTGCAGTAACACAGTAACAGGAGCTGGGAAAGCAGCCGCAGTAAAAATTGACTTGTAAATGAATCCAGGTCAGTATAGAAGTGTAGTTAGCTGTTTAAGGGTTAAGGAAGTCTTTTGAAGGAGGTATTTAAATGAACATTCTGCTAACAAATCATAAACTTACAAGACACCCACTAACACACAAGATGTATTTCAGTGTATCATTTACCAAAGATCTCACCCCTTTATTGTGATCCCCTTTCTACAAATCACACTGATAACTTGTAGTGCATCCCACTGATATCCCACTGTATTGGTTTTGGCTGGGATAGAATTAATTTTCTTCATAGGCCTCCTGTGGTACTGTTTTTCATTTGTGACCAGAACAGTGTTGCTAACACAGGGATGTGTTAGTTATTGCTGAACAGCACTTGCAAAGTGTCGAGGCCTTTCTGCTGCTCACATTGTCCTGTCAGAAAGTAGGCTGGGGGTGGGCAAGGAAGGGACTGAGCTGGGACTCTATATCCACAGTGTAAAATCCAAAGAGAAGGGCAGAACATGATGCTGTCCCAGAGTGTCTTCACTTATTTCTCAGATATTTTATTCAGGTGTTTCACTAAGAGGGAGTGTTCTGACCTAGGACAAAAGAAAAAGAATACTTTCAAAGCACATGAATGGAACAAAAACATTCTTGATGTGATGTGGTTTGAGGAGCAGTAAAATAATTTGAGGTAGAAAGCCTCCAAGCAATGAGGTTCTGCTGTAAACACAATTTTAGGTTCTCTTGCTGCATCAGCTGAAGTTTGAGATTAGCAGAAAAGGATAATGTGACACAGTATGT
The DNA here is from genome assembly GCF_965178545.1 of Coloeus monedula. Taxonomy (NCBI): domain Eukaryota; kingdom Metazoa; phylum Chordata; class Aves; order Passeriformes; family Corvidae; genus Coloeus; species Coloeus monedula. The sequence continues at coordinate 115,090,467 of NC_138781.1, forward strand.
GTCAATATATTCGTGTGGAAGAAGGAGAGAAGCTGTTACTTTTTAAATTGTTTCTGGAAGAGAATGTGCTGAACATAATGCTCAGTCTGAGTTCACAAAATTATCTACTGTGTGTTAGGGAGAAATACTCTGTGAGGAATGTTTGCTGCACTGGAAGGAATTTGTAGCACAAATAAATCAGCAGTTAGGACCACCAGAGTTCATTTCAGAGAGAGTCTTCTTTGGAAGGCCCTGTCCCTCAGATAACCCCTCTTTTTTGCTCTCCCAGATCTACCTTTTCCTGCTGTGCTCTACAGCCAGATTAAAGGATCAACAGGAATTGAAATACTCCACAGTGCCGCCCACTCATCCAGCAGACTGCATGTCTTTTTATTTAGAGGAGTTGGAGTTTGACAAGATCTATCTAAGTGCATTAAGTTTGTCTGCAGAGCATTAGAAAAGAAATACAGGCTTTCAAAGGGAAGGGAAATCTGCCTTCAGCATATTTTTTTTGTTGTTTACGTTGGTAACAGAGTTATTTTTGTGGGGGGATTTTTTTTTTTTTTATGTCTGGCTCTGTCTGCCACCACAGATAAGCTTCTGAATCACAGTAACAGAGGAATGGCTGACATTTTTCCTGGTGTCAGTGAAAAGAAAATAAGAGAATTGGTTTGTTATCTTTATTACCAACGGATGACCAGCTGCTTCCCAGGAGGCACCAAAGGTGTAACACATTTCACGAAGCAGAACCATTAAATCTTTCCTTCACATTACAGAATTACAGAATTTTTAGGGTTGTAAAGGATCTCTGGAGATCATCTACTCCAACCCCCTGGCCAAGGCAGAGTCACCTAGAGTAGGTTACACAAGAATGCGTCCAGGTGGGTTTTGAATGTCTCCAGAGAGGGAGACTCCATGACTTCCCTGGGTTCTGCCAGTGCTCTGCCACGCTCAATGGAAAGAAGTTCCTCCTCATGCTGAGGTAAAACATCTTGAGTGTTTGTTTATGGCCATTACTCCTGGTCCTGTGCCTGGGCACTGAAAAGAGTGGCACCATCCCCTTTACACCTGTCTTTAAGATATTTATATGCATTAATGAGATTCCCTCTCAGTCTTCTCTAGACTGAACAGACTGCTCCTGCAGTCTCTCTTCTTAAGAGAGATGCTCCTGACCCCAAATCATCTTTGTGGCCCTCTCCAGTATCTCCTTGTCTGTCTTGTACTGAGGAGCTCAGAGCTGGGCACAGCACTCCAGGTGTGGCCTCGCCAGGGCCGACTAGAGGGGGAAGATCTCCTCCCCCAGCCTGCTGGCCACACTCTTCCCAATGCACCCCAGGATACCATTGGCCCTCCTGTGCAGGAAAGCTCCTGCCCCACTGCCTGGGAACCAAAACCAAACCAACAAAAACAACAAGTATTTTTCCTGGAACTGGAAGAAAACGCCCAGGGGTGTGAGGAGGAGGCGAGCGGTGCCTGAGGCCACCAGGTGGCAGCCGGTGACCGCGCGTCCCCTGCCTGCCGGGGATGCGGGAGGCTCGCTCGGCGACGGGCGGAACGAGGTGCGCGGACACCTCTGCAAGGGACGGGCAGCGGAGCGGCTGCGGGACAGCCCTCGCACGGCCGCCACTGCCGGCGAGACCGCTCCAGCCTCGTTGCGTCTGAAAGGTTTTTGGTTCGGTTACAAACACATCGTTAGGGGCATTAAAAAGTAACCAGCTGGGCTCGGTAAATCCCATGGGAACAAAGGACAAGGTCCTGCACTGCAATACAGCCTCTCTTTTTTAGTGCTTCCTTTCGTGTAGGTAACAGATCCCTTCCAAATAATAACGATTTTTCCAGCTTGATCATTGATCTTTTAAATAAGACGTTGTCTGGCAATGTACCGACATTTTCCTGCTCTCAAAAGATGAATCCCTTAGGACTTTCTTACAGGATTTTTCTTTCAGAAGTTTTGACGCATGCTGTAATGAAAAAGAAACAATACTCAACCCAATTAGTAGAACCAGAGCTAACAGTGCCCTGAGCGATCAGCACTCTAATCATCAAGTATTGCAAGAGCAACGTCTCCATCCCCATTTCCATCGCTCTTCTTCTCAATTTTGCACAGTTTTAACCTGAGATAGCTCTGCCCATGCGCTGGGCTTATACAGGTGATGAGTCAAGCTACAGGAGGAGACAAAAAGGCATCCCAGCATGGCAGTTCACTGTGTGGTGGTTTCTGTATGGCTGTCATCCTAAGTCAAAAGGAACAACCTACCAATGACATCTCTAGAAAGGGACCTATTATGGATGTTGATTTTATTTTATCAGCAAAAATTAAGAAGAGATTGAGAAAAAGTATTGCACAACACGGCACAGGATGTCACCTCGGAAAAAGAAAAATCTTGTTATGTGCTTTGCAATATGATATGTTTTCCACCCCTTTTCTCTGTCCATGCTTTATTGGTTTTCCTCAGAAAGCAGTTTTTCTTTTATTGGTGCTTCTTTCTTTTTCCACCTCACTATTCTGGAAGATTTGTAAGAGGAGGCTAAACTTGACCTAGGGTCAAGACTAGACTCTTTTTGCCATGAAGGCACTGTTGTGTTTGCTTCATCAGGGTCCTCTTGTTAGTTTCCTCAACATCTTGGCAAGGACACCATGAGAGAGTCCAGAAGTTTTTTTTCCTTGTGGGCAGAGCTCAGCCTGGGATGAGAGGTAAGTGTCGTTCTAATGGAAGTTTCTGTAAATCACATCAGTCATATAGGGGAACATGTGTAATTACAAGGTGAGGGATAAATTAGTCATCCTGTCATAACTGTATACTCTGGCAAACAGCAAGGCTGCCATTGTCCTAGTAATTTATTTTTCATGGGTACAAGCAACTTAGTTTTTGATAACTCTGGGCAAAATTGGAGTTTAGACTGCAGATGCCTAACCACAAAAACAGCTGGATGTCTGTAGGAATGAAAAGAGGATGCTCTCTATTTTTGAAGAGTATTTTTCTTCCTTCCAGAATGACTTCAGAAGAGGGGGCCATACCTATTATTAGACAAAACTTTCCACACACACCCCCCCCCCCGCCAAAAGCAGTCTGCTCATGTGGTCAGCAGTCACAAGCTGGATAACACTGCTCAGAAGTACAAGCTGGTTCATCTGCCTGCTCACTTCTCTGGTTTCCACCATCTCCTCTCCACATGGCAAGCTCTCCCAGGCCCTTCTAGAGTGATCCCTGGGTACTGTCATGATTACGTCAATTCAGCTCTTAGACTAAAATTTTTAAAAAAACTGTGTCTCAGATCCTGATTGATTTGAATGGTGAGGAAAGAAAGGGAGAAGCATCCTGTCCTCATCCAGGGTGCTGTGCCCAAACCTCACGGGCAGCAAACACCTCCTGCAGTTTTCCAATTCTCTTGTTTGAGTCTGAAGGAGACCCATAATACACATGGGAAAAATCTGTTCTGATGTAGGAGCCACAAAGTGTATGTTTACCTGGTGTTTAAACAGCTGATTCATCCCAGCAAGAGGAGTTTCATTTGTGGACCCACTACTCTAGGCAGTAGTTACCCTGCTGCAGCCACTGGGCTAAAACTGATCTTAGCGAGCACAGTGTCCTGTTTGGAAACAGCACAGCTACCTCCAAAGAGAAATTACATGCAAAGCTACAGCAGAGCGGGTTGACAGGAGAATTACACAAGCTCTTCAGAAATAAAGGACAGTGTGTATTCATTCCTTCTAAAATTTGAAACCAAAAAACCCAGTGTCTCCTTTGCAAAGAGTTCTGTAAGACAGGATGTCCAGCAAACACAGTCTTGAGTAGGCACAGGGGCAGCACATGTTTAATGTCAGCTACAGTTTAAAACACAGAGACTGACTCAGAAAATATTATTTCAGCCTTGTTTGTTCTGAGTCACTGCTTCCCTTAGAGGTTTAAGCGTAAGACACTGAAAATACCAGTCCCCTGTAAAGCAGGTATATTGAACTCCCAACAGATTTGCTTTTCTATACATTGCTGCTTTCTGTTTCTGTGTTTTATTTGCATGACAGTCTGTGTCCATGACCTCCTAAAAGTGTATCCTCTCTCCCTGCACACAGCCTTCCCTTCTGTTGTTTTTGCAGGTCTTGTTTCTCACCATCCCTCCATACCATTCCTTCCTTTTGGCTACATTTTCGCCAGGCAATTCCTCCAAACACCCCCCTTCCATGCTCCTGTTAAATGCTCAGCTCATGTTCTTTCCTCCCGCTCAGTCACAGAGATGGGTTCCCACACAGTTCTGCCCTTCTTCTGTCTCCTCTTCCTTGCATGGTTCTCCCTGGTGCAGCTTTTCTACTTAAAATAATCAAAATATTTTTCTTGCATAAGGAGGCCTTTGCTCCTCACGCTTCTATGAATGCACGTGCTGTTACTAAAACCTTCTCCTCCCAGCTGACAAACTACATCTCCTTCCCAGACTCCTCCTTCCCTTTCTGTCTGCATTCCCAACACTAGCCAGATATGCTGTTTCCTGATTTTTCTGTGCCCTTTCCACTGTGTTCCACTCAAACCACACTCTAAGCAATTTCTGCCAGAGGTCCACCCTTAACATTTAATAATTGCCTCAGCCACTCAGGCTTGTGTCTTCCTCCACTTTCTGATGCTGCTTGACCACTTTTGCCTGAGAGAGTGGAACATACTAGCTTGGAAAGAGACAAAGAAATAGGAAATTTATCAGTGGGGGAAGAAAATGGGTGACCTCTGAAGGGTCTGAACTCTTCAAACCATTTTATATACCCTTCCTGCTTTCTCCCAAAATAAATAATTCCAAAAGACTAGGGTAGGACTTTAGTTTCTGAAACCCCCTGAGAGCAGAGACTCTTGGGGTACTCTCATAGGCAGAGCCACCCCAGGGTGCAGAGGCTAAGAGTGGAAAGCAAAGGCCAGTTTATCAGGATCCTGATCAGACACGGAGGATAAAAATCTCTGGAGGGGTGAGGCTGAGGTAGGAGCACAGAAGCTAAAGCTCAGTTCTCAAATAAGTAACTGAAATGTATAATTACACAAGAGCACTGAATAGAGGTTTCTGTTAATCTGTGATCCGATAATCTTCTTTCATTGCCACTTAGCAACAGAATTACAAACTGAGGATGGAAAGCCAGGCTGACTTAAAATTCCTCTCTTTGCTGGGCAGAGATGGAAAAAGGTCCCTCTCTGAGCACGCACAACAGGTTTCCCAGGTACTGGGAATTGTGCCTTTCAGCACAATATAAGTACAGACACCTGAATTTCAAGTTGCCCGAAGTACAGCTCAGTTGGGCAAAAAGCATTGTTTATAAGAATTAGTAAATTTTACTCACAGAAACACAAGATTAATCCAGACACACATGTCCACAAACTCCATTAAAATCATACATCATCAGAAAGGGGAATGTGGAAGAAGGGACCATTGGGCCAAAACTACTGCACTGGAAATTATTCTTAACTGGTGGGTCAAGCCACAGTCATCATACTTTAGGGGCATCCCCAATGTCACAGAGATGCTCAGGAGAGATGCAGGAGGGTGTTATCCTTCAGCAATGATCCCTACCCAGAGCCACTGACCTTCATTGTCCTATCGTTGGGAGACATTCTGCACCCAACAGAGTGCCAGTATATCTGAGGCTTCTCTTGATTTTGGCTATTTTCATAAACATCACAAAAGAGGTAGATTTAGGTGCCTGACATCATGCTCTTTATATCTCAGCCTCTTCTTTCCGTTTCCTTCTTACCTTTTTTTCCCTTCTTTTTCTACATTTTTCCTTTTCCTGTGCTTCTTGTCTACAGAGTTGAGCAGTCAGACAAGGCATCATCTTTCGCAGTGCTGCTGTGAGTCTGAGGCAGAGAGGCAGCTCAAAGACATGTTAAAAGCTGCTTAACAGCCAGGCTCAGCCAACATCTTGGAGTGCCAGGTGAGACTGCATGGCCTGCTTGACATTCAGCAGATTCTTCTCCATAGTCCAACTTGGATGCCTTTTTCTTTGCACGTGTCATGATCCCCAGAGACAAGACTCCTACGGCGACCGCTTCCTCCCACCTTGAGCAATTTGTTCCCCATACTGTGGAAAGGATGGGCTCCCATCCCAGTAGTGGTGCCCAGCAGCAGAAGAGAGAGGGGAGGTATTCCAGCCAAATGGCAACAGACCCAAGGGTGCTGTTAAAACGAAAGTTTAAATTAATATTTACATTTTGAAAGGATTGAATTTGCTTTGCTGGGTTTATCTTCAGCCAAGGACATGGCTTTTTTTTTGTTTTGTTTTGTTTTGTTTTTACAGTAATGTTTTGCTCTGAAACTGAGCAGGCAAGACCTGCCTATGCAGACCCATGCACCCTGTTTAAGAGAGGCTCTTTGTACCACGACATGGCTCTGCTCCAGATTGCTGGAGTTCTTCATTCCTAGGCCAAGCAAAACACGGTGGCAAGGGTCTGTCCAAGGGGCCTACAGAATTCCATGGCTGCTGGGTGCCCTGCCATGGGACAGTGTCCCCTCAGGAAGGAGTTGATGGGCAGGCACTCTGTTACCTCTTCTCTACTGTTTTGGGCAGCTGTGTGCAAAGAACAGCCAGAGGAGTTCTGCCTTTCAAAAGCGCCCAGGGGGTGGTTTCTCAAAGCAATTACACCTGTGCTGGTAGAAGTTACGAGAGCACTTATGGACTTGTGCAGGAAATAAATCCACCATCCACAAACCAGCTGGATGTATGCAGCACACAGATGTGCTTGCACTTCAGGCAGAGGAGGTAAAAAGTCTCATAAGCGATGTATAACTCAGTGCTTTCCTGCACCAAGATCTCCCCAACTTCTGCATGGCAACCCTGGGTGTAAAAAAAAAGACAAATTGCTCAACAGAAAGGAGTGTGACTAGCAATTACACACTTGGGCTATTTACAGCCTTCCTCACATAACAGCACAAAGAAGGAGCAAAATTAGTATGTGTTCCTCTTTTCATGTGACTTTTTGTACTTTGTGGAGGAACTTCAATAGACTCATCAAGCTGATACTAATAAAAGATTTACAGTTCTGTCTATAGCCAAATATTCCCCAGAGAATAGTCGTGGGCTGGAGTTATTTGCTGGTTTTTCCCACCTCAGGCTATGCTTCTTTCACCATTTTTCAAAGACTAAAGCACCTACTTGCTGAGTGTCATCTTTAAAGAAAAAGCTAAAATTTACCTTTTCCTTGCTACCAGGAGCCCAATAGCTAATGATGTCAAGCTCATTGGAAATCATCAGTACCAAGCAGTAGCCAACAGTGTAGTGAAGTCCAATAACAAGGACTAAGGGAATCTTTTAAATTGCAAGAAGAGCAGAATAAAGCAAGTCATTCAGAGTGCATGAGTCTTTTGTCCTCTCTTGAGGGAGAATGCTAGTTAGCAAGAGTGGGTAAGGATTTTGGTCTGACATTTCAAAGCCTTTTGAGGCATCCAGCCAATTCTAAGGACTTGTCTGTTTGGCCATACTTGAGAGTTTGTTAAGGCAGAATGTGAACATAAGGTGTGGCAACTGTTCTGCTAGGTGTGGACAAGCTGCTGGGCTCGGTGCCTTCTCTGGCCTACATGAGAGGGATTAAAATTCTTTTGAATCACGCTTAGAGGAGAAAATCACAGAGATGAAGGGGATTAAACGAATTTAGTTTACCAGTACATATTTCCCTAAGCTGGTTTCCAGTGGCTCCAATATTATGGGCTGTGATGGACTTTCAGGAAGACATGGGATTCTGTGCACTGCATTGTGTAGTAGCGAAGGGACCACAGTGCTGCCCTGTGAACAGGGAGGGCACTTCCTGGCCTCTTTAGGGCCTTGTGTTCAGTCCAGATCAGCTTTGCATGAAGGCAGGGGTGATGAGGAGCAGGAGTAATCTAGTCTGGGAACTGCTGTTAGAAGGGCAGTACAGCAATCTCAGTTCGTATTTGACCTCTACACCTCATGAGAGTGAGCAGTGGGAATAATTCCCCAATAGCTCCGTACTCATCCAGCACTGTGGATCACTCCACTTGCAGAGTGATTTTTTTATAAAATTCTTAAAATCACTCTGTGGACTCCATGTTTGTAAAGCAAGCTCTTGGGAGTCAGGAACTCAAACTTCCTACCTCCTTGACTTGAGTATGGGCAATGATCACTTTTCTTAACTCTAGCAGAGACCTAACTGGCTGCTGTAAGCCAGCTACTGTTTCACCCCCTGGACACTACACACTGCATGACACATAGAGTTGGATAAGATGGTTGTTGTTCTGCTTGAGTTTGTCCTAAAGACACAACAGCCTCTGCTTTGCTACCGGTATTGATAAAGCACACCTGGATGCAGAAAAAGTCTGCATCAGCCCAGAGACCAGTTTCTCAGCAATGGTGTGTGGGGGCCTATATGCTATGAAGGACAAGAAAGAGAAGCTAAATACCCCCCAGAATGAATATACACAGACACAGGGCGGTGATAAAATGCACCTCAACTGCAAAAAGCAGATTCTGTAATAGCTGTGATTGTAGATATAGAACAGTGGCACAACAGCCATAGATACAGCTAAGTTGTAGGCTCAGCTGATATTTATTTTATTTTTGTGGTACAGGAGGTGTTCTGCACCTAGTGCAGAGATAGTGAGAAAAGAAATTGCTATTTTTGTCTGCAGCAACTGTTACACTGAACTAGTCACAAGCTTGCACTCTATAAACCTGAGCATGTATCTGCTGTGATTGGAATTCAGTCTCCCAGCTTGGATGGCAGGAGGTAAAGGGGGATAAAACCACAGAGGTTTAATCATGGAAAAGTATACATATTGCCTTTGTCCATCCATTTAAAGCAGCAATCTCTATTTGCCGCTATGTAAGGCAGGCAGCAGTTCATGGGGAAAGGGCACTGGAGAGTTTGTGTATTTACATACATAAGCAAGATTTTCCTTTGCAATATACCAAGGAATAACAGCCAGTTAATCTCCTGTTGACTCATGTACCCCACTGCATTTCAAAGCATACAATTTATTTTTGTCTGTACAAAACTAGCTCAGCGTAACATGCTGAGAAGCACTACCTCAAAGCTACTCCTATTTTTTTTAGTACACCTTCACCAAGTGTTTCCTGCCTGGATCACAGACCTAGTTTTCACATCTGCTACAAGCAGAACTAGCAAGAGCTTTTGGCTCAGAGAAGCTAAAAAATCTACAACCAGTGGCTTTTCTACAATAGCTATTAACATTTTTCTTCTGCTGGTTCCACATCACAAAAATGTCTAGCCCTTAATTTTTTCTCCCTGAAATGTTGTAGTATACTTTTAGTCTTGTCTTTAAAATTTGAGGAAGAACAAAAAGAAAAAAAAATGAAAAAGGAAATACAGATGTTATTAATGTATTGTACATAGGGTCGTGATCTGTTCTGTCCCTTCCCTTTTGAAATACCTTTTTTTTTTTATCCCTCCCAAGATACAATGCTGTTTCCTCTCAAATCTATTTTCATGAGGCATTCATTTGGTTTTGTCAGGCCAGTGACACTGGTAAATCTGTGTGGAAGCTGATGCCAAAGTACAGTGAAGCCCATGGCAGATCCAGGAACTCTGTTTATGAGATAAAATGGTTAGTATAGCACTTCCTCAGAGCTCTTGGCAGGAACCAGTTCAATTAATAAAAAGAAAGGCATAAATGTGTGACTGTCACAGTCACTTGGTAACTTCCCACTCAACAGCATGCCCAGGGGATTTTATTGCAGGCCAGATGGGGATTTTCTTACAAGGTGGGGCAGATGGACAGGAGGGAGATGTGGTCTGGTGGCCCAGGACACATGACAGAGTGCAAAGGCACTCATGGGCACACCAGCCACAGTTCACATAGAAGCTGCATCCATGTGAGTCCATGTGGTGATCTACCTGTATCTACAATGACCTCCACTAAACAGAGACTTGAGTAATTCAAGTGACGCTATAGGATGATTAGCCATTAACTGAGGCTAATTTGACCCTGTGCATATTTGCAGAAGCTTTTCAAGAGCCTACCCAGGTGGCCCTGCATGGTGGAAAAACAGGCATTTCCTCACACCTATTTGTATTCAGGTACCAGAATAAAGTGCCCTAGACTCAGCATTTTACAATCTTAAACTGCAAGATGATGAACAAAGTACATAGCTGCAATAGCTTAGCAAATATCTATAACCTAAGAAAAGAACATAATTTAACCCTTCAGAACCTCTTTTGGTCTTTGTAGCTGGAGGAAGATTTTTGTTGTCATGTCTGCTCCTAATTAATCATTTGACATCTGCAGTCCACTGAGAACAAATTGATAATGGATGGAAATTCACTTAAAAATATCATACAGTCCCAGAAGAGCCTAGACAAGACCCTAGGAAAATAGTGACCTCTGTTAAGGTTTTTTTTGCTATCAGAAACATTTTTGTCATGTTGTAGATTTATTATGGATGTCTCACTGTAAGAATGGCACAAAAAATAAACTTAAAATATAAACCACCTAATCATTTTACTAATAAATAGATTGACCTTTAGAAACATTGATCTCATGGCAAGTTCCAGCATCTTTCAGACACAGGAAATATTAAGGCTGGCACAAGGATATTCAGTTAGCTTTGAGCATAAACTGAATTAGGGCTGGTTTTTTTTAAATCACTTGTCTAGACCGATAGATTAGTATGTAGACATGAATACATGTTAAAGTTGAATAACAGAAGTTTGTTTCTGAGTGATCACAAGACCTATAGGGGCAGCTTATGAAGTAGTAATGATCAGTGCCCAGTGACCTTGAAGTTTAAACACTTCAGAGCAAAAGCCTGCTGAGATGAGCAGGTGCCAGGTGAATTCACACATTACAAATACCCTAAAGCAAGAATCATCTATTCTTTTTTTTTTTTTTTTTTTGGACTTTGAGCTATATCCCAGGATGCTCCTTGGACACAGCCTTGGAAATGATAAAAACCCCTGTGATTTTATACCAACCCAGCCCATCTGTCTTCAAAATTGTTTGCTAGCAGTATCCACTTCCGCATATTTGAATTAACTGGATTTGATTTAAGATACAAAATAAGGATGTTTTTCTTGTTTTTCTGCATAAGATCAGTAGTGTTTCCTTACTTCCAATTAAAATAGGCAGTGTTTGTCCTGTGAACAAAGAAATCTGAGAATGATCATTAAAACTCAAAATACAGACATACTCCTCAGTGAAAATGAAAATTAAAAAGGCTGATAAACATGCAAACACCACGCAATCCTGAAATGCCACCATTTTTAATGCCATTCTTTACAAACTGAAGTTCAAGCTCAAACATGAACCTCCCTGAGCACATTTATTAATTAGAAAAGCATTATCCCTGGCTTTGCAGAGAGGGGAAATGTTATATAATTAGCAAATAGTGAAAGCAACAGAAAATTTCTGTCTGGCTTCAGGCAGTTAGTGCACTGAGCACTCTCCTTGTGTGCCAGAGCTCTGCCACAGCAACTCAGCTGGCAGACACCTGAAGTAAAACTCATAGGGTTCTTGACTCTAGTTCAGAAAATTAAGGCAAACTCCTTTGAGACGTAAATCTCAGGTCTTTTCCTGTAAGTCCCTATGGAATTTTACTCCAGAGAAGTGAAAAAGAGGTGTCACATTCAGGTCTCGATGTTATAGAAAGGATTTTTTCAGAGCCCAGGAATTCATTAATTCTTTGAACAGTACTAGGAGTTCTATCCAGATTACTGAATGGTTTACCATCTATCAGGCCCTTTCATTCCAGTGTCACAGGAGAAGCTTACAGGTTTTTACGGTCAAAGTCAGGTATTCCAGGCTGTCTGAGCATTTTGTCATGTTGAAGCAGTTGGCTTTCTAAAAAAAGTCAAATAGAAGGGAATGCAGCAGAGAATAAGGAGCTTATCTATGTGAAACAAGCCTAAGTGTGTGAGACTACACAGAAGAGAGAGAAAAACACTGTAGCACAGTGGGAAAAATCCCTGACATAAACAAGAGTATTAATGGGACATGTTTGCTCTTGACCTGAACACTGTAATGCTTCCAAGCAGGGAACATGCTTTCATTAGAAATAGGCATTAATCCTAATTCTTCAGAGATGAACTTCAATTGATTTGGAATTCAGATAAGCCTTAAAGCATTCACATATTTGAAGATTATCTAAATTTTTTCATAACTGGGGGTCTCACGCTTGTTGGCTTCCATAAAGCTGAGGTGATTACTGGGCACACCAGGGGCTCTTGGCCATTCTCTTCTACAGCACCCTAATCACCCTGTATGCTGGGTGACCACCTCTCTCCTGGGTTTCATGTGTCCCCTAGATCCCAGGTACTTGCACTACTTAGCCTTATACTATCTCTGTTTTAGCTACGTAACCCTACAGCATCTTCCACACCAGGATTCCTAAAAATCTCTTTCTGTTGAGTTGTCAGTAACTCTGTTTACTCTTTTCTTACAAAAGGGCATTTATGCTTCTGCTCTGTGCTAAAGCTCCGAGTTGATCACCTTTCTTGTAGCATGTATCCTGCTAGCAGTCTCTGGGAACTGCCTTCTTTCCTGCTCTTCATGGCAGCTTCCCTGCTCCTTCAGAAAGCCTTGAGTTTCCCAGCCCCACTTACATCTCAGAGCTCAGTCCCTTTTCATTTCACCTTCTCTTATTTTTTAGCCAAGTAAGTTATTCAGTTTATAAGCTTCAGAATCCCATTGTACAAAAAAGGTTTAACGACAACAACAGACAACAGTCAGCACCTGTTGGATGCTCAGCAGTTACCCATCCTCTTTCTCCTTTTCCCTCCCACAATCAAGTTTCGATTCTCTACCAAGGGAGAATCATCATTCTCAGCCAGCTGTTCTGAAGCCCTGAGCCTTCACATACATTTTATGGAAAATATTACCATACTGTGGTACTTGGTTGAGACTGACGATGGAAGGAGGAAGGTTTACCTAGCATTGCTTTCACTAGGCTGTAGTAATTTTAAATTAGGTTTACATGGGATTTTAATAGAATTCTATATAAATTCTAGATGCTTCATGATCAGAGATTTAGTAGATTTTTTTTTTCCCTTCTCGCTGAGTCCACCTGTATCTTTGAATTTATAGAAATAATCTAGTTGTGTTCAAAATGTGTGAATGGAGATTCACAAACAGACAAAGTCTAATTTCCACTCAGACTGGTGTCCCTGTTAGCAGTCAAAGAATCACTGCCTGGGTTATGTATGGGATGTTGAGAGTTGAAAAAAACAGCAAATGAAGGACAAGGGAAAAAAGTCATGTTGGGGTTAGAATTTTTCATGCTCATTTTTCAGTCTGAAAAACAGCTGCCAAAGGTCAATGTTATAAGAGGGAAGCAAAATAGATAATATGGACAGCTGAAATCTACTATCCCTGTAGACCTGATTTTTCAGAAACTGCTACTTTGCAGAGAAACCTATCAGAAGAAAATCATTATTTTTTAAGTAATTTTCCCATAGGAGAGCAATTTGTCCTGCAGACAAGTGCCAATATAATTAACTCCTTGGCATTATTTTCTTGAAGAACAGCTGACAGCAAAACACAAGACAGCCTACTTGCCCTAGAATACAGATAATTTCTCTTCCAGACGTACAAAGCTGCATTGCTTCAGAGAAATATTCACAAATAATGAGAACAAAATAATGAAGTAATGTGTTGGTGCACAGATCTAGGAGCAGTATTTAACTTTCCAGGATCTGAATACAACCCACAAGCACGAGATTGCAGCATGGCTTATCACTGCTGGGCACCTTGCACTGACTTTTAGGTGCAGACAAAGTGTGTGTAGAATGTTACCTCCCTATCAGCTTGCTTTGCTGTAAGGACAAAGGGCACTTTGATCCCAGTGCAGGAGGTTACTGTATTATAGATTTTTTTCTCAAAAACCAACTTTGCCTAGAGAGAAAAACTGCATAGCGCAGCCTGAAGGTATGAGAGTCTCTGGAGAATATCATTCATGATCTCTCTCTAAGACCTTCATCATATCCTATTCAAGTTAAGGGGGAAAAACTGCTTTTTGTTAGAATACTGTGAATTCAGTAAAAAATGAGTGCCAGCTCCTGAGAAGTGTGGGCTCGAGGTTGTTTAGGATGTGGGGACAAGGAACAGCTAAACAGGGCAGTTTCTTTGTCTCTCAGCTAGCACAAGGTACAGTATGGACAATTTATGTGATGCAGCTGGAGAAAACCAGCTATACCTTGCCATCTCCCCCAGATGTCTTCTCCCAATTTATGCTGGGGCTGGGTTCACCCCTGAAAAACCTCTGAAATGTACATTTGTACTTACAAATGTAGAAATGAAGAAATGTAGATGTAACAGTAACGTTCCCAGCATTATAGGGGTTTGGCTACTAGAACCTTAGCCAAATCTTAACAAAAGCTACCAGCCTTTGCTGGCTGCCTTGGCTCCTTCTGGGGTACACGGTGCAAAAGAGGGCTCATTCCACTTTTCTGAGACCTTTAGCTTCCCAGGGGGACACATCTCTACAGGTCTTTTCCCAGTGACTAAGAGGAGACCTCAGTGTCTAACTGAAGGTTGGGCAAGATCAATCATTAGGAACTTGGGGTGAGTGGCAGATTGTGTCAGATCCCATCTAAATTTTGTCTCAGAGACATTTCTCCTTTCCAACAAGCAGGGAGACTGATTGGGAATCCAGCACTGCTTGAGCCAGACAATGAACAAAATCCATCACCCATATACTGAGCCTGAATCTGTATGTGGGATCTGGTCCTCAGAAAGCACTGGATATATTGAGAAGACACATGGGGCAGGTGCAAAGAAAGCATTGGGGCATTATCATGCCCAACCTGAGGGCAAGGTAAAGGAGTTCTCCTAGAACTGGTTGGATTTCTGGGTAAACAAAGGTCATTTGTGTTATTTTGTGGAGGGCTTTCTATGAGTGCAATCTCCCCAGGCAAGGGTCATGTTTGTGTCCGTTACATATTTTCTTTGCTCTAGCGATCCTGCAGTCCTTCCATTGACTTCAATGGCAGTGCTATTCATGGACTGACTCTAGGATTGGGCTATTTACTAAGCAAATAATCAGAATCAGCAGTTTTGGAGTCATATGGGCACCCAATAAGCAGCCTGTTTTGTTGTTGGATTGGCTATAAAATCCCAAATCCCCTCAGCTCCTGGCTGCTGGCACCAAGGCTCACTAACAGCAAGCAGAATGGCCTTTCAGTCTGCACTCTTTGTTTTCTTAGCTGGACTGGTATTTTTCTCTGAAGCTGCACCACTGGTGAGTCTCTTTGTATTCAAACTCAATCATTACAAGAATGATAATCTAGATTTTCTAGATGACTAGCATCCCCCTCATCCATGAAATTCTGTAACAATTAGGCTTTGCCAGAATGCTATTTCTGGGTGGTTTTTTATAGTAGCATCTTCAGAATTCTTAAAACTTTTTATTTTCTTGCCATTTACCTACCTATTTTAAGGAATTATGGAAGGGTCAAGGACCCAGGTGGTGTGACCTTTCTTTCTCTTCCTTTGTGTCTGTTCATGACTCACATCCCGTATCCTCAAAAAAGAGGAAGCTTTGCCAAACAAGTGCTTCTCTGAAGCACTAAAAAATATTTTTTAAGCATGACTAAGGATTCCTTATAGTGTAATGAAGCCTAAGAGAGGGATATTCTTTCAGCCTTAGGATATCATATGTATTTCTTTGTTGGTTTCTCTAGCTAACACACTTTGTCTGCACTTACAAGAATTTATTATTTTCTTATTTGTGATCTCATTATAGAGGTATAATATTATAACATTTTCCTAGAGCCATATGCAGCTCTAAATATTGAACAAGAAGTCTGTGTGTGTGCAATAAAGTTATCAGTATAAAGCTCTAAGATGCTCTGCTTAAGAAATAGATGTTTGTAAATTAGCTTTGAATAGCATTTCACGAAGAACTTATTTTAAAGTGAACAGTAATTCCGCAATTAGAATCCATTTTTCCTTTGGGAGGAGGTTTTTGCAGGCTTGGTGGACAGCTCCTATACAACTTCTCCTCCTTTCCCCAAGGTCTCCCATGGCTCTGTTGATTCCAAATGCCCTCTTATGGTGAAAGTGCTGGATGCAGTCAGGGGAAGTCCTGCATCTGATGTAGCTGTTAAAGTTTTTAAACAGGCTGAAGATGGAAGCTGGCAGGACTTTGCTGCTGGGTAAGTTGTGTGTTCTTCTGGAGCCAATTTCAAGGTGCCTTGGCCAAACAGTTGAATTAATGGAACAGAGCTCTGATCAGAATAGCAATGTGTTTTCTGACGTGTCACACTATCAGTGTTAACAGCACATGAATTCTGATCTAAAATCCATTAGATTTAAGTGGAACTTACCCATGACATTTAAGTGGAACTTACCCATGACTGAAATGCTAATTGCAAAAATATGTTCAGGTGCTCATCTTATCTTTGTAAGGGAGTAGTTTTAACACTTAATTTTTCTCCTAACTTCAGTATTATCTTCCCTTCCTATAGAGAAAAAAAAGAAAAAGGAAAAGCCTATTTACCAGCATTTTGTAGGTAATCCAGACTAACTTATATTCATATGCAATGGATATAGAGCTTTATTTGAAGCAGTCACATACAAAATCCTCTCTGTAAGATTTGTCTGCACACATACAAATAATAAGTGCATTATTCATCTTCTGCTGTGTACCAAATGTGCTGGTTGGAAGAAACTCCTTGACCAGAAAGTTTTAGAGAGTCCCATTGTAACACAACACAGAGGCAGAATCTCAGCATTTGTTTGTGGCCATTGCTATAGCTCTGAATGTCTTTTGCTAGAATGACAGCCCAATACCTACAACTACCTAGTGTCCTTAGGACATCACAGAGGGTCAGACAATAATACCTTCGGTCTGTGAAAAGTGGATGAGTAACAGAAGAACACAGTTTACTAAAATTCAAATAGCTGAGGTATTCAGACATTTACCTTTCATTGCAACGACTTGTTGAATCAGATTTTTAAATAACTCAAGAGAAGCCTCCAGTAGCAGCAGAATATTCAAGCACTGAATGAGAAGCAAAAGAATGGACAGGAGTCAACAGCACATTTAACTGCCTTTCACTAGGATTTTCTATAGCATTATTTACATAAACCTGCAGAAAAAGAAAGAAAGAAAACTCTAGAGGAGAAGACTATAAGGAGAGATACTTTTCTCTCCATCTGAATGGTTTCTTTTTATATAATGAAAAATGAAAAACACTTTTCCCCACTGAAAAGTAGCAAGAAAATTTGCAAGATTGAAAGAGAAACAAACAACTCTGCTCCCAAATGCTGAGTGTTAACCTAGGAACAAAAGCCTCTTAAAATGGATTTATGTACTTTAACGAACAGAGAAACTCCATGAAAAATGACACATTTTTTTCAAGAGACAAGGATAATGTCTTATCCCTAGTGAGTATTTCTTTCATTATTAGGAAACCAAATTATTTCAAATGTTTCATCAAGTGCTGTGTAACATCTAATACAAAATACAATTTACAGAGGACTAAGATAAATGTAATGTCATTGTTAAATCCCCTTTATGTGGGGGGCATAACAGTGTTTTCTTGTTTAGTTTGCAATGCTGCTTTCAACAAGCCCAAGGAGACAAATCCTGTAGTTGTTGGGCAGCTTCTGTTGAAACTTTAGGTTAGTACACTCAAGAAAATCAAATCATTTCTTCTTAAATATAAATTGAGAAGATTAACCCTAGGCAAGTGAGAACCATTTTGCTGGGGGATGGCAGTGAAGGAACATTAAATCACAATTTTTATTGCAGGTAAAAATTTTGACCTTTTCCTTGACTTGCATCTTAATCAAGGCTGCTTTCCTTTCAAGTGATACCATTGACTTTAGCTGATGACTCTTGTTTGAACCAGATTTTCATATGTATTTACAATTTTATTCTTTTAGAGAAGCCAGACTTTCCCTGTGTTAAAACAGCTGAAAATATGAATGCAGTCCAGGAATGCAATATGTAAATACTCCTGTCAGGTGCATAATATTTTGAAGTTACAGTACCTAGCAGATATGTATGGGAAAGTTACATTTTGTACAAATGTCTGTTGTAGTTATTTTTTCACCTCTGTGTTTGCTTGTTTTCACTTTGCAAGCACACTTTATGGAATCAAGAAAATGTACCTGGCAACTGTTGAATTTGAGTAATGGTATTTAAGGGGCAGTGGGGGAGTTGGAATAGTAGCAGATTACTTTACTAAGAGGCTTATTTCAAAATGACTCCAGCTAAAAATATACAAGAAGAGATAACTTGAGCTGAGACACATACTGAGGAAGGGTTTAGGGCACAGAGCATGTGATTTGGATTCTATATGAGCTTCTCCCATGACTAACTTTGACCTTTCCGCTCCTCACAAGTTTTTGGAAATCTAGGTCTTATCATGTGGTTCAAGAGTTGCAGTCACCAAACATAGTTTTTATGTGACCTAGGTTACAAGTCATCAAAAAGGCTTCTGTGTATTTGAAGTGGCTCCCCAACCCTCATTTTTTTTTCTTTTAACTCCAAAATAAGAATTCATGCTCCTGAGATATTTCCTCATCAGTCTGCATCTGAGAGCACAGTTTATCTCAATGCAGTACGTGTCCTAAGAGTTAATAAACATCATTGTATAGACAGTGTAGATTTAACCTTGCCACCACATACAGCTAAGGTCCAGGTAGGCAAAAAGAGGATCAGGATTGCAGTCTAGGCTGGCACTGGAGTAACTTAACTGGAACAGCACCGCTTTTTAAACTTAACTGTCCATCTTACAGCAGATGCTGGCAGTCCACATCCTATTAAGAATAAGGAACATGTTATATTTACTCCCCCACTCAGACAGAAATACAAGTGCTGTTCAGAAGCAATCGCAGCATTTTGCTACCAGCGCTGAATGCTGAGCATCCTCTGCCTTGTGCTGATCCCCTCCAGGCTCTGAATCACACACTGTCCTGTTGGCTGTAAGTGCAGCAGTAATGCTGAAAGGTTTCCTTGTGAGACCACTTACAGTGAATGGCTACCACTTAATAACTAAAATAAAGAAAGTGCCAGTAACTTCTGGTAGTGGGCATGCCTTTTCAAGTGAGCTCTTCTTCCCAGTTTCCCAGCTGTTCTGGATGGTTAACATCTGCCACTGGGGCAGCACCCCTTAGGGAAAGAATCATTCCAGCTGCATCCACATTTTCCTCAAACTAAAACTAATTTGTCTGAACAAAGATTTTGAGACAGACACCATTTTTCCTTTTAATTGGTTTGTGTCTAGACTACCCAGCTTATAAGCAGAAGTACATGGATTGCTAACCTCTTCTGCAGCATCTCAGTAATTCTGTTTCACAGCTTCAAGGACACTCAGAAACAAATTACTTCTCCTTTTATTAAAGCAATACAGATTAAACAGGAATTACTAATTAAACTAAGAGAAAGCAGATGCACACACTTTACAAATTGACTGTGATACATGTTTCAAATAGGACGTGGATTCTCTGCAGGTTTGGTCTGCCCTGGACACAGTTGATTACACTTGTACTGGACCAGTAAGATTTTGTCAGTCTTAACAAATAAAAAAAAAAAAGAAAATTAGCGTGGGATTTTCAATCCTGTTGCCTCTTAATTTAAGCAAAAGCTCTCTCCTTCAGTCATTTTTATTTACCACCATTAACCAAAGATAACAAATACGGTGAAGGAGGAGAAAGAGACTGGGAAAGAAAATCCCAACATCACAGCTGATTCCATCTCAGATAAGCAACATGCCACTGCTTTCTCCACTTTCTCTCCTCCTCCTCCAGTTTGTTTTCTGCCTAGGCTGTTACTCCTTGCCATGAGACAAGAAAGTTCCACTAGTTCTTCCAGTCAAGGCTTTCTTTATTTTTCCTTCAACTATGTCATGTGGTTATGAAGCACTATAAATATTAAATAAACATTTTCAGAAGAAAAAGACCCAAACAAAAACAAACAAACAAACAAAAAAGATTAAAAATTCAGAAATTAAATAAAAGGAGGGGAAAGAGATAAATGGGATTTAGGAGCTAAGTATGTAAATATTTAAACAGCTGTCATACAAAGCTTGAACAACTTCCTTTTTGAACAAATAGGGTGCAATACCATCTATACTTCCTTCTTGCTGCTGGAGTTTCTTCATCCACAGATTTTTGTTACAAGCTGAGAACATAATCTCTGAGCTGGGAATTCCTATTGCTCATTTATATGGTACCCAGTGGAAGAGGCCCCTGCTCTTTGACCAAGGCATTGTAAATCAAATTATTAAAATCTCGTGATGCTAAATTGCTTTTCCAAGACATTACCACTCAGGGTCACATAAAATCACATCAGTGTATAGGAGTAAACCCCAGAGCCTCAGTGCTAATAACTGGAGAACAAAATGATTTTCCAATAAAATTTCTCTTCTCTCCTTAGTTTGGTTTTGAGATTTTGCGTCTTGCCTGTCATCATGGCAGTCCTCCTAAGACAGCAACCTTTGGTTCCAGAGAGCATTTGGTACAAGTTAACATGATACTAAAAAGAAGGACCTTAAACCAGCCAGCTTTGATTTGTGATGTATATGGGTGAGTTGGTAGCAAGGACAGAATCTGCAATATGGAAACATACACTGCATAGAGAGAAGGAACTATTTCAGATGATTGGAAACTGCTCAATGTAGAATTTGGCACCTCTACTATTTAATATTCCACACTGACTTTTCTGTTTAGCATCTAAATGACAATATAAAATATTTACATAGATATTTAATCATTACAGGAAAACCACAGAGTATGGAGAGATTCATGAGCTCACGACAGAAGAACAGTTTGTAGAGGGAAAATACATGGTGAAGTTTGAAACCAGCTCTTACTGGAAAGCGCTTGGGCTTTCTGCATTCCATGAATATGCTGATGTAAGTAGTGGCAAATATCCTTAATAACATGTACACACTGCCTGTGCAGCAGCAGCAGCTGGGAAGAACAAGCACAGCCCTTTGATACTGAAGGAGCATCATCACACAGTGAAGTGGTTCACTGCCACACAACATCGGGCAAGTAAAGGCAGTAAATGGCCAGCTGAGCCAAAGGAAGGAGCCAGCTTCCCTGCAAATGCTGACACAGCTCTTCCAAAGTGTAGCTGTGCCCATTCACCCACTCATTCCAGTAGGGAATCTTGTTCAAAAGAGCTACATTATTCAAAAGTAGAGAGTGTTCATAAAAACAAACAAGAAAAAAATGTACCGAGAAGAAGAGACTGCTTTTACTGCTGCTGAAGGAATGGAGGGATTTGAAAACCTTAATTTTATAGGAAATAAGCTATGCTTGAATCAGAGGTATTTCCCCCATATTGATCACATGAAAATCCCTGAATTCTAATATGACATGTATTTACCTGAGAAAAACAATTCTTTCTGGTGTGCCTTTTTTAAAATTATGTTCAGCACCAAAACATGCAATTAAAATAAAAAAGGTATAAAAATGTAAAGAAATAATCATAGTGGGATAGTTGACTATTTCAGTGATACTCAAATTTCATAATCAGGCCAGCAATATAATCATGTCCTGTCTCTCCCTTTGCTTTCAGCCCTACACTGATTTATTGTCTGCTCTATCCTATTGTGTTTGCTTAGCACACCCAAAAATCTGTTTAAATTCTTCAGGCTTAATCTGTCATTAAAGTTTCCCCAATTTAGTTAGTCTGGAACAGCTACTGGTACTGTTGTAGAACATTTTAAACCACAAGTTCATGGAGCTCTGTGGAAGATTAAACCCAGTGACTGAGTCCCAGGTCCATAAAAGTCTGAGGTGGTTTGGGTGATTTAGGTAAAAAAAGAACCCTCAAAAATATTCCCTAACCATTTGGATATCTGAAAGTTGTAAGGGCTACACCTCAAAAGGTGCTTAAAAATGTCTGACTGAGACTGTTCCAACTAGGCTGAAGAAGCTTTTCCTTGACATAATAGCCTACAGAACAACAAGGTAGCCTGGGAAGTGGGTAGAATTTGGTGACTGACTGTGTACAAGGTAACTGAAGCCTACAGTCCTCATGTCCCAGCAGCTTAGACTTTGGTCATAGGAGAGAACTCTCTAATCCACTTGTAGAAAGTGCATCATGGTTTAGAAAATAGATCAAATAGTAGGCTAAAGAAAGCTGGAGCTTAACCCAGGTGATGACGCTTTCCTGGGAATCAGATGTCCCAAGTCCCATTCAACTGATTTGGAGAGCAGCAGATTTGAATTTTCTTAGGGCAAGGGTCTGTCCTTTTACTGGCAAGCCTAGCCACTCAGTTCTCAATGCAAAAACTGACCCACCACCAGTGGTGTTAAAAACAGGAGGGGGCACTGAAGCACAGAAAGCAGCTTTGGGCTCCAACAGCCTGTCTTGTTTGGACACCTCACACAGGGGGTTTATTTAAATTCACCAGGTGGAATTTCACCCCTGTCTTTCTTACTGGTCATTTGAGATACCTCCCCCTCCAATTCCACATCCCAAAGCAGTTTGCCTGGCTCAGGTGTGGGTACCTCCATCCAGCTTCACCGCAGCTGAGGCTCTTTGTGAACATCGGTCCAAATCCCACAAATACCTCAGTACTTGGCAATCACAGAGTAACAGGAAGCCTTAGCCTTCAGAAGGGTAAAAGCATTGAACAAAGTGCTCTGCAGATGAAGTGAGGTGTGCTTCTTAATTGTTAATAAGGTAGCTTTGACTGTATGTTGTTGGTCATGACCACAAATTTTCTCTTTTCCAGGTGGTCTTCACTGCTAATGATTCCGGTCACCGCCACTACACCATCGCCGCTCTCCTCAGCCCTTTCTCCTACTCAACCACTGCTGTTGTCACTGATCCCAAGGAATAAACATGTTTATTTTCATGTTTGTTTCACAAACACTTTCCTCCACTGGAACTATCCTAGGCTTTTAGGAGGAAGGTTTTCCTACTGCTAATGCATAACTTTTTGCTACATTAGTTGGTTTTTTTTCCATTTTGTAACCTGGCAAACTTCCAACAAGTCAATAAAATATTACTTCTTTAAAACAATTTTTACTCCATTAGTGATTGTTTTCTAAAGTATCATGATTTGCATTGAAGTGCAAAGGATAGCTGAAAAACACATGTGGGATGACTTTTGATTTAGTTTTCTTATCTTCCTCCACTACCTTAAAGAAGTTTCTCCAAAATACATTGGCTCAAACCAGGAAATTCACATAGTTGTGTTACCTTAAAAAAATTACCAAATAAATTTACTCAAAATAAGAAAGTTATCTGTGCTTCTCCAAGTTTACACAAGAAAAGATGGTCCCACTATCAACCAGGTCACAAGGTGAATTGGTGAAATTGTGAATACCTAGCAGCAGAACAAACAATGCAGAAACCATTGAAATAAATATGTCCACAGAGCTGAAAGAGTCAAAATCTGTGTTCCTTTACTTAAAACTTCAGGTAAACCTCAACACTTTGATGTTTCAAGAGGAAAGCTGGCTGCTCAATCAATCTAGGAAGTACTGAAATAATTTCAATTAGCACATTTTTTAACACCTTTGATATTAAAGTAATTATCTGACATCACACAGCTCGCTCCCCTACACAGGTGCATTTGAGTTTAATAAGTCAAATCTGTAGCCATCATTAAAAAGAAGTCCTAAAATAGAACCATAATCTTAATATTTTCTTCATATTTTTAGAAATGGGAAAAGGTAAGCTGTAAAGTGACTGTGATTCGAATAAAGTTGCTGATAAACTGACTAAAGACTTTGAGGGCTTTAGCAGTGATTTCTGTAAACCCCTGGCCTATTGTATTTAAAATATCCTGAAGCAGAGGAATTGGTTTTTAACTGGATTAAATAAATTACAGAGAAAGAAACTGAAATCATGCCAGTCAGAAACCTTCAGCACTCATTTGCCGCTGACCTTGGAGTTTATACCCAGGGCCTGCTGGGATGACAGCATGGCAAGTGAATTCACAGGTTACAGAAGCTTGCCTTTAACATTTCACTATCTGGTTACTTTTTCACGGATTTCTAGATGGTACCATAGTTGCACAACTCTTGTAAGCAGTGCAAACAGTTTCAAAACAATGCCCATCATAAAGTATGGAGATTTCATGGGATCCTCATGTTTCTGGAGCTTGAAAACCAGTAGATTTCATTTGAAGGGTGTTATGCTAAGCCCTCAAAATAGGACATAAATTTGCTCATATAGATATACTCAGCAAAAAGCAAACAAAAAAAACCAAAAAAAAAAAAACCCCAAAACCAAAAACCAAACCAAAAAAACCCACCAACAACTACAACAATAAAAAAACTTACTCTTGCAGTCATCCATCTGGTGAGATGTAGTAAAAGAGTATATGGATATATGTCTAAGCAAAGATCAGAAAGACAAAGTTTCACTTCAATAAACAACATTTCCCTAAAATGAACTAGATGCTTCTGGTAGGAATTGACTTGCAGTTGTACAGGGAAAGTCCTGAGCTTGTACTGAAACTAAGGGACAAGTGATACAACTTAAGATACTGTTTAACTGTGCTTCAGAAGTCGGTGTGTAGGTATCTTGATGTCACGCTGAACACCAAAAGTAGTGTATTTTTCTTCCTAGGGAATGCATAAGAAAACTAAATAGCCCACAAATTATCCACCTACCTTTTATTAGAGGTGGGGAGGAGATCAACACAGAGAGAAATCTCTTAATGTATAACCATGGATGACTCAATTAAACCAAACCATAACCACAGAGAATTTCTCACTGAAATTGCTGGGTTGACAAAAAATTTGTATTTCTCTCAATTATATGAGGTCAATACAGCACCATTCCTCAATAAAAAGAGAAAAATAAAACAGAATAGATATTGTTTCCAAGAAAATTGACACTGCAGTTGAACTAGGCAATGTCCACAATCTTTCCACAGAGAAGGATAGAAAAGACTTATTTTCACAGACAAGGTTCATGTTTGTATGGGTTACTTATTTTCTCATTATTTACTAAGTAAACAGTATGAATCTGTGTGTTGAAAGTCATAAGGGTTTTCTGATAAGTAGCTTCATTTCAGAGGCCTTGATATAAAAATCATAGCTCCTACCCATTTCTGCTTGCTGACACAGGCTTTCTAGCGGCAGGCAAAATGGCTTTTCATTCTGTATTTCTGGTTTTCTTAGCTGGCCTGGCACTTTGCTCCGAAGCTGCGCCATTGGTAAGTGTCTCAGGATTGAAGTCATTCTACTGATGTAGTCTCAATGTCTTTTTTCCTTTTATTATTTTTTAATTAGTGTAAGCAAAAAAAAAAAATAAAATAGACTATTCTATTTTGTTTTGATTATTTTGATTTTACAGTATGTACAGCCTGTAGTTCTCTGCTGCTGCTCTTTTCTGGTCCTTCTTTCTCCTTCTCTAGTCATTAGTGAGAGGACTTTATGGGTAGAGAAGCAACACTTGTCATCAGGCACAGAAACTTCATGAAAAACAATGTGAGATGAGAAAGGAAAAACTATCATATTCACTAGACAAAAAACCTTGAGCATTCATAAAATAATGAACAAGATGTGTCATGATGAATTTCATCTCCTGTTGCAAAATCCATGCTGGAAAAAGGCCTTCTCTAGACTTCTGCCTTACTGCTCTACCCACTACAGCTTAACCCCATGTAAGCAAAGAACAGAGCCAAAGTCAGGATCCTTCTTCCAAAGGGCTCGTTAATCCCAGGAGAGCAAGCTGAAGACACAGATGCTTCAGCCTGAAATTCTCCTACAACAGCCTTGTCTCTCTCTCCTCAACTACTCATTTTTCCTCTCAACTCTGATCTTTGGGAAAATAATATCTGACTAACCTTTTTGAGGAATAAGACTTTCATTGAGCTCCCAGGGTGTAAAAGTCAGGAAAAATCAGCAGTGGCCTTCCTGCAAGGCCTCACTAGTGAGGAGCCCCTGCCTTCCAGAAAGGGAGCAGGAGGAATCTGGGCATAGAGGCACTACAGATACGTGCTGATTGGTATGATACCAGACATGGTTCCTGACCCAGGGAACATCCCAGACTGTAAGAGGGCATTAAAGGGAGGGCTCTTAGTTTTTAACCATCTACATCACAATTCATTTTACAATGATTAAATGGATATTAGTGACTGCTATTTTGAGACCATCCCCAATTAGCACCTTCTATAAAGCTCTGCTTTCTCACTCTTCATCTGCAGAATTAGGTAAGGTCAAAGCCCTCATTCAACTCTATTTTTGAAAAGGTAAAACATCAGGGCATAATCACTACTTGTGATGAATATGTTGGGATGAAACTATAGCCATCCTGTATTTGAAGGAAGGTTTTCCTCTCCTGTGCTTGTGTAGATGCCAAGGTTGACGAATCTGATTCAACACACTGTTAGGAGAGAGTCTGTATGTGGTGCTTATCATGTTTACAGCAGAAACGCAACTCTGTAGCAACAGAGATAACTCTATGGCAACAAGGTATCAGAGGCTTTCAAATCCAGAAAGCTGTGCTCAAACTTAAGGTCCAAAATACAGAGGAGGAGTTGGCAGATTTTTAAACATTCCTACTACCTTTAAGGATGCAATTATTTCCTGTTGAGGCCACAATTTAGTTACAACTTCATGCTGGAGATGATGTGTAGCTAAGCCATGAAAAGGAAAAATAGAAATATGGTCTCACACCTGCTGTTCCTCCCTGGTGTATATGGCTCCATGCCCAACAGCTCCTGAAATCTTCCTTCCTGGCCCAACCATATCCAGCCCCCAGAAAGCTTCAGATTATGATTCTTCAGTACACAGCAGTCTTCTCATGGAAAATATGGTCTGTACTGTAGATCTAAAGAATAGTATTCCTTGGTGTTTTATGACGTACTGTCACTTACCCTTCTTGCAACTTAAAAATTCTCTCTTCCTATTGAAGGACCCTCTTGACGCCAAGCATCCTCTTTTCGTAAAAGTTGTGGATTCAGTCCGAGGAAGTCCAGCTCCAAATGTTCCAGTTAAGTTATATAAAGAAGCAGCAGATGGATCTTGGGAACTGTTAAATTCAAAGTAAGTCACACTAAAATAATGATTGAAAGATGGGAAAGGCAATGGGAAGAGGCCGAATAGTTGAAAGACCAGTTTCACATTCTCTAATGTGAGATGTCTTTTTGCTCAGAGGAAAAATAGCATACAATTGAATTAACTTGCTGCAGACAGTCCTTTAAATGTACTACAGTTTCAACTACCAAAATGGTTTTATAATTCTTTACAGTTCCTATGAACACAAGAAAGTATTTTAAGCTATCCTTCAATTCAGTCATCGCTTCTCTCTAATTTCATTGCAAAGGTCTCTATTACTTTTTAGTACCCAGCAATGAACTGCTGCATTGTTATCAGAAGAATCAGACAGACTCTTATATTTTGAAACCAAGACTCTGGTTGAGAATCCTACCTTTACTGGCCATTTTCCATCTTTCTAAATGGATTTTCATTTCTTACAACACCACAGCTATAACAAGAAACTGTTTTGAACATATACCACATCACATTTGATAGCCTTCTTTACTTCAAGATAAAGGACTTACCCAAAAGGAGAAAATTTGGGGATAAAGATTTATCACCTCCTCCTCCACAGAGAAGAAATCACACCTCAAGTAACAAAAAGAATCTCCAGATATTTAAATATTGCCATGTCTTTTAAAAAATGTAATTGTAGAATTTCAAATGCAGATGACTTTTTTTTAATTGCCCTCTATTTTAGTACATGTTAACGCTTAAAAAAAATAAAAAGCAATCTTTATTTAAAGTATAGTCTGAGATTAAATTGGAAAAATTCTTAGGTGAAACACAGAATGAGCATTCTTTATTCACCAAGCAATATCCCACTTGCACACTTAGCTCCTTGTGATAGTTGCAAAGTCTCACCTGAGACCTTTCCATGTATGTTAACAGTCTATTCCACCCAAAAAAAAGTGAGGAAGGGCTCCCAAGGGCTAGAGCTGGTATAGCCCAGGAACTTCGACAGTGGAATCCCAGACTCAGACGCATTTCTAGAAATTCCAGTAGAAACTGTTCTCTTTGGTGTCGTGGAGCAGTGGGCTGGCACAAGCAACACTGCTCTCATATGTGTCCTTGAAAAATATAGCTACAGTGAAGGCCACACACTATTGTACAATGTGGGGAAAACAATCTATTCATGTTGTGCTACTTAAATTGCCTCACACTCTCAAGTGAGAAGACAATTTCACACATATTCTGTCACTGGAAATGCGTGAAATTTTCCAGTAAGTGTTCAGTTTACTCATCTTTACTTCTGAGCTTAGAAACTCTATATAAAGATACTCATCTAAACAGCTGGATAAGACTGAAGCCTTAAAAACACGTTTAAACTTTGAGGAAAGTAACCTCAAGATAAGGTAAGCAAAAGTCACGCTAATACGAAATCAACCTCCCCAGGCTTGATAATTTTTAAATAATTGAATGCTAGCAAGAGATCCTGTAATATTCTCAACTGAAGATGTGTTTGTTATTAACTGGAAAAGCTTATTAGAGAAGTGACCAGTTATCTAGCAATGATCAATCTATGACGAAGAAAAATAGAGAAAATTGAATGGATATAAAACTTCTGATAACTGACTACAGAGCATCTTGTAAAATATAAATGGTGTTCTATACTTTATTTTCTAAGCTATATGAAAAAAAAAATCCTAAGTAATGCACTGGACAGTGACAATATTTTTCTCTGCATGCAATTTGAGGAAAATTCAGAAAAAATTTGGTAGATAGAACAAAAGACAGTGGATTTTAGATACCAAAATCAGGCACTGGCAGATCTGTTATTTGAGGATAACCTACCTAATAAAAAAACCCTAGTAATATAAAACCAATTTCACAGAAAGATGTTTCAAAAAAAAGGGACATGTTTGAGAGACAGCATTCAATATTGCTTCTGGAGTCCTAAATGGGTTGGTGCTCAAAGATGTATGGTTTCAAACCAGTACTAGAGCTTTAGATAACACTGATAGTTTCTTCAAATCAAACAAAACCACCTGTTTGTTCAGACCAATATAAACCACAAGGAATTCCATGAGGCTACACTGCTAGTTGACCTATGGTCATTTCAAATAGCAGATCTCAAATTTCTAATAACCAACTGTAAAAAATATTTACACTGATAAAACAACTCCATACATTTAAATAAGAAAGAAAACCATGGAAAAATCAGGACATTTGATCCTGCTTAGTTGCACACTGAGTGCATCATAGAGCTTCCACATTGCTTACAGCAGTGGTGAAGTTTTCCCTCTGAGTGGGTTCATTTAATTAAGTCCAAGACTCTGCCAAGAGTCTATGAACAATAGTGCCAGTTTTTGGCTCACCCCCAAACCATGCAGAGTTAGGGTGGTGGCAGGTAGCCATCTGCTGTGGTCGCTGCAGAAGTAGCAAACGCCAAGATAAGCTTTGAAGCATCCACACTACAGATGGACGTAAGACATTCCAGATCAATAAAAGTATTCATCATATTACTTAAGCCACACATCACTCAAGTTCAGTTGCTAAAAACTGCATCTTTCTCAGGCTTTTAGCCAAACTATAAAAGTGTCTTCTTCTACCATAACACAGACAAACCAATGACAGAGGAGTGCTCCCAGAGCTTACAACTAAAGAACAATTTGTAGCAGGCATATACAAGCTTGAGCTTGATACAGCCTCTTACTGGAAGAGTATGGGTTTGAATCCCTTCTACCGTCATGCTGATGTGAGTATTCATTTTCATTTCTTCCTCTACTTCAGTTGCAAATAAAGATACTTTATATGTGTAGGCTTCAGTTACTCACTGCATATGTTGAACTTCATTTTCACTTTAAAATATTTTCACATTAACACTTAAAATCCACAGTCTCAAAGCTTTGTAGCAACATAGTCATGACAGAACCTAGTTACTAGCTCCCCCATAACTCCCAGAGCTCCTAGATGTGTTACTTATGGAGAGGTTTTCCATCCTTCTCCCTCTACTTAAGCCCATGATTGTTTCTGTACTTACTCTAAGTGTTTGAGGGACAACAAGTGAAGTACTCTTTGAAGTCTCCTGGGAAAAGCATTTACCTGCCTTTTGGAGCCAGTATTTGTACGGCTACAGACAGAGTTCATAATTTAGATTTTTAAAGACAACAAAAGTATGTACTGTGTTCTGGATGCTTGGAGCCCCAGTTAACAACAGAAAAAAAAGGTACAACGTGCCTCTTTAATTTGCATGGGACAAATAAATTGGTTAGAGGAAGGTGTTCCAGACCAGGTACCAAGTGAGGCTTGCTGAAGGATTTTAGACTCCCTGGGGACTGTCTCCTTCCCCCTCCAGAGCATCAGTGCTTTCCAATGACCTTTCAGTAGTAGCAGTTCTATATTAATTGTTGGCTGGACTGTGACAGATCTGCTCAGCTGTTCTTATTTTCTTGAAGAAAAGGTGGCAAACACCTGGATTAAATTTTCTCCCTGCCTTCCAGAGACACCTGAAATATGACATTCTTATACTAAACAATAATGAAGGTTAATGCTGGATAGCCTTGCCTTCTGTGAGAACTGAAATAAAAAAGGGAAGATGAAAGATTTACAACATGCAAGTAAATTGATTGTATATCAAGATGATGTTTGACTGGACATTAATTTAATCTACAGTGCAAGAGCCTTCTTTCTTCAAAATAAGCCTCAGTAGGGAACACATTTTTCTCAGTTCACTGGTTGTTTCATATGCATCTTTTTTATTAATGTTGAAAGGAGCACAAGCTGTGCATCACAGAATGCTATTAAACCCTCTATTTTAAAAGTTGACACCTCTCATTTCACAACACGAAATAATGTACTATGTGGAGTGAGAAATCAAAGGACAGGATGTGCTGGTCAAGGAGATGTTAATAGGGCTGTGCTAAATCACTCATATGTAAGGTTATTATGCTGTGGCCAGATAACTAATGCAGTCCTTCTCTAACTATTAGATTTTGAAGTAGAACTAAAGAAACCCATTGTTTTATACTCTGGCCTAATGATGTGTAGCACTGTTTAATTCTGTTGCTTGAAGTACAGAACATGATGAGCAACAAAAACATTCCAACACTTGAAAGAATGGGCTAGCTTTTTTTTTTTATTAATAAAGACAATGAATAGGGTTCATACTAGACCTTCATAAGGGAGGAATAAGGAAATTAGAAAAAAAGACTTGTTGCCATTTATGAGTACCAACAAGGAAATGCCAGTTTGTATAAAAAATAAATTGTATAAAGTCTTGAATAATGTGGTATTTATACTTTTAACAAATGATATTTAACCAGTGGGAAAACTGTGTGTTACAGGCAGTCACAGCTCAGAGTGAGAATATTTCTGAAGTTCCATGTGAAGTTGCACAAAATGATCACAGTGGTTCCAGCTAAGCCTTTATCTGGAGATCACTTCTCATTTGTCTCGTATTTTTCTTTTTTCCAGGTGGTTTTCACAGCTAATGATGTTGTTAATCGGCATCACACCATTGCTGTCGTCCTTAGTCCCTTCTCTTACTCAACTACAGCAGTAGTTAGTGAGCCAGTGGAATAGAAGCTGACATTAAGCATGAAAATTCGGTTGTGTAAATTAAAATTTCCATAAATGATAAGAACTTAGTATCTGACTGTATCAACAGCTTTAGATTTCATAGTAAATTGTTGCAGATAAGAAAACTTTATAAAAGGAAGGCCTTGTAAAATCATGGCCCACTTCTGCTACTTCGGCTAACTAGAAAAGGATTCTGGGTAGTGACTTAGCTGAAATAGAGGAGGAAAACAAGTTACATAACCATAGAAAACAACTTATATAACCCTCACATGTTTACATCGTGGTTTATGGTCGTTGGTTGAGCTATGGTTGTTGTGCTTTAGTGGAATGTTACTGATAAAAGCCTAATTGCTTAGAAAGGCCTGTTTTCTTGGAATAAACGAGCTCCCTTTTGCACCTGCCTGAGGACTCTGCGTCGCTTCTTACTGCAACAGTAAATCACGAAGTTTTTTATTCACTTTGTTAACTTCAGGAAGAACATGTATTGACTTTATTTTCAAATACTCTTCCTAATAAAAGTATTCTGCATTTCTGTATTGTCATATTGCCCTTCTGAGTAAGTTTGGGGGTTGAAAAAAACACATTAACCTTAGGAAAAAACTTATTGAAGTTCCACTACGGGGACTCTGAGAATAAACCAGTCTTCCATTAAGTTGATAAACTAAATTTCTTCTTGCAAAGGAATTGAACAAAACGCGTCTGTGAAAGGCGTCTCATGAAAAGCAAGCACACAGAAAAGACAACCCACCACTACCATCTCCAGCGTTTTATTAATGAAGCCCACAACCAATGAAGTCACATGGGATTACTAACTCAGGGCCCCACACAATTATCAGATAAACTCACCTCTCAATTCTGATTTTGGAGACATAGAAGTGAAAGAAGGTAAAGGTGACAGTATGGTAGAACAGCATTTAAAGATGCTAAGAAGGCTACACACACTTAAAATGCCTCCTTTCCTGTTTTCCAATATATCAGAACTGGTGACACTTTCAAAGACAGACCAGAAGCCTTTGTTTCAGAAAAGTATGTCACTCAAACATACCTGAAGAAGCTTATTCAGGTATTTGCAGAAAATTCTGCAAATAAATTTGTCCCCAGTTAAAGTACTCCCCAGAATTTCTTGCATACCTCAAACCATCAGACACTTTCATAATAGCTGTAAAATGCAAATAAAAATAAGGATAACTGATGAATCCTGAGAAAATCAGTGTCCTATTTAATACCAGGAGAAATATGGATGAATCCTTCTATTCCCATTCTAGTAATCCTTATATAGGGAAGAACCATTAGGAGATTCAACACGACAGCGACCCTGTCTTGGAAAAGTATGCAAAAAAGGTTGAGTCACTTAGCCTAATAAAACCAAAAGCTGAAAGCCTATAAATACAAAGAAAAGGAAAACACCCTGCTAGCCTAAGGCTTGATCCCATCACAGCCCAACCTGATGTATTTGGACAGGTGTGTCGCTTCCTTTTGCTGTTACTTTGGGGTACTGAGCACTAGAAAAATGAGCATTTTGTCTAGAAACAAAACACAAAGACGGAATCTTTTCCACAAAATCTCAGAATAAACGAACCAACACAATCTTTAGAACATTATATTTCATAAAAGACAATGATAAAAAAGTACAAACATTTTCATGAACAACAAAAAACCCCAAAACTATGATAGTACACAGGAAATTCCCAGCATTTGTTTCAGTGCATTTTTCATTAAGCCTATCTTACATACCACTACAAATAAAATAATCTTAAGTACACTTCCACTTGCTGATATGCAATGGATCCTTTTAATTTTTTTAAACAGCTGGCTCATTAGTAATCCACTATAACACAGTCATTAGTAAACATAACAATAGAAAAATAGAGTGCCAGGATCCAATAAAAAGGACATTTTGCACTTGCTTTTCAGTACACTGCCTATTTGCAAAATGGACTTTATATTTTATATTCTCCTACTTAAATTTGAAATATAGAAAATGGGCTTGAGAGTATCTTAGCATATTAACCAGATTCTACTCTTAATATTTCTGTAATGTTTTACTTGCTAATTTGCAAGACCTTCAGAATCTTGTAAAGCACTTCTTCTTCTCCTCCTTCTTCTCCCTCCATGTTCACTCCTTGAAGACGTCCTTTATTTGCCTTTGTCAGCAATGCAAAAGCCAATGTGATCGGCTTCTCTCTACATTTTACAAGAACCATGAGATTATCAAAAGGAATGTGCACAACTCTTAGTTCTGCATCATATTTATTTTGTTTGAAGGCACTGTCTATGTTAAAATTCACTACAGAAGAGTACTGAGTTCAAGCAGGTAGTATACAAACACTATTTTGATGTAATTTAAGATGGCAACTTCTAAAACTTCCCAACAAAGTGATAAAAGGTATTTAGAGAAGAGTGTTGGTCAACAATTCATAATTTAACATCCATCATTTTGGGGCACCAAAACGTAAACTTTTAAAGAACTCAGCTATATGTCACAATCCATTCACATACTGGTTTAATCACATTTTTCTAGGACCATATATGATCAATCACTTAAAGCTGTAAAGTTATATTAGTTCAGCCACAGCATATGTGTAATATAGTATGTATATATGTAAGTATATATACATATGTATGCATTCGATTTTTTTTTTTAATTGCACATGAATTTCACAGAATGCCTAAGAAATGGGCACAAAAGCATGCTTCAGAAAACAGTACAGACCTATGGTACCAAAGGATGTTTCATAATCTTAGGTGTGAAATTGTAGGTGAATTTGTATTGAAAACCAGAAATCACTTCAAAATTACATGAGGGACTTAAAAAATTATTCTACTGTTCTTAAAGAACCGTATTAGTCTGCTATGAAATGACTATTTTGAAGATAATTAATTTTACATAGAGTGTATTATCTCCCCTTTTTCATATGCTTCTGAATGTTCTATACACTCAGAGAAAAATCTATCAGGAGGTGATCAAACCACTTAAGCATGCTTTTGAAGGATGTTTTCTTCACTTTATGCTTTTAGTTATTTCCACTGTATTACATCATTCCTAAAGCATATTAGTTTAACTGGTAGATTTTAAGGTAATTCCAGTATGGTAAAAAATATCCCTTATAATTGTTCTCAAATACTTAAATAATAATATTTCTACTAAATACTTGGGATGCCTACAGCTATGCTCATAACATTACTGAATGATGGCTAAGAGCAAAATTTGCTGCTGGGATGCCAAAGAAATAAAACGTGTTTATGGCAAACAAACTTAAAATATACAAAGCACCACACCATCTGTGGCAGCAATTCAGGAAACCAACATACAGTAATGACTTAAAGATAGGATTCTTTGTCAACACTCTTACAGAACACTCTATGGGTAAACGATCCTTATTATAGATACTGCTTTCCATTCATTATGGGAGCAGAAGTCAGTCTTTGGTTCCTAAAGAGTTGAATAACTGTGACAAACAAAACAGTTTAGTATATCTTGGTCAATATCTTTGCATTAACATAGAAAATAAATGACCTGGTCCTTTTCCTTTGTATTAACAAGGAATGTAAAAAAATATTAAGAAAGATAATAATGCTTAGCAGTGGGATACTTACTTTCAGGTAGCATAACATTACAAGTAAAGAGAAAATAAGAAGATAAGGAAAGAGGCTAGTTACTTACACGTTTAACACCACAAAAATAGAGAAACAGACAGGACCAATCCTTAGTGGGACTGTGCAACCTCAATCTCATTGACAGTCATCGACTTGAGGATCCTCAGTGCATCATAGAAGCACTCAGCACTCTCCCAGAATCGGCCCTTAAATAGCTATATTGAATAATAGGAGTGAAATTTCAAAAAGCACTTGGGATTGGCCTGCTTTCTGTTCCACTTATGTCATCACCATCCTCATCAGCAGAACAGTGTGACCAACGCCGTGCTGCTGAAAATCCCACACGGCAAGAATTAGAACTATTAGAACTATGCTTTATTATTCTCTTAAAAATCTAACTTTAATATTCTTCCAATGAAGACACATTTTTGGCTCTTCTGATTTTGGAGGAATAAAAGTGCTGTTCACTAGAATTTAAAAAAAAAAAAAAAGGACAATACCAAAATACTGTACGCACCCAGACACATCGTTTTAGGCATGAAAATCCCTGACATTGACACTAGTGGCACACTTGGAAACAGTTAAGAGTTCCTGTAGATCATAATATGCAACAACTGCAAGATTTTCTGTAATACACATGCAATATGCATATAAATACGATTCAGATGGCAGGCAGGGTATCATACAATTTTGCTGGCAATAAATAAAATTAAAAGCTTTCTTTCTAGCAGGTTCATATAAGAAAGTGATTTTTCTATATAGATATGCAGGAGGCCTAGAGCTCAAAACTAGTATAACAGTTTACAGTCATAGCTGGCCAACAATTAATATTTCCTTCATTTCACATAAGGTATAACCTTTTTATAAGCATACTTACATTTTACACTTGTTCTTTCATGCTAATAAAAACATTCCTATAGAATTCAAACAAGAACACACTCAAATACATACTGAAGCATAAAATATTGAACAACTGAAAAGCAATATACACACATTAATTTACATCACATATTTACAAAACACATTTTAAAAAGAAAAAAAAGCATTCATTTAAATACGAGGAGGGGCAGTTCAGTATAAAAAATTCCTGGAAGAGGCCTCTGCCCTTATTTCCGGAGAAGCTACAAGTCTCATTTCTGCAGTTTATTTAGTTGAGTAGTTAAGATAGAGAGTTTGAAGAATGAAGGCTTGAACAGTAGTCTCATGCTGTAAACATCTGAGTGGTAGCTGCTGGCTTTTCTTTCAGAACAAAATGCATGGTACATACAATCACTTTACTTCTCATCCCAAATATGCATCATCAATTGGTGAAAAAACTCTAATTCTAAGCTGCTGTTTGTTGGTTTTGTTTTGTTTTACAGTGTTTATCAGTAGCTTCCAGTGTTAAAAGTTTATTCTGGTAGGATATCTTGCCATTCCACTTCCATCAATAGTCTCTAACAGGAGCGAGTTCTGGCATGAGATTAACAGTTATATTTTTATACAATCTACTGACAAGTACTTTAGGAGTATATACTAAATTGTTCAACCCATCAATATACTGACGTTCTCTGGAATACCTCAGAAGTTTGTATCTGCAGAAGGAGTTGGAAGAAGAAAAATGAGAAAGATTTGCAAGAAACAATTCAATTGATGTTAGAGACGATACTGTGACAGTCATTTAATTTTGAAATATACCTTAAATTCTGAAATTACCTTTCAAACCTTTGAAATTACCAAATAACCTACCTAAGCTTTAAAAGCAAGCTTTTAAAGATTTTTACTACAGTTAGATTTTATGGTTGCATATACAAGTTAACATTAAGACTATATAACAAAGGAGGCATTCAATATGTAAACTTTTTATGGTCCCAAACTAAATAGATTTTTAAAGATTATTCAATTTCTTCATGTTCTTTTGCTATAAAATTAAACTAAGGAGCCTAGGGAAGATTTGGGAATCTTCACTGTTCATCATTATACATTTAAATGTCTGAATTGATTTTCGTTTCACTCTTGAGACTCCTGCATGTGCAAACATCTAAATCTGAGGTGATTAAAAAACAGTTCCCATCCCCCGTATTACCCACATATACATTTTAGTTTCATAGAACAGATTTACTCATCTCTACTGCATGTGTCTATTCAAAATTATGAATAAAAGAGAAAAAGGATGTTCCCAGAAAAAGACATCCATTGATAACAGAATTGAGCAGTATTTCTAGTTACAGGAAAACATATATTATAAACCCTTTACTTTGTGTTTCACCTTCTAAGTTTTACATGTAGGTCATCTGCTGCATTCTGGTTTCTATTCAAATCCCAGGGCAGGCAGAACTTCCTGGCCAGTTTAAGTGTTTTGTAATTTTGTAGCAAAAGAAAAGAATCCCAAAAGAAAACATTTAAGTCAATGTGTGCAAGAAATGAGAAGACTTGTATCTCAGAAAAGAATAAAGTATGAAGGAAGAAACCAATCCTTGAGGAGTTCTAAAGTCTGTTTTTCATGCAGGAGTCATTTGCCCTAGCTGCATTGCTTCCTTATGCAAAATATCCAAAATAGCCAACTAATGGAGCCCTGCCAGCACTAATGCCAAAACTATTATGGAAAAATAACATTCTGGATCAAAGATTCTGATGATAATATCTTCTGACACACAAACTCAGTCTCTCTCATGGTTAAATAAAAAACATCTGAACAGCAAATATAATGTGTTTTAAAAAATAGGAATTTTAGCACCAAAGAGGAAATAACACCGATAAGAACTGACTGCTTATTCATACGTGTGGATGCAAGAAAAAAATTTTACATCTTTAGCTGTAGTATTTGAACATTCCTCTGTTTTTCTTACCGTCCCAAAAACTGGACTTCACCTCTGTGATGATGAGGAATGGATTTGTACTTCCCTAAATCGCCTTCTGGTCTTGTTACATTGTATCCAGCATAGTGAACCCTGCCATAAAATACATAAACATTTGTAAAAACATCTTCTTACAACTCACCATACAAGTTCAAGCAAAAGTGAAAAATACACATCAAATATTTTAAAACTAAGTCTTTATGTTCATTGACATTCTCTTCCTAAAAAAACCCGTAACACTCCAAACCCAATAACTGAAAAAGCTGGCAAAGTGCAAAATAATAATAATTTCATATTTAATATTTCCTGCTTGTTCCAGCATGAAAACGTGAAAATAGCAAGAAAAAAGTATAAAATTCTTCCTTTAAAAGATATCTCTTTATATAGAAACTCATTCAGAGCCTTTCAATAGCTCAGTTAGAACAGTTTAGACTCATTCACTGGGAGCAATAGGTAATGCCACGAGCAGTGCTGTCCATTGTCCAGTCTGGGACTATCAGTGTATTCACAAATTAACCTCTCTCTCAAACACTGCTCCTAAGATATGAAACTGATGCTTACTCTACATGCCTGTGGAATGGTATTTCATAATGCTAGCAGCAAAAGTGAAGCAACATGCTTAGTGTGATTACCTGTTGTTCTTTCTGTTACTTGTCACAAGGCCTAGCTTTTAAAAACCTGCTAGCTGTCCCCAGGCCAAGAAAAAGGAACATCATACTTATCCCTTCAAATGGTATATTCGGATATTTCTGAAGCAAACTATGCAGAATTTGTCCATTTAAAACAAGTTATGAAAAGGTAACAAGTGACAAGAAAACACACCCAGCTGGTCTCAAAGGGTGGATGGTACAGAAAGACCTAAGCACTCAATACTCACCTGTTCCAAAGATCATCATCTTCTCCACCCCATCCCCAGAAGGCATTGGGAAAACCATTGATCTTCTTGAATTGTTCCACTGTCAGGCCACTTACACCACCAAAGAACTCATTGTATGGAAGGCTGGAAACAAAAGATAAATTCTGTATCGTTAGCTGAACTTTGATAGGTAGCCCTCTCTTGAACAATACCTTTCCAAAAAGCAAGAGCCCCAAACTAAGGACATGAACAGAGGCTGAATGTATTCACTAAGGGAAACTGGTTCGCAGATTGCCAGCATTAAGTGACATACAGCAAGCTGAACAAAAGGTTTGCAGTAGTGTCTGATTTGCATAAAAGGTGCTCTTAAACTGTAGCTCCAAAGAGTATCACCCATAACAAACAACAGTCTACCAGGTATTTCAGATGGCTGATTTAGACCCATAGCTGAAGTGTTAAGTGAAGCCCTCAAACTATTTATGTTGACACTACTCAACTGAAAAAACCTCTTTAATCAACTGAAAAATTACAAATCAGTAACGCATCAATTAAATAATTTTAATTCTTTACTATATTCTACAGAACTGTCAAAACTTGAGAGAAACAGCTTAAGAGCACCTATTAAACAGTGAATGGCACACTGATTTAAAAAAACATTTTCCAGTTTTTTAAAGATAAACTTCTGAATCAAAAGGTTCTACATGCTTTTCTTTCAGTAAGCAACAGTAATTGCTAACATATATTATTAAGCAGTAAGCAATTGGCCAACATGAACAGCCACAATATCTATACAAAATACTATGCCCCAGCCAATGTCATTTCCAGTCCTCAAAACACTCTGTCAACCTAGAAAAAATAAATATCTATATTTACTTCCATCAATATTAACTGGCATCCTTAACCCAGAAGCTGCTACAGTAAAGCAGCTTTCTTTCAGAAGCAGCACACAATTCCATAAAACAGAAGTGTCTCAGGAGACACTTCCAAATCTGGAACCTTCAAGGAGTTAAGACTATCTACAAAAAGATTTACCATTGCTTAGGACACAATTGCCACACTGAAGGACAAATAACTCCAGAATGCAAGGGGAAAGAAAAATATAAAACCATGTAATTTCTGATCTCTGTGGAAAAACAGGATTCAACCAAATCTGAAAAGCATTTGGGGAAGGTTGCAACTATATTTGCCTTTCAACATTTAACTGAAGTAGCAAGTGTTCTAACCTCCCTCTCTCCCTCTCAGAAAAACCTCACATACATACCTCCAAAATAACCAACGAAAAACCACTGTCAACCCAAAACAAGACCACCAACCAAAACCAACTGGAATATGACAGTTAACGGGACTGTTTAGAGGTTTATTTATTTTTGTATTTTATAAATCTGGTTCATTTATACATTCATCAATTTTGTAAATACTTACCTATTCAGACATTTTATAAATGTATATATAAATACATAAAGTGTTTTATAAGTACATATAAAGATAGATGAAATCTCTTATCTATATTCATGAGCGCTAACTTTTGTATTTTTAAATACACATGAAATCTTTAAACATTTAACTGCTGATTGGTTGACAACTTGATGTCCAGACAGAGCCATGGTTTCAAGGCATTGCTTTTGATCTGTTGGTTGACCGGGTTGTCAACCTGATTAACTTCACAAGTGAAGTTCAGGATAGCAGATGCATACACATAGCAAGCAATAAGCTACAGCTTCACGTGAAATGATTCCAAGAACATCATGAGATAGCAGAGTGTTAAAAAGCAAGTGGCACATCATTAATGTAAACTGGCAGAAGAAAAGGAGGCAAGAAAACTGCAGGTCCCACTACATTCACCAAATGTAGAGACTGAAAGACAATATACAAAATGGTCCAGCAGTAAGAAAATCTTCAGTTTAAAAAGCAGTATGAAACAGAAATAAAAGTGTACATTTATGAGAAAATAAAGACAGACATTTTTCCTGTGATATTTTGCTGCAGATTATCTGCTTTTCTTTTGTAACAACCAGTACAAGGGTTTATGTAGCCAGAAAACATTTCTAGTCAGTTAGGTAGGATTTTCCCCCTTGACACACAAACCATTTTTTTTTCAAGATCAACCTCATTGCAACAAGCTCAACATTGAAAATTATAAATAATATCTTCTAATTAGTAACATATCAAATGCAGACATTAAATTTAAATCTTTATTTTAGTAACTAAATAGTCATTTCTGTAAATAGCATAACAGGAGGTCCGTTTGCTGTTTTCACCTACTGTATTTAGTGTCACAAAATTCATACACTTTTAAAATATTTCTGGGTACTTAAGAAACAATGTGAATAAAACTCTTTACTTACATGTACATGTATTTGTCCAGCTTTGCTGCAAAATGGCGTGGCATTTCTCCACATCCATAGTAATTTCTGTCATTCTCAGGTAGATGATCCACATCATGGAATATTATGCAGTCCCAGACAGCATCCTTCATTGCCTCTTTGAAGCCAACATTAAAGAGCATTGCACGATTAAAAGGTTGTGTACCTGTCTTCACACAGAAAACAAAGGAGACATTGTAAAAATCAAGGAGAGACAAAAATTTCAATACTATGAGAAAAACATACTCTAACACACACACAAAAAAAAAAAAAAAAAAAAGACAGTGATGCCTCTTTTGACTGGCTGGTCATGCTGGGTTGGATGCACCCCACGATGGGGTTTGCCCTCCTGGCTGGCAGGGCACACATTGCTGACTCCTGTGAGCCAGGACTGAGCCTGGTTCCGGCTTCCAAACAGCACCCCCAGACCCCTTTGTGCAGGGCTGCTCTCCAGTCACTACTCTCCCAGTTTACACTTGTGCCTGGCTTTACTCCATCCTAGGTGCAGAGTGCAACATTTTGACTTATTAAATTTCATCCCATTAATCAGTGCCCAATGCTCCAGTTTATCTAGATCCCTCTGTAAGGCATCACTCAAAAGTCCAACTGACACATGTGGTTGACATCATCAGAAAGTTGCTGATGGTGCACTCGGCTCCTGCATCCACTGAACGTAAGGCCCTGGAATTGAGCCCTGAGGAACACTGCTACTGACCTACTTTTTTGCCTTGAAAACTTACAATGACAATAGATTCTAAGAGGCCATGTTATTACCTACAAAATATCAGCCCATATTTGAAGAAAAGCATCATGTATCTGGCCACTGCTTAAACTGGGGAATGGAGGTGAACTTTCCTTTTCCATTTAAAGGAGAAGAAGAGTAGAGTAACAATTTTGAAATTCTGGATTCATCCAAATCTTGGTAAGAATATCAAATCCCTTTTAGTAAGGAATCTTCAGAAGTCACTTTTCAAGTAGATGCTGTTACCTGTTCAACAACATAGAAGGCGAATTCCAGCCGCTGCTTCTGCAACATAGGTATCAGATGACGGAAAAAAATTGGAAGATGCTCATGACGATTCCGAAAAGGAATAAGGATAGCCACCTTCAGGAAAAAAAAATTAAGCTATTACATCAGCATCTTAAAATGTTAAGATTTCAATAAAAATCACGTTTCCTGTGGCTTTTCAACTTCTACATTTATATTGGCTCAGTGTTTCACATGTTGGCTCCCCCTAGGAAAGCGTGTTGGAAATTTGCTCAAGTAATTAAGAAAAAAAATGTGAGTAACACATAAATAAGATTTTCATTTTATGTTCACCTGCTTCTAGTTGTACTTCAAGTAACAGACACATAGGATAGATTTGCATGCATATGATGAAATCTTTAGTAACAACAGCTAATGAACCTTTGAAAGTTCTTGATGATCCATTTCAAATTTTTCTCCTAGCTGAAGTTTCTTCTTGAGCACAGATGGCATACTACAAATACTATGAGATACTACATATATAGCACCAAAAGACTGAGTGCCTGCAATGGCAAACTATTCTTACATATCAACATGAAAAAATTAACCAAAACAGAAAATCAGCATCTCACCTTCCACCGTGGCTTACAGTCGTTTGGTTTCCAGTGTCCTCCTGGTTTAATGTCTAAATCTTTTGAAAACAGTTGCTGAATTTCATCAAAACTAATTTCACTCATATTGACATCAATAAGGCCTCCTAAAGAGAGGAAAAAACCCCTTATTTATTAATTTCAATTAAGACAACTGATCTAACACTACAAGGGATATCACAGACAAATGGCATCAGAAATTTGTAATTACACTACTACCTACAGACTAAAAAGTACCAATTTATACTATCCTCTTAATCTTTAATTTTTTACAGAATGAATTTCAGTATTTCCAAAAACAAACAATCCTTCCATAAAACCTATTAAAAAAATACTCATTTCAGAGGACACAGAACAAGCAAAGTTCTGCATCTATTACAGAAAATTTGGATTGCCTTTCATTTCAACTACCACTGTTAACAATTCTACATCATCTGCACTACTGAACCTTTACTCAAATTCTGTGTGCCTTCCTCCTCCACTTTCACGTTAAAAGAAAATGCATCATCGCTACACTCAACAAACTTCCTCAATTTAAATTTTAGATGACATGCACGTTTCATGTAGAGTCTTCATCCACTAATCCACCACTATCTGCTTCAAACCAATTCATAGC
Organism: Coloeus monedula; assembly: GCF_965178545.1. Taxonomy (NCBI): domain Eukaryota; kingdom Metazoa; phylum Chordata; class Aves; order Passeriformes; family Corvidae; genus Coloeus; species Coloeus monedula. Next base: position 115,133,754 of record NC_138781.1, read on the forward strand.
AATGGGCTGGATTTGAGAATTACCACTGGTAGAACTAATGACCCCAATGGGAAAAGCTTTTGCAAAAGGCATTAGAGTGGAATTCAGTAAGTAATTGAATAAGGACCACAATATGGTTCGAAAAAAATCAGGTTAGTACTTACTATGAGAAAATATTAACATTTAGTTGATAGCTGAAAGATGTCAGTCATTAGTTTATGCATGTGAAAAATGTCAAAACTGGAAATAATGATTCATAGTAAATACCCACAAAAGCAATAAAAAGAATCAAGAAAATCTGGGGAGAAGACTAATGTAGCAGTCATTAACCAGAAGCTCAAGTCATTCTTCAGCAACTACTACACTCTAAATCATCAAATAAAAATCTTGCAAGAAATTTCTGACAAACACTATAAAATATTATTCTTATTTTTGTCTAGAAAGTTAAGTATTTTGGTGAGGGTTGGTATTTTAAAGTCAGTCAAAAAATCACTTCGATTTTCTCCCCTGTGTCCATACCCAAAAGATCCTATTTGTGCCCAATACATTGCTTTGTGTCGCTGACTAGTTATCTAAATCTTCTGTAAATATTGACATTTTTGGAACATAGTAGGAATAACTATTGTTTTCAGAAGAAGGTAGAAGATACTGCAAGAGCTATTTTAGTTTTGGATATGATTAAATATAGTACTACTTGCAAATGAAGAAGGTAACTATTTTTTAATGTAAAATCATAGGTGAAAAATTATAAAGAACAGTACACTATGGAGCTATTTCAAGAGAAGATTTAAAGAAACCCACATTTATTTAATTATTTTAGGAAAAAAGGAAACCTGGCAGTTGCTAAAACACCTGTATAGATAGACACTAGAACAAGCTAATCCTACAGAGGTTTTTAAAAAAATTAAATAATATTTTAAAACAAAAATAATTATTTAAAAATAAGTTTAAATTATCATAATGGCTGCGTCTGAAACTCTTCAATAACCCAAGAAAGAAATCTTAAGAAATATAAATTCAAGGTCAATCAAAGGACCAGCATATAAACATGTACAAAATAAATTTAAAATAAGAAATTTAAAAAATCAATTTCAACTACCAAGAGACAGAAAAGCAACAAGAGCCTTTCACTTCAATTACAGAATCTAAAAGGAAAATAAAGATAAATGAAGGCGAATTACTACACCAGAAAGGGGAGCAAATAACACATGATGTGACTGAGATACCTCAGTCTTCTGAGAAAAGTTCAGATGTGAACAGATCCTTACAGAGTTTAAATTAGAAAAAAAACATCAAATGGTAAAACAGTATTTAGATAAAGCAGGTGCTTCTAACTTTATGGGACATAATGAAATTCCATCCAGAGTGTTTAAAAAGCAGCTTTAGTAAAACCTGAAGTATTGGTACTATCAAAAGTACACAGATGAGCGAATAGAAATCAGCATTTTTTCCCTGTCACTGGTGGGGAGCAGGAGAAGGCGTCTCTGTAAATAACTGGGCTTACTAGTCACTACTTCCATTAGTCTCTAGCAGGCTGCAATAAAACACATTTATACAACCTGCAAAATAAGAGAGCTGAGAAAGCAAAAAGCATTTTGAAGAAGAAAATCAGAAAAAAAAAATTGTTTCAACAAATCAGATACAGAAACCAATAAAGTAAAATTAATTAAAAAAAAAAAGAATGGCTTGTTACTCAAGGAAAAAATGAAGCATGCACAGCAAAACAAGCAATACCTGGCTTTGCTGCAGTATGTAGAGAGACAGTTTTACAGTTTGTAATGGATTGCACATTAATATGAGCCAATGCAATGCACTTGTACAAAAATAGAAAATCTCATCCTGGAATGTATTAAGTGCTGCTATGAGAAAAAAAAAGAGAAGTTTTACAAAACTAACTTGTTTTGTAACCAGGATTTAAGCCAGTTATGATGATTTACAAAGAAATCAAATCTAAGACAGTCTACGGTGCAAAAAGATCAAGAGTGACAAGAGCTTTAGAAACTATACAGTCTAGAAAGGCTGGGATTATCAATTTATCTACAAAGGAAGAGACAGACAGATTCTTGTACTGCTTCTATCTCAGAGGAGATTTGCTTATGAATTAGAACAGCATTGCTCAACCAGTGGGTTATAACCTGTAAGGCTGAGTCACACAGAAAAGGCAATAGCTGCTCCTATTTTAAGAGCATATGTACTTGGGACCAAATATGATTTTACCATACCCCTTTCATGACATAAATTTGGCAAGTTGATGTAAAGAAGAAAAGCTGGCTTCTATAATAACCTTAGACCAATTAAGCATGTCAAAGTATACACGATTCAACACTCTTTCTTCCCTGGCTATCTCACACTTCCTACAACATTTCATTAAATTAAATGATCTTCAGAGATGCTTTATTTAGACTATAATTAGAAAGAGATGATGATTAAAATGGTATACATGAAAACCAAAAAGTGAAACACATACCCCTTTGTTGAAAAGTAACTTATCCAGTGAATAATTTTCTATTAAAATTATTTCTCTATTAAATTAAAGAGGACAGAAGAAGCACAAAGCAATTACTAACAAAAAAAAACAACAACAAAAACAAAATGGTAAAAGGAAAGCAGCATCAAGGAGATCTATTGAGAGATTACTGGTAGAATTACTTAGTTTTCAGCTAATCTGACAGAATTCCAACAGCCAGATCCCTTGAAAATGCCATTAAAAATACTAATTTATATGCATTTTTCAGTCAGCAAAATCATCACTCTTGTTTCTCTGATTATCCAGATTTGATATTCACTGAAATTTTTGTTTCCAAAAGTAGCTAAAATATTTACTATTGCAATAATTTGGTTTTATTTGTTTATATGTTCAATATTATATAAAAATATGATTTTGAAAGTGAAACCCTATGTCTGGAGGGAAAGAGGCTGAAAAAAGGATATTATCACACCATGGGGCTAATTACTACCTGGCTTAAGACAGTTTTCTATATGATTTAGTTTCACAAGCAACAGCAACTGATCTATACTTTTGGCTCCATGTCTGTATATTTAAAATATAAGAAACAAAGCTTAGAAACTGGCATTATTGAAAAAAAACACAGATAACATGCACTGTTTCTGTTTTCTTCAACAAATAAACTTCTCAGCTGAGATTTTTAGAAAGGTTATAATGGAATCTAGATTATCCTAATAAAATCCACTATTTCTCTTCGAAGAAAAATTGATCAGAATTCAGTTTAGCTGTCAGCAACAATTTTTGGCATGATATGGATCTGAACTGCTCTATTGAATGTTTAATTACTTGCTCATGCTGAATGACAGCCCACAGATTAAGTCAGGTGTCTAAAAGACAAGAGGTTAGAATTCTGGAATGCATCACAAGTAACTTCAGAAACTATGTGAAATTTTCTCTCCTACAAATCAGTAGTTTAATTACTTGATTTCAAATTAGTAAAGGTGATTAGTAAAGAGACCAAAACTTCAGTAACACATTAGTTACAGGCAAACTTCTGTCCATTATCAGATGTATGTTATTTCATTACTCCTTATAATTATATTTTATATTAAAATAACTGTGTTTTGTTTAAAATACAATTTAACTTACTAGATAAACATTAAGGTCAGTTTAAAACTTACTCATGTAAGGCAGCTTCTCTGGACAAGGCTGGTAAGGAGAGTAGGTGAAGTTCTCTGGAAGATACATTGTTGTTTGGGCAACACAGTCACTAGAATTGTTTCCTTCAGGATAATCTTAAAAAGAAGAATTGATTTTTGTAAAAACCTATATTATCCACTATAATTGTAACATATCATCATGCAGGTCAGAGCATTAATTTTTAGTTAACAAATTCCTAGAAGCATGATTTAAAAAGCATTTTATTGCACTAGAGGAATAATAATTAAATAGAAATATCTTTGTTACAGCTGCCACATATATTTCCTATTAAAGTGAACTGATAAATAGTATCAACTATTTGACCTTCACTCCAATTACAGAGAAGTAGGATTTGGGTCAACATTTTCATAATCAAGTTATGTCATTAATGATTGGCTTTTTTTTTTTAAAAAAAAAAGGCCTTTTAAAAATTAAGTAAGAAATATTCTTACCTGTGCCATTCAGTGTAGTATTTTTATTAGTGTACAATCTTATCATGTGTCCTATCGTTTTTACATTTTCTCTCAACATTATACCACGAGCTTGCACCATAAAGAGATATGTGTTTGCTGGTAAAACAAAAAGCAATTTTGAATTTGTATTAAAATAATGTATTTCCAAGTTATTCTAACATACATCTACAATGTGTTCAACATTTTTTACTCTGTCTGAATCCATGGTCAGTGAACAATAGTTCTTTGAGATGAAGGTCCACACAATGAAACCTAACAGCAACAATAGAAAAGACTAAAATGGATTCATAACCATGGCTCTATACAAAACCAAAAACTACAGAATGTCAATAGAAATTTTATATGACACTTTCATTTCTCTTTAACTTACAAAAAGCAGCTGAGGGTGACAAGAAAATTTAATTTACCAATAAAAAGATTTTCTTATGTAAATACATCTCATCATTGAAATATAGGATAAAAAAAAAGTCAAAAAAACCATTTAGTCCCATATAATGGTCCCTTTTTTTACTCACTATTTAACACAACTTTCAGTCAAAATGCACTGCTATTCATTCACTCCGAACAGCTGCTTTGTTATACAACTGCTACAAATCACTGCCAATCTCAAAGTATTAATGTTTTATAATTATACATGAAATATTTATTATAGGCATCAAGGGTGAGTAAATCAACATTCTGAGTAATTAAGTGGCTCACTAACAACAACAGCATGAAATATTTCTGTTTCAATCTTGCACCCCAAGCCCCAAATGTGATCTCAAGATATTTCTTTGCATTAAGCAGAAGTTAGTAAGGTAGAAATGAAGCTGCATTTGTATCTGAGTGAGCAAATGCCTACCCAAAACTCAAAGACCTAAAAGAATATTGGAAAGGGAAGGATAAATTTCCTTTACAGAAGGCAGCAAAGAGGGTCAAAGGGATCATCTGCCACTTCACCAACATTAAGCACCCAGTTGTCTGGGGGATATTTGGCTCCCCGTAACTAGTAACCACCCTAACAAAAAAAAAAAAAAATGCTCTGCGTCTTTGTAGGAAAGAACTAAACATATCAGGAGTGAAAAATAAATAAAGATATTAAAGAAAAGTTAGAAAATTATCTCAGGAACTCCATCAGATGACCCACCACCAGTGGCATGACACAAGTAACTCCAGATCAACTGGTAACTTCTTCCAGCCCAACAGAGAGAGTCTAGAGCTACAGAGAACTGTGTGTAACGGACTGGGGGCATTTCCAGAGGAAAATACAGTAACTCATTCCACCACATTAGCAAACAGTACTACCAACACCTACAGAGATAAAAACACCAGCATAATATTTCAAAGAATACTATTTCAAAGCCCTAAAACAACGACTTTATTTTTTAAAATAATTAATGGAGGGGTTCTCCTGGCTTTCAAAGAGCTCCTTATTAAAACAAGGAATATTAACAGCCAAAAGAGAGGCTCTGAACATGCCAGGTGCCATGCATGGCATGTAATTTTCAAACCCTTGGACAGCATGACTAGCTGTGTTGGTTAACAAGAGTTTACATGAGTATAAAAGTTACTCAGCTGCTAGGATCCTGAAATTGTCTCAACACCTTCTGGCCACTAAAGAGAAGCAAAACAAAACAAAAACCTACAACTTTGGCCTGATGACAGAGGTAGGAAATCCCACAAGAAAGATTCTTATCAGGATTTAAGACAACAGATAACATTCAGATTTCCCTACAGAAAAACTACACAAAAAGTTCTCAAAATTTTAACCCAATTCACATAAAGTAATGATGTGGTTCCTATTATTTAATTACATTTGTAGTTTTCCATTCAAATACTGGGATTTTTAGGGTGTCTCTACTAAGCATTTCAAGGAATCTGCGCAATTTGTGAACTCATATATGAAGTTACCTACTAAAGAAACCTCCTCCTTTAGGAATCAACATAAAGGCAATTAGATCTGTTCCTCCAAGAACAATTCTTTACCTTCAAACAAACAATTTCAAAATTCAAGGCTTTCCTGAAAGTAAAACATGTGTATCTTTGCTTTCCAAATAGGACAAAATATTCCTAATTAACAAAAAATTTCTTTCTTCAAACGTTAACATATTTTAAGTTGGTATCAACCTTTCTTTTTCCCCATAAAAGTTTTTTTTCTCCCATAGGTACAGCTCTTCTCTTCAATACCTTCCTATTCCAATACTAAAATAAAGTGGGGTTTTTAATATAAATACGTTAGTAAATACTGATTTCAGAGATAACCTCTGGAAGACTGTGTGCTTTATTCTCCTTTTTAATGTGATACCAAAAGCCCAAGTCACTTGAATTTTTAACTCTGCAGAAGGTTTATAGAGCTTTCAGCAGGTTTATAGAAGTATAACCTTAGTTCACATAAACCAAATGTGGTAGGTTGATATGGCTAACAGCTAAGTCCTCACCGTTGCTTGCTCACAGCCCTGAAGTGAGATGGAGGAAACAATATGAAAGGCAAAAGTTTTAGGAACCTGATGTGGTAAAGAACTGAGAGTTAGATTTTCAAACAAGTCCACAACAAAGTCAAGAGAGCCATGTAAATGTTAATTTTTATGGGAAATGTTACTGAAGTCCAGATAATGTAGACATAAACGTTGGAAAAACAAGATTTTCTGCAAAAGCACATATATCTTCCCTTTCGTGAAGTAAAGCTTACTCCTTCTGACATAGAGGAGAAAAATTTGAACAAACACACAAGACCTTTGTGAGAAAGTTAGAAAAGGCATTTGTCTCAAAAATAGACATCACAAAAAGATGTAATTGAAAAAAAAAACCCAACCAGGTAAAGTCTGCTGCCACCTTGAATACTCTTAAGAATTCAAGAGCTGCTCTTGCTACCAGGAAGATCTAACCTTGCCACGTTTTTATCAAGTAATTCTTTTAGTCTACCTCCTCTTTCTGGCTGAGCTGCTTGTCAACTCACTATCCAACTCTACTGAAAGACATAAGCAAAATAAAACATTCTCCCTTTGTGGGCAGTCTGTGTCCCTGGGTGTCTGGCACAACCACAGTTACAAGGAATACAGATCTGCTCAGTTTATTCCACTATCATTCAGCAGCTGCTTAGGTAGCAGCAGGTGCTCGAGCAGCCAATTAATTACGTCAGAAGCTAAAACATCAGGCAAAAATCAAAGATATTAATTTAGTTCTAAAAATAAATCTCATCTCCTGTCAAAGACCTGTGAGAAAGAGCACAGTTCACATGTCACATCAACCAGCAGCAACAGCAACAAAGTATTCAAGCCACACAGGCCAGAAGTGCAACAGAGAAATACAGTTTTCCTTCTAGGGGGTGGGGGATGACCAATAGCAGAAGGCAGCCAGATAAAACTCCAGAAGGAGTACACTGATGGCAACTTCCTGACACAAGTGCTAGAGCCAGTGAGAGGAAGTGACCTGCAGAACCTCATACTTACCAAGGAGAAAAGGTTCACTGGGGATAGGAAGACCAAAGGCAGCCTTGGCTGCAGAGATCATGAGATGGTAGAGTTCAGGATCCTAGAGGCAGGAAGAAGCAAAAGAAAGCTCACAACTCTGGACTTCAAGAGAGAAGACTTTGGTGTCTTCAAATATCTGTGTGGTGGAGTCTTATGGGATGCGGCCCTTAAATGATGATAGGGTCAAGAAAGCTGGGTAATATTCAGGAATAATCTCCTTCAAGCTTATGAGAGATCCATCTCAATGAATATGAAAAGAGACAAAACGCCAGGAGGCCATGGATGAACAAGGACCTCCTGGAAAAAAAAAAAAAAATCAAACACAAACATAATACAGTGGGAGGAAACAAGCCCAGGTAATGCAGGAGGAATATAGAAACGATATCTGAGTATCCAGGGAGACAGTTAGGAAAGCTAAAGCCCAAATGGAACTAAGTCTGGCCAGGGAGGTCAAAGACAACAAGAAGCATTTCTGTAAGTACACAGGTGACAAGAAGAAAACTCAGGAGAATGCGAACCCACTGCTCAACAAGAAAGACGCATGGGTAAGTCTGCCATATTGAATGTCACCTGTCTCTCAGACTTTATTAACAAGGCCAGTCTTCAGGAAGTCCAAGTCCCTGAGACCAGTCTGGAACAAGGAAATTGTACCCTTGCCCTCAGTGGAAGACTTCAGCAAACAGGACATGGGTTAAGTCCATGGGCCCTTACAGGATGTATCAAGTGCTAAGGGAGCTGGCAGATGTCATTGCACAGCCACTCTTGACCATCTTTGATCAATCATGATGAGTGGCAGAAGTGCCTGAGGACTAGAGGAAAGCAAATGTCACTCCTGTCTTCAAGAAGGAGGACCCAGGGAAGTACAGGCTGATCAGTCTCAGCTTGGTCCCTGGGAAGGTGATGGAGCAGCTAAACCTGGAAACCATTCTTCAGGTACATGAATGACAAGAAAATCATCAGGAACAGTCAACCATCTGGATAACCTTCTATGACGAAAGATAGATAAGGAAAGAGCAGGGGGCATTGTCTACCAGGACTTCAATAAGACCTTTCACCCTGTATCCCATAAGATCGTCATGGACAAACTGTTGATGTACAGGCTAGCTGAGCAAACGGTGAACTGGATCAAAAGCTGACTGACCAAGCCCAAAGGGTGAGGTCAGTGACCAGTGATGTACACCAGGGGTCAATAGTGGGTTCAGTCTCTTTTAACACCTTCATTAGTCATCTGGTTGACAGGCAGAACATAACCTCACAAAGTTTATTTATGACACAAAAATGGTAGCTGATATGCCAAAGGGACATGCTGCCATCCAGAGGTACCTCAGCAGGCTGGAGAAATGTGCTGACAGGAACTTCATGAAGTTCACAAGGAGCAGTGCAAATTTCTGCATCCGGAGAGGAACAACCTTGTGCACCAAAATATGCTTAGCGAATCCAATGGGAAAGCTTTTTGACAGAAGAGTCTTTGGAGGTCCTGGTGGACATCAAGTGGAACATGAGCCAGCAATGTGCTGCAAAGAAGGCCAACAGCACCATGGGATGCATTAGGAAGAATGTTGCCAGCAGGTCAAGGTGATCCTTCAAAGCCTTCACTCAGCAGTGGTGAAACCACACCTGGAATAGTGTCCAGTTCTGAGCTCCACAGTGGAATAGAGAACATGGACATCCTGGAGCGCATCCAACAACAGGTCATGAAAAAAACAAAGGGACTGAAGCATTGCTCCTGTGAGGAAACGCTGAGAGAGCTGGGATTGTTCAGCCTGAAGAGAAAGTTCAGGGGGCCACATTAATGTGTAAAAAGGGTGGGTATATATGTATACAATGTATTTGAAGGGAAGGTGCAAAAAAAAGAGCCAGGCACTTTTCAGTGGTGCCCAGGGACAGAACCAGAGGCAGTGGGCACACACTGAAACACAGGATGTTCCACCTGAACACCAGGAAACAGTTCTATACTGTGAGGGGGATGGAGCACTGGCACAGGTTGCTCACAGTGGTTGTAGAGAACATCCTCAGAAATACTCTAAAGCCTTCTGGACACAGTCCTGGGCAAATGGCTCCAGGTGGCACTTCTTGAGCACTTCTTGGAGGTTGGACCAGATAACCTCCAGAGACTCCTTCCAACCTCAACTATTCTGTGATTTTCTTCTACTTTTGTCTTTCTGCATTTGTACTAACCATCACTGTCACAGTGCAAGGCAAAGCACAAACCGGGAAGGCAAAATTTCAGGTGTAACCAAAAAAAACATCTAACCATGTAAATACCTAGAAGCAATTTTATTCATATGCTTCTTATTTCACTGTACATGGTTCATAATAAGTAAGGAAGAGAACTTCTGACTCAAGGAACATAGAATCCAGGCTGTCATACAGTTTACAAGGTAATCAGATGGAAAGTGCAGGGAGGAATATAAAACAACACATCCATATAGGGTACCTTGGAATCAATACCATACTCAGTGTTCCATCTCAAGCACCTGCAAGTGTGAGCTCAGAGCTCATAACTAATTCAGATGACGTTTTCCTATGAATTGATCCAAATCTGCATCAGCAATCATAAACACACAGCCACATGTCAGTCATCAAAAGTCCTGGGTTTAGGGCATTATTTAAAACTCATTCTGATAAAGCACATTAGGGCATTAAAGGGATCATCCTGTATTTCAGAGGACACATTAAAAATATCAGATGGATCATTTTTTGTCTCGAGTTTCTATAGCTCACTAGTTATTAATAGTTTTGTGTGTTAGACTCCTGGGGGGGCAATGTATTAATTCTAAAAGTACAAAAATATCTGTAAAAATGGTTCCATATTTTATATCAGGTAGCTTTCTGTTATTTAAATATTCACTTGAAGACTATTTGCACCTTTTTTAAAGAAAATGGTCTCATTCACAGATCCTTCTCCATTAGGGAATCATGCTCCTTCCAAGCAGTACAATAAAAATCAAAGCACTTCTCACAATACTGCATTAGTTTATCATCCCACAAATTCACAGGAAAAGCACAAGACTCATTTTTATATAGAAACTTAGTAAGTTATCATGCTGTACTCATACACCAAAGCAAAGCCAAAAAAATATGCCACGCACTTAGAAGCAATCAATGTAGTATAATACACAACAGAAGAAGTGAAGTTGAAACTGGGTCAGTGACTGACATTCTGAACAAGACTAGGAAGTTAGAAATGTGATTATTTTAAAAACAAAGAAGTACTAATTATTACCAAAAATGTTTTTTTAAATGCCAAACAAAAGATGAACAAACTTGGAGGTCACAGATCTGATTTTAAAATGCAGCTTTTATTCTGCCAAGGAAAAACCAAAAAAACAACAAAAAAAAATATCCCAAACATAGAAAAAGCATTATGTCAAGAATATTTTCAAAGCAATTAGCAAAAAGTTAACACGCCCGGACCTTAAAAAAAAAAAAGGAGATCTATCATCAGAGCAGTTGTAGCAACATTATACACTGATCTTTCTGGGGAAAAAAATTGCTGAAAAACTCAGATAGGAAATACTTTGTAGAGAATCCACGGATTCTGCAAGAGTCAAATGCAGTAAACCAAGCTTCACAGAGAATAGGTCTTGACAAATGACGATTGCCCCTGAAGTTACTCATCTGCTAGTCAACACCAGTCTTCACAGGACTTCTGAACAGCACATTCAACATATTGCATAAGAATTGGTATGGATTCAAACAGGTTAACAGCAAGTTCTCCACTAGTAATTGTAAATGGGGAATCATCTCATGGGGGCATTTCTAGAACAAGTCCCACAGGGATCTCTTCTTATCTCAAAGTTATATGATATTGTTCTCAGCAATACTAGAGTTAGAAATACATTATTTGTAGAGTTCATGCATGGCATGAACAGAGAAGTGTTAAATATTAAATTCTATTATTAATCTAAATATACAGTAAATAGAGGTCAGATGAAGATTGCTTCTGAAACATCACAGTTACAATTCTAGGAGCTAGAATATTTCCACAACTACAGGATAGTGACTTTAGTCTGTAAAACTGATGCATTAAACAATTCAGCAGTGAAGGACAATATGCCAAGTAATGTAAGACTGCTGTAAACTGGTTCCTATTCAAAAATGGAAATTTACAACAAACATCAATAAATACTATTGTAAGTGTTCAACTTCCTTAGTATTGTATTTATTTTTATACATTTGTTATTAACCAGAAGTTGTCTTTAAAACAGATACAACAAGCATGAAATAAAGAAAAAAACTGTGCCTTGAAATATATTCTTTCTTGATTTGTTTTTGTATATTCAATGGCAGTTTTGCACTATTTGTAAAATAATAATAAATCCAAATTTATTTCACAGGGATAGTGAGACTGCATTTGAGTCTGTATATGTATACCTCCCTGCAAGAAAAACATGTTAGAAAGACATAGATCACCTCAATCTATTGATAAAAACAAAAGCTACCAGTGTTTCTGGAGGCTAACAGTGATCATTGGGATGGTGCAGATGGACAAATCTGAATCAGCTGCAACAGAGAAGCTTCAAAATTGTTTTAATACTTCAAACAGCCTCTGTATACTCACTGCAACAATGGATATGCCAAATGGATGAGTCCTCTGACTGCAAGTCTGAGGAATTGGATAAATGTCAGTTCACTGTTTATTGGGAGACAGTAAATGAGGAGATCTCCATTTACAGTGAAAAAAAAATCGAATCAAATTTTCTGTCCCTAGCAGTAGTTTTAAGCATGATAAAGGATACAATTTCAATATAATTTTCAACATATCTGATACTATTTTATCCTCTCAGGCTATTAGTTGATTAGACAGTAAGCCGTGGAATAATTCAATAAATGCACAATGAACTGAAGGTAAAGAAGGACAACTGCAAATCTAAGAAAGTGAACTGACCATTGGCAATACCTTGCAAAAAATCATCTTTTGTATTTTAAAGTCCTGAAACCAATCTCTGCACTGTGTTCACGGGGATCTAGCACTGGATCCCACACAAAGCATAATCATTTCATGCTGTTCCCCATAATATCATTGCATAATTTGAATACAAAAGATTACCTAGGACTAAGAGCCATAGAAAAGCAAGCAAAGATAGTCACTTGTAGAAATAGTCTTATTAATGAAAAGCCAGTAGATAAGCTATCTTTCACCACAGATGGATGTGGAAATGGTTAAAGCTTTGGCCACGTCAGTAAAGCATCACAGTTCAGATAAATGTCTCCAGGGTACACAATCTCTCCTTCTCAACCCACGAGAAGAATGCATTCAAATAACTGGCTGGATTAAGTGAAAACTCACTTCACATGAGGTCTCATAATTACTTTGTCCTTGTGAAGTTAGCTGTACACCATAAGTACCTGGGGTTTTTTCTGTTTTCTGACTAAGAACATCACAAAATGAATACTGATTGAAATCTTATGCAGGCAAATTCCCTGACTAATAAGTACTAACACCCAAGGGCTTTAGGAAAACGATCAGAAAAAAATGCAAAACTGATTCAGAAATAAATATACATGTTTATTCAAAGTTAATTTGTTGGTAAAAGTGAGAGACAGTCATGAACGACAGGACTACAGTAATTTATTCCTCATCAGGTGCTAGGAATGACTGTGCTGGGCCAACATAATGGAAAAGTCTTTGCACCTCCCAGAACAAGGCAGGAAACTTACCCATGATACTGCCCGAGTTAAGTGGGCTCATTGAGCTCAAGCATTTCAGAATGCTGAGGAACGTTTGATCACTGGAAATCAGAGATCAAGCAGAGAGTGTTTAAACCCCATTTTCCCCTTTGCACAAGAGAAAAAGGAAGGTCCCTATTAATCAGAAAGTTGACTACAATTTCACAGGTAAAGGATTTGATGATAATTCGTGGAACTGACATACAAAACTGCAATGCAAGCAAGAAGAAGACCTCTGCAGCTAATAAAAATACTGCTGCCTCCAAATGAAGCCTTTAATAACAGGTGAACTTTAATAATGGAATATAGCTGAAAATAGCTCCCAAACAACAATCAGTTCTGTAATACAGACATTTCCCTGCAGAAATTATGAAACAATGGGACAGACAAGTCTCATTTACTCAAGAAACTTGTAAGAGTCCCATGAGAATAATTCCCTAGAAAGGAATAAAAGAAGGCAGTAAAGGGGGAAGGGGAGGGGGGAAATTCAAGCATGAACATCTACCACATCCTGCAAAACTCATCAGACTTTTATCAGATACTGCCACACAGCACGAGAAACAAGCAAATTGTCTTAGTCCTCTTTCACTGCAGCCCTTGAGCTGCAGTAGACCTACACACAGGCTCTATTACAAAACCCCCAGACAAGTCATTTACCAGCCACCTATCATTGTGGCAAACACAGTCAACAGTATCCTGCCCTGTATTGGCAACAGTATAACCAGCAAAACGATAGGAGCAACTGCTGTCTCTTCAGCAGCTTGTGAAACCGTATTTGGGGTGAAACCGTATTTAGGGTACCATGTCCAGTTTGGGGATCCCACCAAGACACAAACATTAACATACCAGAGCAAGCCCAGAGGAAACCTTCCAAAATCAAGCATATTATGTACAAGCAGAAACTAAAAGAAATGGGTTTGTTCAGTCTTAAATAGAAATGGCTAAGAGGAGGATGCATTTCTTTGCTGTCTTCAGCAATATAGTACTGTTGTATAGAGAAGACTAAACTGAACACTTGAAAGTACACAGTGAAAAGACACAAGGCAATGAACATAAGGTGGGATACTATGATTACATATTACAATTTTCTCACAGTTGTCTGACACTGGAACAGGTTTCCCAGAGAGACAGCAAAATCTTCATCCCCGGATTTATTCAAAACTCAACTGGACAGGACTCTGAGCAATTCGATCCAGTAAGATCTGCTTTCAGCAGACGGCTGGATCAGGTGACTTCCAGGTGCCCCTGCCAATCTAAATTAATTCTATAATCAAAAAACAAGTCTTTAGAAATACCACAACTGCCACAGATGCCAGGAACAAGGAATATCAGCACAAAGGCTGTGCCCATATTTATGGGCTCAGCATCTGGAAGCACTGGCAAATGGTTATCTTGCTGACCGCATTTTCAGCACTCTCCTCCATTTCTGCACAAGTTCAAAAAGTCATTCTTTCCTATCAGGAAAACTACTTCCTAGTAACAGAACAGGAAATGGATTTATAAGAATTGTGAGCTAAAACCAATAGAGATGTTTCCAAGTTCTATGTAGGCTGCACAGGTGCCTTTTCGTTAGGACTGACAAAGAAGGAGCAAGGTTTTAATAAAAGAAGCAAGAGACCATAAGAGAGAAAATATTAGCTGTTTTTTTCTCCTCAATCTCATTTCACCATTCAGGATTCTTAGTTACTGATGTCAAAGCAGACTGCATCTTCTTTGATCACTGCACTGTTTCATAGCTAGTTCTTATTTGAACTGCATAGGTCATCATGTCCAAGGTAGACAAGCTAGAACCACAAAATATGCTGAGCTGGGAAGGACCCACCAGGACCATCAAGTGCAACTACTGATCCTGCACAGGACCCCCCTAAGAATGTCACCATGTGCCTGAGAATGTTGCCCAAACACTTCTTGAACTCTGTCAAGCTTGATGCTGTGACCTCTTCCCTGGAGAGCTTGTTCCAGCACTCAAGAACCCTCTGGCTGAAAAACTAGACCACAATTGACTACAATATGGAGAACTCTAAGGTACTCTTCCACCCAGTCTGGCAAAGGTTCTCTGCTGGAATAAGACAGAAAGGAATAACCCAGGGACGAATAAGAGGTCATTTTCTGAGACCTGTTAGGTCATCCAATGTAATTTCAGTTATAATGCTGAGAGCAAATGGGAAAAGCAAGGAAAAAAGAAAAAAATGTCTCCTGTAATACTCAGGTTGCTTTGGCAGTGAAACTGGACCAGCAAATGCTCTCCCTTGGTCATCATTGCCTTGTTAATTTGTCTCATTCTCCTAATCTTTGGATGCTTTCCACCTGTAAACTTGAACCTTCATATGGGTTCTGGATAGCTGTCAGGACTAGACATAGATTACTTGAGTCCCTTTTATTACTACTGTTATCTACAACACTGAAAAAAACCCCCATATTGGTGCCAAATATTCCTGCTCTCAGCTAGCTTCTTCAGCGTTTATCTAATACATTAATATTTACAACTTTCAATGAAATTTCAGAATCACAGGCTATTAATTCAAGATCAGAAATTTCAGTTTCTGCTTTTACCAGAGGAGCACCAAATGAAGTACTGTCACAAAAGTGGTCATTCTGGAGAAGCAGCACCTCTTATCTGCTTTCACAGAACATTTGAGACTATCACACAGAAGTATCATTAAACATTTAAATGAAATTTTTAAATTTTAAACATTTGAAATTTTTTTGACTATTTTAACGTGCCACCCTATCCCTCAAGGCTTTCCTCCAAAACATCCATTCAATTAAACAGGAAAAACTAAAATTAGAAAAATAGTTGTCTTCTCTAATTAATAGTTAGAAATCAATCTGCTCTTCTTTTTCAGCTCCTCTGACTATCAAAAGACCAGCAGGGTGCTGAGGTAGGGTTGCAACCACCTCTACCACATCCAATCACCTGTGCTTACAGAAAAGGGAAAAGCAGGCACATGAACAATCCCAACATAGTGCATTAATTCTTCTCTACCACTTAAATCCTATATTTTTATATTATTTGCAATATTATATGTCTTAGTCTCAAAACACAGAACCATGTCCGAAAACATGAAATGCGTTTTTCCTCCCCTCATATTCTGAAATACATGGAATAATAAAAGCTTCCATTTCCCAAAGAATTAACATTCTGAGAGGTCTCTTCAAAAAACAAACAAAGCCAAACAAAACAACAAAAAAAGCAGTGATATTATTGCAATATCTGTAATTATGGTGCAAATGAAAACATTTCATTATTAGACAGAAATAATTAAATATCTTAAAAGTAATTAAGATTTCTTTCCTCTAATCAAAATGTCAATATTTCAAGTTGACCTAAACTGCATTTGTTACAAAATTTGCAGTTTTGTCAAAAAAAAAATGCAGTAACTCTATTTTCTAAATAGTGTGAGGGACAGAGGTGTGATAGAGACCTCTGAGAATACTTCCAGTGCTAACAGCTTACTTGTGCAGACATCTTTTCCCTTCGATAACCCAGGAATTCCTTGGTAAGGGGGAATCCCACTCCAGTAGCCCATAAGAATTCAAAATTTCAATCAACTTTGACATCTCAAGAAACCATTCTGCTGCATAACTCACTCAATTTTTCCTCTTCCACCTTCCAGTACACTGCTGCTCCGTAAAACATTTGGGAGTCCAACTTCTCCCTCTCTTTTCAGTTCCTCTGACCACCACAAAGAGAAGCCAGCCAGGGAGCAGCTCCACTTCCCTACAACACAATTAGAAATTTCTTCCTCTCTGACACTGTGCCTTGTAGCTTGTTGAGCAAGAAAATGTTCTGGTGAACTAAAATATCTTCAGTAAAACATATCTGCATACATAAATTATGACAGATCCCAGTGATTGCATGAAAAGCTGCTAACAGGTAAGGTGGCTGAGCTTCAATAGGCAATCTTAAGCCCTCCTCCTCTCCACACACACAATCAGCCTTGACTTAGATACATCAATTTCATTACACTCAGTAAAAAGGAGCAAGTACAGTGAAATATTCTATCACAATATGCAAGTGCCATGACCAAACAGCATAGAATTATTAGATGAATCATCTGCCTGTAAACTTGGGTGCTCCTGAGTGCTTTGAAAATCTTCTGTTCTTACAACTTCTATTTTCGCCATGAATACTGCCAGGAAGCTTGTTGGTTTTGAGATAATATCTGACCTTCTTTCTTTCCATTCCACACAGTAACATTTTAAGGAGCAAATTCCTGGGAAATCAGCATCACATCTGCAGGCTGATAGGCTGAGACATAAAACTTTCCTACTGCCCTTCCCTTTACCATTTCCTATATTCTCTTCCCCAGGATCCTTCAGACCAGCACAGCACAGTAGTGTTTCAAGCTGGACCTAAGAAGTGCCACAGACAAGGAATAAGTTCAATATTGCAGGGTTTTGGCTTAAGCTGGATGAGTTCACAACATAACTGGATACAGTTAGGGCAGCACAGCATTGATCAGTAGCTGGAAAGAGCTGTAATCTCATAAACTCATGTAACTACCCAAGATTTTTGCATTGTTAAACCACATCTTGAAAGGGCCAACTACAATATTTGTGTCTGAGATAGCAAGAGAGACTAGTTTGAGTATGATTCTTGAGAGACTAGGTTGAGTATGATCAACCCTCAAGGTTGATCAGACCTAACTAACCTACCCCAAGAACAGTTTTGAGGTACCTACTGTTGATTTAATTTCATTCCTGGTACAAAGGAAAGTGAACACACACGTAATTCCCAATAGCTGAGCAGAAAGATGAAGTCAGAAATTAAAAGTTTCATCACTAAAGGCTCTGATTCTGAACAAGATACTGCATAAACCTTGTTTAGTGAGACAGTGTACTTCCTAAGAAGATACCCATTGGGAAGAAGCATTTAAATAACAAAGTAAAACTGCAGCTGCATACATTACGTAAGATGTTATACGTTTCACTTACAAAGATGTAGAAACTGTACTCTGCTATTTAAATCATATACCAATTACTTGCAATTAAAGTCTACTTTATGTATGTATCCTGCACAAGCATCTCAAAGACCTAAGATGTCTAAACGGGCATCAGCATCATTCTCACTTGGAAGACTACATCACATCCCTTTCAGCAGGGAAACACTGACAGACAAGAAAGTTCAGGACTCCAATGCATTATATATTTCCTAATATTTTTTTGTATTTATTTGAACTAGAAGAGTAATTGGCAGACTTGTCAATAATGTAGGAAGTACATAAGTAAAGGGAGACCTATAAAACAGTAAGTGAACTATATAGAACTATTTAAGCATAGAAGCAGCAATTGCACCTTGAAAGTATTTACAAGTTAAACAGATGGTGAACAAGAGGGAGCCGAACAGCATAAAGACACAATCAACAGGAAACAATTCATCAGTGTGGACTTTTTGTAGTAATGACTGCAGAGAAGAGTTTTAAGCACTAAGGACAAAGAGAGAGACGATTTTGCAAGTATTTAGGTAGCACCTGGTAAGACAGGAGTTGTACAGAAAAACATGGCAACGTTCCCTGGAAAAAAAGGAAAACATTCCCTAATCAAGAGACACCCGACACAGTGAAATCTCACACAGCACCATACAGGATACCACTGGCTTTAGCTATGGGGTAATGCTAACCAGTTCCAAAAGGATGATCTATTGAGAAAAAGCCTGATGGTCTCCCAGTAACAGCAGAAGAGTGAACTAAGGAAACCAGCACATTTTTTTTGGCCTGTTTTAGACACAAACTTGCACAGTTTTTTTATGAAGCTTCTTCTAAGTCAATGGTTTGTCTCCCTCTGAAGTGGTTCCTTCAGAAGTGGAAGTTACCAAACTGTAAAACCTGTGAAGAGGGAGAGATCCCACTAACGGAAGTAAAAAACAAATATTCAAACTGGTTCCTAATTTTGTTCACACGGGCTTTATTATTAATGCAGTTACTAACAATTTGAAAGATTAATACATTCAAGTGACTCCAGCAGTTTTGCAGTTCTTTCCCGGTTCCTACCATTGTGACACGACGAAACGCTGAGCCGCTTTAGTGCCTCTCTTTGCCAGCCTGAGAAGCAAGGGCAGCATCCACCTACCTCGCGATGGCAGATGAACCTTCTAGAGCGTTTGAAAGCAGCAGAACAAAGATGCGGCATCCGCGCACGTTACCGCCGCCCCCGCCGGCCGCCCCGACCCTTCCTGAGCGGGTGGGATCGCGTTCCGACAGCCGAGCCACCCCTCGCCCGGCGCCGCCCGTGCCCTCCCCGCCGAGGTGACAGCCCGGGGGAGGCGGGCGCGCCCCCCACCACCGCCTTCACCCCCACTCCCCGAGGGGGCGGCTCCGGACTCACCGATCCCGGGGGCCACATAGATGAAGTAGAGGCAGGATGAGGAAAAGGAGAAGAAGAAGATGAAGGCGAGCATGGAGCGGTTGGAGACGCGCAGCGCCTTCCGCAGCAGTGGCATCCTCCCGCCGCGCCGGCCGCCGGCCGCTCCGCTCAGTCCCGGCGAGCCGCGGCGGCACTTCCTAGGGGGAGGCGGCCCGCTCCTCCCATGGATCGGGCGGCGAGAAGGTGACGAGGGGGCGATCGGGGCCCCCTCCCTCCCTCCCTCCCTCCCCGGGAGCGGGGCTGGCAGGGGCAGCGCCGCGGCGTGCGGAGGAGGGCGGGCGGCGGCGCTTTGTGGCCGGTCCTGCTCTCCTCACGGGCGGCTGGAGAGGGGATGCCCGCCCGCCTCCGCGCGGGCTGAACCGCCGCCGGAGGGAGGGGCCCCCTTAGCGCTGCCGCGGGGCTCGGGGAGCGCTCCCGCCGCTGCTCACATGCCGCCGGGCGCCCCGGCCACCCGCTCTCCTGCCTGCTGTCCCCTTACTAGCGGCGGCGGCGGCCGCAGCAGGAGCAGCATCCCCGCTGCGGGCGAGCAGAGTCACCTCCGCGTTGCGCCCAGCCCGGCCCGGCCCGGCCCCGCCGCTCCCACGTCGCCCCGCACCGGGAGGAGCCGCCCCGCACCGGGAGGAGCCGCCCCGCACCGGGAGGAGCCGCCCCGCACCGGGAGGAGCCGCCCCGCCGAGCCCCGCGGCCGCTGCGGCGGTTGTGGCGCGCGCGAGCCCCGGCGCGGCGGCGGCGGCACTGCGGGACTGCAGCGGGCGGGCGGGCGGGCGCGCGCGTGGCTGCCCCGCCCCCGCGCCGCCGCGGACCAATGGGAGGCGAGGGAGAAGCGAGCCCGCCGCCGCCGATTGGCTGGGGCGCGCGCGAGCGTCGGTACCAGCGGGCTGCGGGAAGGGGGCAGGGAGCGGCTGAGGCCGCTCGCCCGGGCTGCGAGTCCCGCTCCGCTCCGCTTGCCAGGTGCTCCCGCTGTGCCCGGCCGGCGGGCCTGGGTGCCTTTTCCGTGCCCAGGCACCTCGGCCTTGTTCAGAACACGTCGCGGCGGGGCCGGTTTCCTGTCCCGCCGGTGCCCGCTTTCCAGCGCCGGTGCCTGTCCTTCCCCTCCCCTCTTCAGCCGGCGCTGCCCCTGTGCCACGGTTGTGCTTCCAGCTGTTTTAATGCAGAGCAATTGGAAACGGGAGTCAGGGCTGGCAGCATGGTATGAGGAGAGGCTGCGGGAGCTGGGCCTGCTTAGTCTAGAGATGAGAAGTCTGAGAAGAACTCATTAGTGCATACAAACATCTCAAAGGTGGCTCTTAATAGAATGGTACCAGGCTCTTCCCAGTGGTGCCCAGAGACAGGACAAGGAGTAATGGCCATAAACTAAAACAGAAGTTTCACCTCAACATGTAAATAGGAGGAACCTCTTTACACTGAGGGTGGCCCAACACTGGAACAGGTGCCCAGGGAGGTCATGGAGTCTCCCTCTCCAGAGACTTGTTCAAAACCCACCTGGATGTATTCCTGTGTAACCTGCTCTAGGCGACCCTGCCTTGGAAGAAGGTCCCTTCAAACACTAACAATTATGTGATTCCGTCTTTCTGTTACCCAACAGTTCTCCATAGAGCAGAATAGGAGGCATTGCCTGAAGGTTTGGCTACACTTCTGCTTTAGGATTTGCTGAATTCAGATATGGTAATCTACACACTCCATTACCAGTTCACTCCCAAGGCTGTTGCTTTAAAAAGGTATTTTTTAAAAGCTGGCAACCTTAGCTCCACATTGACTTGCTGCTCTTTCTTGCTTTGGCAATGAACTTGGCTGCCACAAGTTGCTGGGTGATAGGGTTAAGCCAGTAATTGCTCTGTTCCACTGGAGAATGCTGTCACAGCAATGTGTGCCAAGGGGTTGGCAGCAGGCCAGATCATGCCTGGGCACACTTGATGTGGCAGCAGGATCCATTTGCACAAGAATCCAGGTCTGCGTTGTTGATGTGTGTGGAGTTCAGTCAGACACAGGGCAAAAAGAATGGAGACACAGAATTGCCCCACTCCCCACAATACAATTTTGTCTCAGTTGCTATACTTGCACTATGGTTTTTATGCAATAGATATTACTGATAGCTTCATCTTGTTTCAGTAATCATGAAAGAACCATAGAATGGTTTTGGTTGGAAGGGACCTTAAAGACCATCTTGTTTCAACCGCCCTGGCATGGGCAGAGACACCTTTCACCGGACCAGGTTGCTCAGAGCCCCATCCAGCCTGGCCTTGAACACTTCCAGGGGTGGAGCATTCACAACTTCAGTGCACAACCTCTTCCAGTGCCCCACCACACTAAAATGACTTTTTTCTAATATCTGATCTAAACCTGCTCTCTTTCAGTTTGAGGCCATTCCCCCTTGTCCTGTCACTACATGCTCTTCATCTTGTTTCAGTAATAACAGAGACAAATTATTTTGTTCACCGGCACAGCTCATGGTCAAGTAGAGTTTATCCTTTAAACTGACGAGGTAACTATATCACTTCCTTCAGTCACAGGCAAACTGCTTCCAAACACTCTGCAGGCTAACATATCAGTATTTTTGTACCACAAATGTAAAAAGCACGAGTCAGTTGACATATAAACATCAGGGCTAGAAATGCAAAATGGTTGGTTAATCAGTGAAGTAGTGATGCAAATAACTGATAGTAATAATAAAATCAAATGCTTACTTAGTCAAAATCTTGCTGGATGCTGAAAATTTCTCTGTGCAGTGAAAAACAGTACACACGATAACAATCTATAGCCACATCATGAGCTTCTCTGATGATCACTTTGATGCAGAGCATAGACAAGGATTTCTGAGTAAGGGTTTTCATAGAAGAGAGAGAAATTCTATTCCTTCAGCTCTGAAACAGAGACTTGTCATGTATATTTTGATGGATGTTATTGCAATGGGTATCTGTGCTGGTTTTGGCCAGGGTGGAGTTAATTTTCTTCACAGTAGCTGGTACGGGGCTGTGTTTTGGATTTGTGCTAAACACGGGGTTGATAATATAGAGATGTGTTTGTTATTGCTGAGCAGGGTTTACACAGATCCAAGGCCTTTTCTACTTTTCATACTGCTACCACGGTGAGGGGACATGGGAGCTTGGGAGGAGACAGCTGGGACAGGTGACCCCAGTTGAACAAAGGGATATGTCAGACCACATGACATCATACCCAGTATACAAAGTTAAGGGAAGAAGGAGAAAGTGAGGGACATTTGGGGTGATGGTGTTTGTCTTCCCGAGTAACCTTTACATGATGGAGCCCTGCTGTCCTGGAGATGACTGAACACCTGCCTGCCCATGGGAAGCAGTGAATAAATTCCCTTTTTTTGCTTTGCTTGTGTGCATGGTGTTTGCTTTCCCTACTAAACTGTCTATCTCAGCCCAGGAATTTTCTGGCTTCTACTCTTCCGATTCTCCCCCCGATCCTGCTGGGGGGAGGATGAGAGAGCATCCTTGGCTTGGTGGTTGGGTGGGGTTAAACCACTACAGCATCAGATAGAGGGATAGTCTGTGTGATATATTTTGTCACAAAATTGTTTCTGAATTGCCAGTAACAGCTATGTAACTTGATATATGTCATTTATTTTATTGAGCAGAGTGCAAAACTAGTTACAGAAATACAACAGTGAACTGTTATTTACATATATGATTTAAAGTTAAAGCTTTAGCTGGCAGTAATATAGGACATGAACTTGGGTTTATTAAGGAAAAATCTACTGTATCTTTATGTCTTGTTGCTATATCACATTAAAGTAAAATTTATTTTATATGTGATGCAGCGTTATTGCTACTTTATTTTTATGTATTAAAGCTATTGATTTACTCTGCTAACTGGAATAACTGAGTATTAATTGGCACCTGATTCTCCCACATTCCACTTTTATTAGAGTTTTTGATACAGTTTTAGAACTGTTTCTATGCTGTAAACATAGGGAAGGATATTGGAAGATCAATACGATGACAACTCACAGAATCTTGTCAGACACAGGAGTGAGATCCATGGTACAAGAAATCTTAAGACTGGCCTTAAGTTTTGTGTGGAGGAACATAAAGTGGTGCCCTACCCAGGCCTGTCTCTGCATAAGTAAAGGCAGATGCCATGTCTCCATCAACATTAAATTTGGTTTAATCACTTGGACTGTTAGGTGCACTTTTGTAAGAGTTTCAGTGACTACCGTGATGAGCATGAGACAACGTATGGAATAATATATTAACTTGTATATATAGAAATGTTTGTGGAAGCATAAAAAAGGGGAATTTTGGAAGATAGATGTGTCATGTTTAATTGAATCTCCAGCAGGAGGACACTGCAAGAGCAGCAGCATAACTCACAGTTGTGGCAGATGACTTCATGCAGATATCTGATCTGATGATAATACTTGAAGCCTCTTCTTTAAATATTACTTTCTTCAGTAAAAAGATGACTGCACAATATGTAGATCACTTCTTTGAATGAGCAACAATGTTGCACTTCATTATTATTGTGAGAAGAAATTGCATTGGATGTGCATTGCTCTGCTGTGTTTCCTCCTGCAATGGAATTTCTTCAGAAAGTTCTTAAACAATTATAGGTTATTCTGGAAGAAGATGAGAATTCCTTCTTCATTCATTCTTTTTTTCAATCTAAGCATCCAAAAGTGAGTCTTCGATGGATCAGCAAACACAAAATCAAACAAGATCTCATCAGAGCAACAGCTGCAAAACCACCTAAGCTACTATAAAAAACACATCTGTCAGTCATTCCAAAATTCATATGTTTCATGAATTCCAACAAGTGCTGCCATAGAAAGTGCATGTGTGAAATTAACACGTTTCCCATCCTGCACGGGCACAATTGTGCATGACGATGTTCTGTTAACATAACCAAGACAGTGTTCTGCTGGAGAAAAGTAACAGCAATTTTTTTTGTATAGGGGAGGAGAGAGAGGTTTAATGATTTTTCATCTGGTCCCTTCTGGAATCCATTCGCAAGAGTAACACCTCAAACATTGTGGCTTTATAATTGTGGACATAGGGTGCTGTAAGACAACAGGCAGGAGGGAATGCCAGAACACCTTGAGGGAGCAAAAGTATCTTGAACTACTGTCATCACCAAGTGTAAGAACTGAACCTGATACAAGCATCATTGAAGCTGTGTCAGAGGTTCCACTATCCAAGGAGGTAGAGAGTGGTATGTTGCTTAGATCATTTCTTAGAGCTGGTTGTTAAAAGAATACACACATGAATGTGCTGCCTATGTAATATCCAGTTTGGCAGTCTGCAATACTAAATTAAAATCTCACATTGTGTTCCCCAGGTAATCTACTGCCACACGTTCATGTTAATTCTTATTGCTCATACCCAGTCTTTGAATCAGCTGTAGTAAACTCTTGTTTAGCTAGCTGGTTTTTATCTTCCGTAATGATCTATCTCAAGTTTGTCTCTCCTTCAGTCAATATTCCTACACACATTGCCAAATTTCACCTGGCTGCCTCCATGGTCTGTGTAGCTTTGGCAGAAAGGCAGCTAGATTTTGTCACAATGTTTGTCATTTATCTGTTTAAAACACTTTTTATCAACAATAAAGTACTAAAGTACCTTTTCAATCTTGAAACTTTTGTATTGTCTTCTTTTTTACTGCAAGTTTAACCATTAGTACCAACATCGTTCTGTCTTCCTTACACCCTATCTTTACATTCTAGTACTGTCAAGCCAGGTCTATTTGCTCTCTGGTTGCTGACTGTCACTTTTTCTTCACTTTTAGCTAAGCCAGCCCAACTGCCTTATTTAGGCTGTAAATGACAGCCCAGGAAAGCAGAATGATTCTTTGTCTTTTTTTTACAAGAGCTCTTTCCTACTCACACCACCTGTCCCCAAACAAACCCAGTGAACTGCAGTCAAGGCACAACCCTCCTTTAGATCCAAGCAACCCACTTGGAGCCACAGGCAAAATTTTGTGATCAGCTTTCTCCTCACTACAGAGAACTACATGAAATATTCCCTGTGGTTTTGCTTAAATCTTTTGCCATTACTGCTTCAGCTTTCCTCCTTGCCTGTTCTGTTTCCCTTAATGGTAGTAATAAAAATTGATAAATGAGCGTAACAGGGTTTCATTATTAATCCTACGTGTAGCAATTACTTCGTTGGTATTTTTTGTAAATACCTTTGGTTTCTCTTTTATTTGGATTTAGCAGCATGATTTTTATTAGTCACACTTTATTATACAGGGCAGCAGCATTCCAGGATCCTGCACAATAACTTTTAAGTAACCCTTCTTGTAAGGTCAACGAGGAGTTAAAATGCCTGGAGTTAAAAAGCTCAGGATAGGAAGCATGAGAACACGCCTGACAATTCCAAGAAAATGCATGGTCTGTGTAAGATTTTTAAAGATTAAGATTAATATGATTAAAGATTAAATCAAATTTTGTCAGGGTGATCAGGGAAAGTTAGTGTTCCTCAGTGTGTAGCACAAACACATAAAACACCAATAAATAATGAGAAATATAACAACATACTTAAGTTTTGGGTCATATGACCTAACCTCATTACATCCATTATAATCTCATTATTAAATATAATGTCAGATTGGCAGTATTTTGAGAAAGTTTGGGGGTTTTTTGTATGACAACTTCAGGCCTGAAACCTATTTCACTCTCAGGCACATGGTGTGATTCTTGGGGCTGTCATGTGCAGGGCCAGAAGCTGGACTTTGATAATCCCTGTGAGTGCCTCTGACCTCAGAATTACCTATGATTCTATGGTTCTATGATTATAATCTTGAGATTAGGCAATTTGTAATTTTTTCTGTGTCATGAATAGAACTATTTGCTATGCCATACTATCATAAGCATCTTATGTGGAAAAGACAGTATCTTGCATTAGATCATGTTCATATTCCTTTAAAATGGTACATGCACACTTGTTCGAAATCTACATAGCAAGGATAATGTGCCAGTAAAAAATATTTTTATCACTGTGTAAGTGCAGTGTGAAGAAGGATTGATACAAAAGTAGTTTTGGGAACCATGGTGGTTATTTCACTGTAACTTGTGCAGGTGAAAAATAAATGCAGAGGGAGACATAATCATCATTAACTAATATCAAATACTATTATTACAGAAATCAGAATTTAAATGGCCTGAATAACTTACATCAGAACTACTCTGAAGCCTCTATTTCCTGCATTTGGATTAATATCTGTTCCTTAGAATGTTTTTGGAAAAGGAGAGTGACTAAGAAATACTAAGAGACAACTGCAGGATAAGCTGACACTCTTGGACTCCTTCCCTAACCTCACTTCTAAAAATGTCATTCAAGCCTTAAAATCCAGAGCACAAAACTAAATCATGCAGTTTGGCTGGTAATCACTTCAGTGGTGGAATAAATTGATAGAAGAGTTTCTGGAAGGCTTGAGGACTTTTGCTTTGCTTTGTCTTTTGTGGTTAAAATCTTATCCTCAGAGATGCAATTCCTTTGCATATATAAATAGAAACAATCTGGTCCCACTAGTTCTGCTGCAATTAGGAAAAAGCAATCAGAGTTTGTTAAACAGACTTCAGAGGAAGAAGAATCTTACATCTTAGAAGACAGATGTTTTCTGATTAAGCTTTCTGTCACAGCCTCATTTAAGTTGCATAAGTCACAGATAACTTTGGCAAAGGTTACAGTTGTTGGAATTCCACTGTTTTGTTCAGTTCTCAGTACCAGCTTTGTTTAGCTTGTAAGGTAGTGTTTAAATAATTTGAACGTCCTTAAGAGCTGAAGCAATGTTTCTGTCCTCAGAAAAACTCTTCAGTGTATTGCAAACCTAAATAATAATCTAAAGTTTTCCTAAAGAATCATCTTGCTACTTTTCTGCTTATGCTGTGAAAAAAGGGAGTGCTAAAAATTATTAAGTGTATTTTCATTAATACAACCCCATTTATGCAAAGGGTCATGTAGTGACAGTTGTGTTGACATAGTGATGCTGCCATAATTGTTGTTGCTTATACTTCTCACTACAAACTTTACATTTATTTGGCTATCCTTTAAGTAACCATTAATTTGTTCAGTTTAAAAAAAATTCTATGTAAAGTGGTTTTCCTAAGATGAGCTTTTCCCAAACCTAGGAAAAATTTCTCTGTGTAGGAAAAAACAAAAACCAAACAAACAAAACCCAAAAAAAGAGAAAGCAAAAATCCTCCAAATTCTCCACATCTCTTGGTCCTTGAGAGAAAAAGAGCAAGACCATTCATAATTGAATTTACCTATATTTTGAAAGAGAAGTAGTGGCCTTTAATATTATCTGTTTTCTCAATCATGGGCATGAGCACCTTCCCAAATATTGCTGATGCAGCTGATTTCTTAGAACAAGTGAAATTCTAAAGATTCTGTCCTGACCAAGCACTTGCCAGTCCCTCAGAATTTCAAGAACTGGCAGTAAATATACGTTTTGCAAAAAAAACCATCAAATATTATAAGAGTGTCGCAGTTACTCCTTGGAGTAGTAAGCTGCTCTGGCATGAAAGAGTGTTATACATATTATGCCAGATACCAAAAACACACAGACTGAAATTCTAGAAATATTTACAAACTCCAGTGAATTTTCCAGACAACATATAAAGAATTCAAAACTTGAAGGGTTGTCGGATTTTTCTGTTTAGTTTTTGTTTGGTTTTGTTGGTTTTGTTGCATTTTTTTAAATCTTATTAAGTGTTAGATTTAAAGTAGATTTTGAATCATAGTTTTAGGCTATCTCTCTTAGGGTTAGCTAAAACTCCTTCCTTCAGTGGGTAGCTTCCCTTGCAGTGTGTTTCTAAGTGTGTTTGTAGATTAGTAGTGATCTGGTGCATTGTGCCACAAGACCTTTCCAGTCTCCAGGCCACAGCATCAGTTACAAAAATTAAGGCTGAAAAAGGCAAAAATAACCTTTGGCATAACCTACATCAATCTGAGACTGTAGCACTATCTGAGGGCCTTTGAAGCTCAAGAGGTTGATTTTTCCTGCTAGTTCACTTCCTATCCCAAAGACAGCAAAGAACAAGTATCCTACAAAATTCTAGGGCAGCCTTAGGATAGCCATCTATTCACATTACTTATAGTTGGTATCAGTACCTATAGGTCCCAGTCACAGAAGAGAACCCAACTCCTATGGTCTGTATAAAGGAAAAAATGAAAAGAATCCCTACAGCAGGAATTTATGTCTGTCCTCCATTCAGCATCTGCTGATTCAATTGTAGGGATGTAGAAACATGCTCATATGTCTGCATCTTGCAAAAACGTGAGTCTTTTAATTTACTTCTCAATGCTGATAATTTATCTTGATCTGAAGCAAAATGACAAAAATTAAGTTCATGGAGCTCCATACACTTAATAAGAACAACTTTAAACTGCTGTGGAAATCAGTCTGCCAAAATCTAATTAGGTGCTCTAATTGTGTATTGTTGCTCAGAGAGTTTTTCACAAGTGAAAACTTGTTAAGATTAATTTTTCCATGTGCTTGTGGCAAAACCAGTAATAAATATTGAATTCTTATGAGCTGTGGTTATGAAATCATTTTTTGTGTTCTCAATATAACAAAACCACTAAGGTCTTAAATGTTTAAATTTATTTAGGAATAAATATTATAACAAGCAAACAAAAATAAAACCACTGAAGCACCAACAGCATCTTGGATCTGAACATTTTCTGCCAAGGGTCTAATTTTTTCTCCCAAGATTTTTTGACAGAATACATGGCGAGTATTTAATGCAAACTGAAATGAAGAGACAATGAAAAAAATGCAAGGGAAATGGGTTCTGCTTCAGAATGCTTTTGGAGAGAATCAACAGATCGATGAATGGGTGTGAAATTATATTTAAATTGAGGATTAGTGACACATAACCAAAGGCACATAAAGTCAGATGCAGGCAATCTGGAAAATAATTTTTGTGTTAGGGAGAGGTTTTTTTATTTATAATACCTTCTATATATGAAAGTAAGTGTTCTCTCTAGCTTACTTAGCATCTATTTTCTAACACGTATTAGAAGAGAAATCTGAATTTTAGTGATGGTAGGGAATAGGACTTGAAAGCCTAGGAGGGCAAGATTACCTATCAAGTTACTGTGTACTGCACTGAAAGGCTAACATCCTTCTGTTCTGTCTTTTTTCTATTGTACTGGGGATAAATTGGTTATTTTATTTACTTTGGAGTTAGCATTTTCTTTCTCTGTTTGTCATGAGGATTTCTACAGCTGCCCTTTTATACCACTGGGTACCCTCCCCGTAGATCCCAGCTGTTTACCTAAACAAAGTTTCCAAAGTTTGTCACTGAAATAAAACAACAATAAAGGTAACAAAGGGAAAAAATATTGCAACTCAACTTCTGTGGAAAGCAAAGAAAAATTCACATGACAAACTTCATATTGGAGAAACTGTGCACAAAGTGACCAACCAATACTGACACAATTATCCAACATCTACATGGCCTGTAACTTAAATTTCTAGTCCTCTCTGTTTTCTTTGTTTCATCTTTCTTTTTCCTATATTGTCTTTTTAGTAAATACAGAAGTTCATAAAAAACTAGGTAAACAAATAAAGGATTTGAAAATATATAGTCCTGTAACAAAACACAAAATTATTAATTTATATTGTTTGTGGTTCAACAGAAAATACTTTCTTGCTTTAATTTCCTGAAAATCATATGATCATTTTAGTTATTCCTGCATTTGGTTTGGCTTAGTTCGAAATTCTTAGCTGATGATTTTAGAGCTCCTTACGTTCAGCTAAGTCTAGAAAGAGTTTAAATGACCCAAATGCTTTAAGAGTCAACACTAAACTATCCAATTTCCAGGGCTGTTCTCATTATCCTAGGGACATGGGGAATTTGCAGAAAGAGGGAGATTAAAATATCCAGAAAATATTCTGTTGCAGTCCTGCAGTGAATTTATGTTGTTTGCATGCACACAAGTTTTACTGCTAGATCAGGAATTAAGTCAGAAATATATTTTTTATGTGTTTTATAAAAAGACTCCCCTTTTAAAATGAATAAATTCATGGTTGCGGTTCTGATAATTGCACCTCCAAAATATATAATTTTTTAAAAGTACAAGAAGAAGTGAAATAAAGATAGGCAGATCTGTGGGTGGCTTTTGTACAAAGGAAACTAAATGTGTCAGAATTCTTCATTTTGGAAACTAACAGCTAGGAGAAGGCAATTAGTGTGTGATTATTCCTCCTTTTTTTTCCCTCCAAATGCAGAAACTGGGAATCCTCCAAACAAACGATCAAACTGCAGTTTTAATGCATACAAAAAGAAGTACATTTTCATGCACTGAAAAATTAAATGTTGAGAAAAATTAGTCAGAGCCAGAGGAGATACATTTAATAATTACTGATGGACTCAACGGTTTGGTCTGAATTTGTGTTTCTAGTAATCCCCAACCTGCTGACCACAGAAATTGAGTCATGCAGAAGGAAATGCATCCCCCCTCTTTCTTGACATAGCTTCTCTGTCTGGGACAGTGCAGTGAGCTAGGTGAATCCAGACTACTTGGGGCATTTCAACACTTTGTAGAATAAGCAACCACGGCAAGATAATCAAGCAAATAAACACTCGGTTAATTGAATACAGTAAAATAATATTTTAGCTCTGAAAAAAAATTTATGAAATATTTACTGGCTTGGGCATAGTAGAGAAGATCTTTCCACAAAGAGGAGCTACATCATGAATCTGTTGTGCCACATGGATCTGGAATATGGAGAGCTCAAATTTCAGTGGAAGTTATCAGACAACCTGCACCCAGAAGCCGAAAAGTAAGGATGAAGTCCTACATTTTGAGGCAGCACTAAGTAACTCACAGAATTTTTACCCAGCATTATTTATGCTCTTGGATTCCATCAGCCATGTTGTGACTTCTGTGATTAGATCAGTCCTATGCTCATTTTTAAATACTTTTATTTTGAAGGATTAGCAACTAATAACCCGTATTACCCAGGGTTATAATTATTATAGTTGTACTGGATATAAATAGAGGTTAAAGATTACAGTTCAGATTGAACAATTATGTTCAGCAGACACAACAAAACAATGTGTAAGTAATCAATTCAAAAGATGAGGTTGCTTGTGAAAGAATAGCTTTAAAAGGGAAGCTGTGGCTAAGGCTCAGACTTCCAATCCACATGATTTTGCAACTGGCTGGACATTAGGAGGACTTACCCTGACTGAGTATATTCTAAGGGCATTCTTAGACCCAGCAAATGGAAAATGCTCAGTATGGTTGCATAAGAAGTCTAAATCAAGGCATAGGATTGTCACTGCCTGCTCTTGCTCAATGTTCTGTGCAGCATTTTATTGTTCAGAAATCGTTTGGGGTGCCAGAGCTCAAATTCGTGGTTTCCCTCTTACTCTTGGGTCACCTCTGTGTTGAAAGTCTGCTCCTTCTTTCAAGTCTACTGGTATACCCCAGTCTGTACGTCAGAGTGATGCAGAGAAAGAAAAGTGGCATCTGTTTTTTCTAAGGAATGGGGAGCAGCAGTAAAAAACCTCCAAAACCCTGTCACAAAAGACTTTGTCCCTCTCCACTTCCAATTCTCTTCTTTTGTCTCTTATGAAAAAAAAAGATGTTTCGACTGCCTCTCCTGTTAACACAGTTTCTGGACACTCTGTCTCTTCTTTCCTATAGATTTGCAGGTCTGCTAAATCACCTTTGTAAAGGCCACACACAGCAATAGGATGCAGGTATCTACAGCATACAGGTATCTGTTCTGCTAAGCTGCTGCAGATGCAATCATCTTTTGCCTGAGCCTGAACAAGTACAACGACTTTCCAGACAAAACTGTGGTTAGTTTTCCAAACCTCCTTAAAATAACAGAGGAACTTCCCATACTGATACAGAAATGCCAGTGATACAGTGGCATTAAATAGTTAAATTATTAAAATTAAAAATTAAATTTTAAAAAAAATAGGTTTTCAATGCCTGCTTTTTGATTCAGGAGGATCTTCTGACTCTTTTGATAGTGTGTTTTTGTTTGTGCTTAGGATCTCTGGTTAGAGTAGTACGCTGTAAGGTGGTTGCTCTACCACCATCACAACCACAGACAAGAAAAGACCTTCCTCACCTTTACCCTTTCTCTCCCTATCCTGCTAGTTCATTAGTCATGACCATGCTTCCAAACCTTTATTCAGATATCTATTGATATAAATACTTCTGTACACTGCTATCTCTCCCTCTTTAAAAACAGGATTGTGTTACACTAATGGGGAAATGAAAAGTTTGTCACTGAAATAAAGTGATGATAAGGGAGGGGTTTTTAATCATTTTTGGAGTTATCAGCTCTCAAGTTTCACTTCTAATGCATTCAGATTTCCTTACACAGGTAAAAAGTGAGTATGTTGGCCTGGCTGGTGATTTAAGTCTCATCTATTCTGCTCCAGATGGCCTGTCCAGGCAAGGAAAGGACAGATGGCTTCTGACATTTCAGTGGTGGGAAGTAGAAAGAGAGCAGATTTTTTCCTGCATGTGTTTTTCCTTTCTGAATTTTCTTTTTCCTGGAAACAATTTTTGTTGCTGCAAGAGCAGTTAGGTGATAGTGAGTGTTCATTTAGTCCATTTCCCTTATAGTGGACAGACTTGAGGTCTCAGATAATGGTTGAAATGTCTACAACCATCTCAGTCTCTCAGATTCAGTTTTTTATTCTCTGACAAAATTATATTCCAGTCATTAAAAAGGCACACATGGAGCAGAAGAAACAAACATATTGATCTCAGATTATTATGTTTTTCTTTTTAAATCCTACTACCCAATCAACTTTTCCTGCCAGAAATGCAATCTTATCTGTGGCAGTGAACTCAGAGAGCCTACCACTTCTAAAAGTTATTCTTCAATTCTTATTCATAAAAATTTGCAGAACTAAGAAGGGCTTAAGGGCTTCTCTTTAATGATTTCACCACCATCCCACCAAAAAGTAAAAAATAAACCAAGATTTTCCTTTTACTTTTATTACAATAGATCCCAGCCAGAATTCAACTGTGATTTTTTTTCTGTTAAAAAACAATGAAATCTGGAATTTTGTTCCCAACAAGCAAACTTGAAGTGCTGTGAAACTGCACATCAAAGTTTGAATTACAACTGTCACATCTTCATGATTCAACAAAACTTTAAATCTGTTCCTCAGACACTAATTACAGGGAAATTAGTTAATCCTTGAATGGGTAATTTAGCCTTCACTGGGTCCTTTTGCAGGCCACCAGATCCTGGCCTGCAAAATGGATATCATGGCATTGCTATAACACACGTGGAGGTGGGCGTGGCATTACCTTATATTTATAAATGTTTTATTAGATGCTGTTTAGCTGTCATTACCTAAATTATATGATAAGTGTTGAATTATATTCTGCAAACATTGCTTTTTGGGATGTTTCCTAGACATATGGCATTAGCTTTGCTGACAGGAAACCAGAAACCACTGTCGAGAATGTCTTGGCTGCTGTGCAGTGTCAGAGTTCCAGTAACACAAAGATCAATCAGCCTATTTAGCAGATTATAGAAGACAAACAGAAATTCACTCTTTAGCAAGGGTCAATATTTGCTGTTGCCTCTGTTTGTAAAATGATAAAATGTCATAAAGTCTGAATAGAAGGGAATGACCTTTAAAAATAAAAAGAGGGAAGGAACAAAATTAATAATCTTTATTACAGAATGCTTCCCAGTGAGAAAGAACAAAACCTGAGATAGAGACTATACATATTAGGAAGAAAGAAGAAAAAAAAAAGGTATTGTGCAGCAAAAGGAGGGTGGATTCTAAAATAGCACCTTGTTAATATACTGTTGTATTTTCCAGCAGAGATAAAAAAGAGCATTTTTCTGCAAAGTATCAAGACAAATGTGATATCCAGCTTTCAATCTATGGAAAGAGACTGTGTTCTTAAATTGAAATATTGTATAAATAGTACACAACCAGCAAAAGTATAGAATATAAATCCCTTTTTTTTACTGGAGAGCTGAAAATAGAGTAGAAGGAGAGAGAAGTACCTCATTTCTCCAGGATGCTAAAAGCTAGAAATTATTTAGTAGTGAATAATCAGTGTGAAACCAGCAGTGTGTCTCCATTACCTTATGCCATGTAGGTCAACAGGAAGGACAGACAGAGAGAGAGAAGTATTGAAATGAAAGATTATTTTCATTCAGCTTGCATAAATGCAAATCATACCTATGTTATTTGCCTCTTCCATGAACAGGGAAATGAAGTTTCATATTTCTCCCTTTAGAATCTTTAAATATTTTAAATATCTAACTTAGAATGAGTAAGTAGTCTTCAAGAAATGTTTTGAGGTTTTTTCTCTCTCCATCTTTCTACACACTGCAAAGCCAGACAGCTTATTAAAACATTAGGAATTTAACAATATCTTCAGAGTTTAGGATTTTTACATCTGAAATTTTTACTTTCCTAATAAATGGCCGGAGAACATCAGACCCTTCTGAAAGAGCAAGGTAAGGATGAAAGGAGACTAAAATTGGTCAAAATAAATTTTGTGTGTAATAGTTGGCAATGGCTGCACATTGACTGAAGCTCATTGTAGAGCCAGTCCTATCAACAGAATGAGGATTTTCTTTCACAGCATATTCTTCCGATCCTAACATCTCCATTGTTTGCTTTCAGATGGCATTTCCCACCTATTCCCATACTTCAGAACCATTTCTAAAAGGGTGTTTTATTTGCCATGTGTATTTTGTTGCATTTCAATTTCATGTCACAGAGATCCTGTGAAAGAACATTGAGTTCATTGTCACAGGTCTCTATTCACAACTTCAACACACTCTTTAACAAACTACATGGTTTAAGCACAAACTCTTATTTTAAGGACTAAAGCATAAAAGACACACTTAAAGCACTCTATGGCTCTTGCAGCAAGCCCCAGTTGTTAAAGACTCAACACAAAATGTCATTTTGATTCCACGTATCAATGACCCATTGTAACCTAGGTAACTCATTTTAATTACACTTGCTAGAACAGAAATCCCAGTCTTTAAAATTAACTAGAAAGGTGGCATTCTTAGTAATAAACCAACCTAAAAATTGACTATTAATTCCAATAACAGAAAACTGACCTGAAAGTTTGGGCCATCTACTTTAACTGTATGTTAAATATCCTTTTGTAGTCTGTCCTTATTATAATCCATAAAAAAAAAAAAAAACCCCAAGCAAAATTATTAAGAGATAATGGATGCATCATCACTTAAAATTGTAGGATCGTATTTTTTCTTATTTTATTTAATAAGATATAGGCCAGATTTTTTCTTTTAAAATCTCAAATACATGGTTTGGAAGGTTTGAGTCCTTTGAAATATTGTAAATTATTAAATGGTAGGAAAGGATGTCATTTAAATTTAATTGCAAAAGAATAATGCAGGTTTCCTTGTAGGCTGACTGAAAAATTATACCTTATAAGTATTTATTAGAATCATGTTGCTAATTTTGACTCCATGGATCTTTATGCAACTTTTAGAACTCTTACCTTATTTGGCACTTGGCTGTCATTGCATTAAAATGTGCTTATACATCCACCGACATGTATATTTGTTTTTAGCAAAAATCAAGTAAGTAACAGAAGATAATGCATACTCTGAGAAGTAAGCAAGTGATTAAATTCCCTAAGTTAGCCCCAAATCTACAAGTCTGGTCTTTTGTACTTCATAGTGTTAAGGAAGTAAAAGACCAATTTATCAGGGCTATCCTATTTATTGTGTTATTATCAAAAGGAAATTGAATTGTCATCACAATAGTCATTTTCATATGCAATGCAGGAAAGAGAATTTGCCTCGAAGAATTTTTTGTGTAATATGAAGGACCTTATTGATGCCCTCCAGTGTCAAAAGGAAGTTAATTAAGTCCCAAATATTCCAGTCTTCTCTTTTCCCTTCAGAAAAGAATGATAAAATACCGTACTGTACTTTCTCTTGTCTATCTTTTGATATTTTCAAAAAAACCCCTTTTCTGCACCATTCAGAGGGAGGAAAATCTCCCAAAAATTGTTCAGCAAAATCATTTCATGAAGAAAACACCTCCATAAACAGCTGAAAACCAAAGCAATGTTATTTCTGTTTTACAAAGAGAAAAGGCAGAGCAGATCAGAAGTATATGAAATATTCAAAAAATAGCCCACATATAAGTTCATTCTTCCTTTTGATGCCTTAAAAAACTTCTATCTACTGACAAAGTATATTGTTCTCAATGCTTTTGTACAATCCCATTTATAAATAAATGGGGTTTGCTCCTTTTTTCCCAAAACAACAGACTGGAGTAAATTCCCAAAATACAAATAATTTGGTTTCTGGATTTGATTGTTCCAAAACAAACATGTTCCATGTTGTGTGTGAACTCTTTAAATGTAAAATCAGTAGTACTACAAATGAATTCCCTACTTTTCAGGTAATTGTTATCTTTTTCTGACAGGTGAGACCATTTATTTCTGGAAAAGTTGCTGCATGCTTGAGTTTGGCAAGGATGAGTTTATCTCAGCTTCAAAGAGGACACAGGTAAACTTTTAATTTAAAAGTATGTAAGGTGTATGGCCAAATGTGGAAAGTGTGACAAAAAGCTCTGAACTTGTTCATTAGCAGGTGAATTCCTGTGAAAAAAATTCACCTGTGGCATTGGGACTAGACATGGAGAAAAGCACTGGTTCCATTAGGTGCAACATTTTTTTTCAGATTTCTGTTGTTAGATGAAGCTGTTGAAAGGTAGTGAGGGTGCAGTGCTTAACCTGAGCCCCAGCACTCCTGAAATGTGTAACACAACAGGTACAATAGAGAAGATTTCAAAATGGCACAGACACTTTGATGGCCAAGGTAATGAACAGCAAAAACACTGGTTATTATATGAGAGTGGAATGTGCAATTAATGTTCCAGTGGCATAGAACAATTCTGGTAATTGAGAAAATCCCTCTGTGGTTTTAAGGCATGGTGCCAAATGTACTAATACCTTTCTTGTCTAGGAAGTTAATCTGGCATGTTGCTTGCATGTTGTCCAAAACTTGGCTACTGGGCACTAAAAGGCTTCTGGTTTAGACTCCCTGAGTTTCCCAGGTTCAAAGTTTAGAGTGTTGCTTGTTTTGAAGGTGTAGAACTTGTGCAGAGCCAACAGTCCTCCAAAAATCCATAAGCTCCTTCAGGTTCAGGGTCCCCAGTATCACCCCAGGCAAAGGGGTGGGTGAATCTGTGAATAGTTCAGAAGATCACTGAAGTCATAAACCTCTTTTTCACTCAGTTTAACCAGTTATTCAGATTAACCCTGCAATGAAAATATAACACTAGCATTTCTAGCATTTTCCAGCTATGAAAGGGATCAGATAACTCTTCTCTAGTCATCCATGGAAACCCTGAGAAGACCAGCAATATAATTTCCCAGTCATGTGTACTTAATTTGGTTACCCTTTCTGCAAATTCAGGCAGAACAAAAAAAATTAGTCTGCCTGCTTAGAAGATTGAACGTTACTTATAAAGGAACTTGTCAGCCACTAATTCAAAACACTTTTGCAAAGGTATTGCACATAGCAAAAGATGACGCAGTGGTTACACAGCTGGGGCATTAGGAAAATTAGGGAGTTTTTAACATGCTTGCTTGAGGGTATTTTCAAATTACCGAAACAGATACAAAATTAGGTTCCATAAAAAGATATATTCCTACTCTTTTGTATTTTCCAAGTGCAAATCAGCAAGAAGAGCTGTGGAGAAGTAATAATAACTCCCTCCAAGTGAAGTGGATATATTTAACCTCTGAAGCAAGGTCCATTTCAGCTGACTTTGGGAAGGGAACCAGGTTCTGTCACCCTGCTTGCACAATCTTCCTCCTCTCTTCAGTCGGCAGCCAGTGAGCAATTAGGCCACACATGGAATGAGGTGGAATTATTGCACAAGTTGATTGGTACATGGACAAACACACCCTCACATATTAGAAAGAAGAAAATTAATTCACATCAAAGGCTAATCAACTGTAGCCTTGAAATAAAACAGAAAATAAAGTTTTTTAACTGACAAATTTTATAAGATGTGTTTTACAACAGTCACACATTGCAAACTCTTAAGCATAATTATATATGCCCATCTGTTTTTAGGGGACTTAAAACTTCAGTGTCTCCTGAGCTTGAACATTCACTCAGGAGCAGTATATCCCATAGCAATCAACCCTCAATATTAGTGTATGAGACAAAAAATGAACTTCAACTACAGATACCCAACTGGAACATGAGCTGTTCCTCAGTGTTTTCTCTTAGCAGCAGTTCACTTCAGAAAAAAAATTCTATAAAAATCAATTCCAGCTTTTCTATGTTTTTCTGCATCTTTCTAGGTTTATATGACTTCTCTTACCATCTCAACAATACTCCAGCAATTAAATCAGCACAGAACGCTTATTTTACTGCATGCAAGTGACGCAAGCAGAAAAGACCACTTTCTAGAAAAGTGGGGTGTTTTTGCAAAAGCTGCTTTTCTCCATTCAGCTACTTCACCTTGTTCTCAGCTTCATCTTTTTCAAGGTTTTATATTTCTTTTGAGGAGGAAAGGGGTAGCCAGGGCTATTTTTAGAAGCACTGATTCACAGTCTTTTATGTTTCCCTATTCCCATCAGGCTGAGTGCTGGTTATTAGTGGAGTACAATGTCTGGCAAACACCACAACAACGTTCAGACTTTCAGCATCACCTGAAATTACCCATGACATTTTCCAAAGCAAAAAGACCTACGTTTTTAATTAGAATGTTGTGGTTTCTTTTTAACAAATTAGACTCATAATTTGGAGCTTATTTTAAATAAGTGTTTAGTACGTTCTTTCCTTCCAGGTTACAGATATTATAATTTGTGTCTGAAAGGACTCTCCTAATCACTTGCATATCATGAGTTAGCTTTCTCAATAACCTCAACCAGTGTGAAAACAGCAGAAGAAGAGGAAAGAAAGAGGCACTGAAGCAGAAGTTATTTCTTGGTCTGCAGTATTCATTAATACTTTGATTCACTTTTGTTCTCAGCCAGTCAAGTAGAATACATTTTATTTTTATATGGCTTCTTATGGCACAAACCTCTCTCTCTGAATTTCACTTATGCTTAATTTATAACATCTAAACCAGGTTCTTTCACATTCATCTTGTGCTGGGAGGCTCCATTAATTTCTATGGAATTACTTC
Organism: Coloeus monedula; assembly: GCF_965178545.1. Classification (NCBI taxonomy): domain Eukaryota; kingdom Metazoa; phylum Chordata; class Aves; order Passeriformes; family Corvidae; genus Coloeus; species Coloeus monedula. Next base: position 115,173,462 of record NC_138781.1, read on the forward strand.
CAATTCCAAGGGAAAGAAGAATACATCCTCCCTTCATTCCCTCTCCATTAGAGCAGAGAGTGAGCTGAGATGTGCTCCTGCTCATGCTCTGCAGGGAAACATCTTCCAATTCCATCTGACATAGCAGGGTAGATATGAGATACCAGCAGTAGTGCAAGGTGTTGCTTGCTTTACTAAAAGTACATTTCTCCTTGCCATGGGAAGTGGGAATATGATACTTAGAACAGTTCACTCCACTTACCAAAGCAAGGGAATCTAACCTTACCTCCCTTATATCCATAGTCCACAAGAGAATCAGTATTTCCCAGCTGAAGTTTGCTCGTTTAGTATCCATCACCTGTCAAAGGCAGTACAAGAGCTAATTCCATTATCAGATTTAAGGAAAGCTGCCAGCTCCAGTGATTCTCTTTAAGTAGCTGGCTTACAGATCTTGATTATATCTAAATGATGCAACCTTGCAAAAGGATTGCTCCTAGTCAGTGTATGGAAATAAAACACATTCAGTTCCCTGTCACTTTGGACTCCACTATTTTTCAATAAAACCAATCTGACTTAAAAATCAGATATGAGGGGATGAACACACTTCATGGAGAGTGACAGGTTCTACTACATCTGTATATCAGTTAAGAAATGCCACAACATACCTAGACAAATTAAAGGAGAAAAAAAGAGGACAGAAATTATACTTCTTCTAATGTATTTGTTGTACCTACAGGTATAAACACACTGAGAAACCCTGAATTACAGTCACAGAAAATCTGTCTAAAACCACTTTTGGGCATGGATCAAGAACTGAAAACAAGGAGAATCTCAGGAAGCAACTCAGTGTGGTTCTGATTAGAGTATATCTGTAGGTAATTGACAAACTTGTGTCTCCTGGCTGAAATTAATGAAGACAGATGTTTTCTAAGAAGATTCAATTACAGTATTTTTACTTGACATGGGAACTAAAAAGTCACATATTTCTTGCCTACAACTCTTTGAGATGCTGAACATGAAGTACAGCCCAGCATGTGATGCCTATTACATTATTTCACTTTTTGTGAAAGTTTTCAAACGGCTCCCACCTGAGTTAAGAAAACGTAAAGTCGTGATCTAAGACAGCTGCAGTTAGGTAGCTTGCCTGCCTGTAAAGCAGAATAGCTTTGTAGTGCTGTGGTGGTATGGAACTGATCTTGTTCTCCTATAAAATATGAACAATATGAAAATCTTTTTAATAGATATAAGTCCAGGATATTAGCAATATTTTACTTTACTGCAATATTCTTGCAATAAGTGTTTTCTATGGTCAGAGAATAAAAATGGTTCAGGTCATTAATTTCCTTTCAGCTTATTTAAAAAAGCTAGCAATGTAAGAAGACCAAAATATACAATGAAACAGTGCTTTACATGAACTGTAAGAAAAATTTCCAGTAAAATATTACACTTACCCCTCTGGTAAGTGACTTTGGTTAAAGGAAGTAAATTCTCAGAATGAATTATCTGCAGGCAATTTGGACAAACCCACTCACTCACTTTGCTTTTTGCGGCAGTCAAAACCCCCTAATTTTAGCTTTATACACCCACACACAGTCTAGCTGATTTCAGCAAGGCACTGCAGAGAGCAGAGACCCACACAGTATGCCAGCACTAGACTGTCAACTCAGGATTTATTAACATGAACTTTCTGGATATATTCTACTCTCTTCAGATCTCAGCAACTCAGTAGTTTGTATCTGTCTGAGGAAAACAAACAAACATAAGATCAAAACAGATAAAAACAGATTCTCTTCTAAGTCCCATTTGCATGTTTTCTAGTAACTGCTGTCGGAATCCTTTTTTATAATGTGTATTATCACTCTCTGTAAGTACCTGAAAGGAGTCTGTAGTGAGAGGGGCTCAGCCTCTTGTCCCAAGTAGCAAGCAATAGAGTGAGAGGGAATGGCCTCACGTTGCACCAAGGAAGGTTTAGAACTAGGTATTTCTTCACTGAAAGTGTGGTCAAGCATTTGAACAGGCTGCCCAGGGAAGTGTTGGAGCAGGTATTTAGAAGACATGTGGACGTGACGCTTGGAGACATGGTTTAGTGGTGCACTTGGCAGTGCTGGATTAATGGTTGGACTCAATCATCCTAGAGGTCTTTTCCAACCTAAATAATCCTATAATTCTGTGATTAACTTCAGCATTCTTTCTAAAGAAGGGGTCATGGCTGAAATAAAGAATCAGTTCTCTCTGGCTGCTGAAGTCTTGTCAGGCTTCACAAGCTTAAAGAAAGCTTTGGTGCTCTCTGTATTCCTAGATTCTGCCCTGCCCACGCCTGCACCTCATCCCGTGTTGCTGCAACACTGCACAGGGCTGCAGCTCTCCTGCTGCTCTCACCTCGCAGGGTGCAGCAGATGGGTGATCTCCCTGAGCAATCCTGCCTCTCGGGAGGGACAGGTTAAGGGCGGGAGTACACGCAGCCGATGTATTGTAGGAAAGGTTTGCACTCGAAGGGGCCTTGGCTCATTCCCACGTGTGTTCTGTGTCACAGGTGTTTCCTCATCTCATTTTGATGCCATTCTCATGTGATTGAAATTGGGTAAAAGTCGGGCTTCTTCCTATGCTCCTGCTTACACTGCAGAAAAGGATTAGCTGAGGAACCAGAAAACTTCATGGAATTCTTCCAGACACAGTAAAAACACAGGCCACTTTTTGCCTGTGCAGTTTCCATACATGGCGACTAGCCAGAGATTAATTCCTCAAAAGACATTATACCAATTGCACATATATCTAAGTGCAATTTTTATTTAAAACATTTCTTACTGCAAAATGGAGTGTGATATATTGTTGGGTTGGTTATCAGCACAATGCTGGGCACTGCAGTGAGCTGAAGGACCAGACTGTCATGCAATTAGGTGGGTAAATGAGCAAAATGTTGTGGTGTTCTTTTGCCTCTGTGTTTTCATAACCTTACTCTAGTAATTTCTTCGTGTTTATTATCCAAATAAAACCCCTGCAGAAGCCAACCAGTGCATGCAAATACCCAGCTGAAAATGCATTTTAGAATTTGTGTACACATGTTGGGCTTTTGTAGAACAAAATGTTTGGTAAGCAGTGTGTAGTAAGTATTTTAAAAAGCTTTACAAAAACTCTTGATTTTGTCAGAGTTCTTATCACCAGGTTTTAATATCCCATGGGAAGCATTTTCCATTAAGTTCAGCTTTAGGTTTGCAGAACAGAAACTTACCCAGGATGTTTTCACTGAAATTTTAAGGAGTTTTCTGCCCACGCCTTTAACACAGAACACTATTTTTCCTCTGAAAACCTGTCAGATCAGACCCTTACTATCTGACACTGACATTTTCTGACCTTTTCTCTGACTGGTTCCCTTGTAAGAAATGCTCACATAAAGTGCATAAAACCAAACATTAAAATACAGACAATAACAGTATATTCTTTTCAGGCTTCCAGTTCACATCTCATTTTCTCTGTTCCTGCCTATTCATTTGTAAATTCTTTGTCTCTCATACACTGCAGTGTTCAATGCTGTCAATTAGGAAATTAATAAGGGTGAAGAAAAGTTTTGTGTGCACTGACTGTGCAGAATGCCCTCTCTCTGAAGCACATATTGGCTCTCCAGACTTTCTGTATATAATTGTATCCTGTTATTCAATATATTTATCCTTGGTAGCCCTACATTTTACAACTCTCCTCTATAGATGGGAATTTGAGGTATAGAAATAATAGAGGTTGGATCTGCCAAATGAACTTAATGTTATATTGCTTCAGCAGCCCTAGCAGCATGTAAACATGATGAGAATTTAGAATCTCAATTTACCCACTGCCTACCCCTAGAATATGTAAAGTCCCTAAGTAACTAATTTTGCACTATGAAGGTCACTAGATGTCCAGCCAAGTTTTCCTGAGACTGCCCTAAATTATCCAAACTTTTCCAGTGCCAAGTAGGTAGGATCTTGACACAAAATGGGGTTCAAAAACTGAATGTTTCTCCGAGGTTTTTATATGGTTGGGTTCCTCAAGGTGTTCCCAGGTAAACCTAACTAGAAAGTGCTGGGAACAGTAAGGATAGTCTTGATCACTGACCCACATCAGAGGCAAAGCTGCAGGAATGCCAGTACCAAAGCCACTGCAGCAACTGCTACTATCTCCACATGTTAAACAAATAAAGAGAGGTTGAAATTTATCACAGGACAAGACCAATGATGCATTATCAAAAGGCTGGGGAGATCCAGAGCAGAACACAGATTTCACCCACTAAGAAAGATCCCAGGTAAAATCTAGATGCTGTAGAGTTTACCAATTTCAGGGCAAAGTACTAAACTTTAGTTTAGTTGATTCAGCAACGTCAGGTGAAGCGGTATGGTTGAATGCTTCCAAGCTGGAAGGTTAGTATAACATTAGCTGAAATTATGATAAACTATCTGGGGAATACAAAACCAGTCCTCAATGTGTTCTATAACTTCAGTATATTTTCCTATGCGTTATAAACTTATCCCCGAGACATTTTCACTATGAATCAGAGTACAAGTACTCTATGAATCAGAAAACACCACCTCTCTGGCATATTCTTTCCTTTCCAGTGTCATGAGCACTAAAATATTTAACAGTAACCTTTAGAATAGTGTGACTGATATTTGTACCTCACCACTATTGTTTCAGACTGAGACAGATACACGTGTAGTGGTTGGGTTGTCCATTGTATTCTCACAGTTTATTTTGAGCACTGCAATTAGAGAGTCAACTTTCCTTTCAAAATGAAGCTTACTGTCAGAGGAAAGCCCTGGCTCTGACAGCTGTCCTATCCTATAAAGGAAGCATTCTCCTTATTTAGGAACACTGGTCTGATGTGTATTCAGAGGAAGAAAAGTGATTAGAAAACGATCTTAATCTAATGAACATACTCACAGGTTTCAGGGAGAAAAGCACGGTTCAATCTTTTTCAGGTATATATGAAATTATATACTTAATGAAAATAATATAAACCAACAAAAAGGTTAAAAATTACTTTTAGTCTCCACTTGCAGAAAAAAAAAAGTAGACATTACTTTTTATCTCACTACCATTTCATTCGTCTCTCAAATTTCCATTCTGAAGAGGTTGTAGTTGTAGCACTAGACATGGAAAAAAAGATGTTTGCATCTTGTTAGGATTGATCAAATTTGTGAATTTTAAATGAGCATAAGATACCTTTTGAACTCTTTCCCTGTTGCGCCATGCTCTGTGAGTCAGTAGCTGGACTATGTTCAATGGAAGAGGGCTGCTGATTATCCATTCCAAAGGGATATTTTGGGCTTCTGTCCAACTGTTTTTACAATGCAGGTGAATTTACATTTCTGATCAGGAACCTATTTTAAAGGGCTTTTAACTGATTTTTCACTGGGTTTGCTCCACACAAAAAGGAAATTATTATTTCCTGAAGAATACATTCATATTGAAGAGTGGGATGAAATCATAATTTTGAATTCCCAGAATCCAAGAAGCATGAAGTCTTTTTATTGCTTTTCCCCCTTACACTAACACACTGTTTGCCTTTAACCCTAATTTAACTTGATTTTCTTTCAAGTTTTACTGTCTCTGGATAGATTTACTGTTCATTATATTTATGTCTTTCATTAGGGGGCAGTAAAGAAAGAATCAGAAGATTAAATTAATTTTTTGTTTCTATTTTTATAACTCAGCATTAGGACCTGAACTAGTCACTAGATGTCATTCTAACACACCAAATAATTTCTTTGCAATTAGGCAGTGTTCTACCACAAATGCTACCTGTGTCTTGAATTTCCATTTAAAGGTGAATGCTTACTTTATTGCAATTCCTACTCATTGCAGCTGCAACTAATTAATTGTTTCAATGTTCTGACCACAAAAAAAATTTAAGAAATTGTTGAAGCTAAATGATTAATATCATCAGCAATTCTTGCATTACACTGAATTTGTCATCTGAGACTCATTAAATAATCAGCCGCTGCTGAGTTCAAAAAATGTCAAAGATTTCATTAATTCTAGCATGTTTGAATGTTGTCTAAAATTCATACTGAAAATGTATTATTCATTTTCATTTCATTATATCAGCTGACCCAGGAAAGAGCAATATTATGCAGCTTTGGTGACCACTTTGCTGCTTGAATGAGTAGTCAAGGAAACAAAGTTCTTACACAATATTTTTTGGTGAAAGCTATAATCAATCTCTTGTCAAAATATGCCTGTCTGAGGACTTAAAGATCCTTTGTGCCACCATTCTGCAGTAGAGGAAGACTGGCCACTGCCTGGGGGATAATAGCAAGGCATTCCGGAGTTTTAACTCACTGTCCTCCACTGCTTCCTTTCGGCTTTCAATCCCTCTGATGGTTGGTATTTTCATGTGGGTGTGGTGGCTAAAACATGAACCTTACTGAAGGAACTCAGTGTGTACCCAGATCCAAGACTGAAGAGAATGAAGACAGGGACAAGGTCAGCCTGTTGTTCTAATCTTTTGCCTTTATTTTCTTATGTTCTTTCTCTTCCTATCAATCCTCCTTCACTTCCCTTTGAAGTCCCATTGGTATAAGATGGCTATTTTCCAGCTAGATCAATTCTGAATGTTGATTCAATGTTGAAACATTGCTGTAAGATCCTGCATGTGTCTGGATACTCTGATTTACAGATCAGGAGCTGATGGTTTTGCTAAAGAAATTTCCACCTTTGGTTGTTCAGTGCCCTTTACTGGAGATTTCCCCTTACTCCCCCATCCAATAAAAGAAAGTGTGTGAATTCCCAACTCATGATGACCAAAATCAGTTACTTTAAATCAACTAATCAATGAAAGAAGTGTCTATAAACCCAGCTGGTTTTGATTGAGGTAACCTAGGCTGGGGTCTTAGAAGCCTCTCAGTAAAGAGATAGGGAGTTGCACAGGAAAGCAAAGAACAGCTGAGGGTAGTAAAGGCTCCATCTGATATGGATAAAGAAGGGAACATCCACCCCAGAAAACGTGGAGTTAAAAAGAAAATACTTTTAGAGAAAACTTTAATATAAAAAAATATTTGTAGAATTCAGTTTAATTTAGAAAAATCCAGCTTGCTACATGCACCAAAGGTGAACTGAATTAAACACAGTGAGAAAGTCACACATTGAGAGCTTGTTTCTCTCTTCATATTTTGTTCCTGGTCATCTTATGACAGATTAAATCTTCCTTCTGATAATTCATGGACTACTGTGGCAAAAAAGAGTGTCAAAAATGTTAAGATATGGGTAGAGTCTCATGAAAAATTGTGCCTATACAACTAATTTTTAAGGTATTATATTGCATATTGAGCCGCAAGTGAACATAATTTTTTGCCTATTGAAGACCAAAGCAATTTTTAATATATATAATAAATAATATATAATAAAGGTAAAGAAGCTTCTGCTTCATTAAGTTTTATTTAGTTTATTATTAAGTTTTATTAAGTTTATATGGAACCTTTGAATCAGTGCAATTTTTTAATTGACAATTTAGGTAGATCGTATATATATATGCAGACATGTTTTATAGCATATTGCAAACCTACAGTGTGACATCTGATGATTTACAGCTACCTAGAAGGTCCATTAAATTAGTTTGCTGCAGAACAATGTTTACACTGAAAGTTACTTACCATTTTCTTTAGTGGAAAACCTGTCAGCAAACTAAAAGCTTTGCACTTCTATCCAGTTCCCAATTTGTGCAACCAATCCTTTCCCATGAGAATTATATTGTGGACAGGGTATTGATGATACAAGATAAAGGAGAGGGAAGGGGCAAATACTTTTGCAGTAAAGAAAGGCAAACTCCTAGTCTAATCATATTTTATGTGGAAACTAAAAACCTGTGGTTTAATCATTATACTTATAACAGAAATTAGTACAAATATACCTTTGAGAGCACCTAACTAGTAGATATCACTGGTAGATTTGTCTCAAACCAGAAAGGTGCAATGCAATTCATGCATGCACCTAATTCTTAATTTCAGTAATTTCTGTTTAAGATGTTGTTGGACACAGAGTTCTCCCAGACTACCTGCACAGTGTTAGAAGTTGATTCTAGTGATTGAAAAATGGAGTATGATGTTTCCTTTTATTTCCACTTCTGTGGATTTCCTCTGGCAGATGTGGGGTAAGCGCTGCAGTTTCTAAAACAGCATGACAGTATGTATAATAATCCTGCTGCACCTCTGGAAGATTCATTCTTAACTTTTCCTTCTTGGTGTGGGACTCAGACCTTCTGGAAGGAGGTGCCTCCATACCTTCTGGAAGAGTTCTTTGAGCAGGTCAAAAGGGGAGCTGGGGTTGATCTTAAAACCCACATTACAATTTTTGTTGCATATGCTAGAAAACAGACTGGCCAGGAATAGCCCATGCCCAGTTCTGCATGAAATTGTTGTAGTTGATCCACTGAAATATTTAAGGGTTGTAAGTGGAAGTGTTACACAAGTGAGGTTCCATTACATAGAAGTATTTCTTGTGCTGTTTGCAAAGAGGGCAGAACAGAAAGTCTGAATGCAAGAACTGCAAAGAAGTAAAATGAGTCCTTCAGATACAGTGAAATGCTTTTGTCTCCCAGCCTTTCCGTAAGGAAACACACAGCTTTTGTCCTAACCCAAATGGCTCATCCTAATGCAGTTTGAAGTCATCCAACCTGTCTTAAATCACTTTTTAAAGTCATAGCTTCTCTTCTACATACCTTTCATAATCCTACTGAAAAAAATCCTGGGGTTAAATTATCCTCCTAGCAGCAGTTATCAGAAGCTAAACAGGAATAAAAGAGATGGATTGCATATTTTTACAATGAAAGATTGCAGAATAGTTGCATAGTTTTACATTTTTATTTGTCTCCCTTTGTCAATTTAATGTTGGTAGCAAAATCATTAGGTTCTGGACACTTCAATCTCAGCAATTTATAGAATGTATGTCAGAAATATTGCATGCTGAACTTACAAAACTCATCACTATGGAGACTATAATTATTTCAAGAAAAAAACATGAGAGATTGTTGGAAAAAAAGCTTCATTCTTTTGTGGAAGAGGAACTCTGTTAGTGTAATTCAGGGCTTGATCTAATAACTGTCGAAGCCTACAAAATGTATTTTTCTTTCCACCTACATATAGCCAAAACTAAGGCCATAAATGAAATTCTGACATACACATGAGATCCTTCAACATGTTCAGATTTCTCTGGTTAGAGCTGTTTTACACCCCTGTTACAGAGATGCCTGTGGTTTAGCTGTACCCTCACAGTTGTGTTGGGACGATGCAATATTTACTGAAAAATGAAGATTTTTCACCCATTTAGCTCTTCTACCTCTTGAAGATCTACATGCAGCTACGCCTTGCATTGTGCAATGTGCAAAGGCATTATTTAACTGGCCAGCTGACTGAAGTCTGGGGTTTAGTCCAACACCACCCATTCTGGGCTGTAGACAGAAGTAGCATTTCTCTCTACTCCTGGCAGACACATCTGTGTCATCAGAGTCCTCATATTGAGAACAGAAATTGGCCTTTATTGTAGGCAAGAGTTTCCCATTTTGTCAATGCCAGTCAGATAAAGGGAAGCTTTTGTTTTTGTGAAAGGTGGTTTAAAGACTTGGGTCAGGGCTTGAGGGAGACTGTAGAGTATAAATCAGTTTTCACTGGTTTATTTTACATAAATTTTATGTGAATGCATTTGTGTGAAAGCTTTAGGACTTTTCATCTTCCTCCTGTGCAAGTTGGACCCAGTTCTCTTGAGCTACATGTATAATTGCCAAAATTATTGTTACTTATACTTAATGAGCACCTGAAAAGATGTCTGATTCTAATAATCCACTTTGGAGTACCCTGTGCTGTTGTTAAATCACCTTGAGCCCTGTTGTCAATGATTATTATACAATTGTTGCAGCCCAGGGGACTGGGGTTCACTTGAGTATCAGGAATCTGAACTAGAATAAGAGTATGTCTTCATTTTATTAACTCACAGTGTTAAATATACCCTGGTTGAACACGAGGATATTGAAAAAAATGCCATCTAAGAGGAAGTTGCAAGATGGACAGGGAGGAAGTTTAACTCATGCTTTGGCTTTACCATGAAGTTGCTAGCTTCCACTAAATTATCACCTGGACAGCCTCTAAAGGCAAGTATCATACATTTTGCTTTTTGTGTATGTAAAAATTATCTCTGTCATAACAAAGAGATAGCAAGAACCTTCACAGTGCACCTACTTTCCTTTGCAAAGCACTTGTCTTCTACTGACCTAGAAACTTGCATAAGAAACTGGCTTGAGCACTGGCAGAAGGAAAAGGTGGGAAGTAATTTACCCAGTGGAAATCTTTAGCCATTTAAAGCCTCGAGCTGCTATAATTCGGCACTAAATTGGCTCAGGCAACAGTCAGTCCTGTTTGCATTCAAAGCTTAGATTTCCACTGCTCCAGCTGGAGGAAAGCATTTGCTCTCTGTCACCAGGTAGTGTTGTGCAGCTGAGCAGACTGAAGGCAAAGCCCTGCATGCACACAGGCTGACTTCCAGCATCTCCTTCCAGACAGGTCAGGCCACCAACACTGCAGCTGCAGCACATTGCCTCAGCTTGGTGGTGTCCACAGAGCACCAAATTGTTCAACTACATAAGCCCAAAGTGCTTTAAGCACATCTCTTGGGTTTTGCACTAAAATTGGCTCTGGGTGCCTACACAGCCAGTTACAGCCAAAAGGCTCCTCACGGCTTTTGGCAGGGAGTTATTTTTTTCCAGCTAAGAGCAATACCTGACAAAACTGAGGACAGGCTCAGTGTGTCCAAAAAATTATATCTGGTGCATTAAGAAAACGTCCCTAAAGGAAGTCTCAATTGTCTCCCCACATCTTGTGAGGTCTTCACACATTCAGGCAGAAAGACTGGCCAAAGAACCGAGCCCGCAGCACCCGAGTGCAAAAGCAGGGCTTTAGGCACTGAGCCATCTGCCTTCTGTTTTACTGGGAGTGGCAAAAAAGTGAAAATATACATTTATTCTGCAAAAACTGATTTAAATTTTTAAAAATCCAGAAAGCTGAAAACTGAAGTCTTTGGTTCATGGGTCTGTGACTCAAAATTAATTGCTAAATCTGCTATACAATAAGATCAGTTAATTAGGGCTCTCTGGTTCCTTGCATACTAGAGGACACGATCATCTGACTTTGCTGTTTGTATATTGCAATGTACTGAAAATAGAAAATAAAAGTTACACATGACAAATTATTGATTAATTGTCTTCAAAAAACAAAAAGACAAAACAGCATTAACCAATTATACAAATCTTTAAAAGATAAACTCATGGAAACAACATTTCCTTCTGTTACAGTTTCGTTTGGAACAGCAGGCTGTGCTCCTGAATTAATTTTACAGCTGAGACACAGCTAATCCACAAATAAGCCTGTTACAGTTGGTGGGCATAACAAAAGAAATGCTTGCCAATAGGCACACATGACATCTGGAGCTTGAAGGCAAATTTAAGGGGAAAAGTATTTTTGGTAATACATTAAAACTTGAGTAGGACCTCAGAGAAAAATGTATCCACAAATATCCATACCTGCTATAGATTCTCACAAGGAGCATGTGCTCACAGAGCATCTGCAAATATGAGAAAAGCTATTTTTAATATTCCCACTGATATAAAATTATGTATAAAAAAGTGGAAACTCACACTTTTCTTATTCTTTAAATTAATTTCTTATACAGGGAGGACTAAGACTAATTTTAATTTTAATATGCTATTACTGAAACCTGTTTTCAATATATTAAATATTGAAGCACAGAAGTAGTTCTATTTGAGCAGGATTGTGAGTAGTACAGGTGAGATCTTAGCCCTTTTGAAGCCAGTAGCCCGTCTCCTACGATTTCTAAGGAGACAAGAATATTATTCTGAATATTCAGGTACATGTAAAACTTAAAGCTGATAATTCTAAAAGGAATTTACTCTGGAACCCCTACCAATATTTAGTTTTCAAGAAATTCGTAAATTTCAGGAGTTCCACATGTGAAAAAGAAAAAGTAGGTTCATTCACATCATCTCCCTATCTAATAGAGCTGATGCCAGCCAGGAGAGTAACCTCATTTCACACGTGTTGGCACTTTGTACACACAGGCAATGCCAGATTTTTTAAAAATCCGTGGGCCAACTCAAAGCCCTGTCCTTAAGTGCAAAGATGAGGAAGAAATGAGAGGCTAGTGGGAAGGCAAACCACGTCTGTCACTTATCTCCTGCGTGTAATGTTCTCCTAATTAAAATGACATTCAGGCAAACACTTGAGCAAGTGCTAATTTAGGTAATGACTTTAATAGAATGATTCTCATGCTTAAACATCACATGAATAATGAAGTGCTTTGAGATGTAAATCTGTCCCTTACAGAAAGATATATAAGGTGCCTTTAAAAAGCTGGTAGTTTGTGTTTCCTCAAGCAAAAAAGATTTCTGTGTTGGTCAAACTATAGAGGGTTCCAGACTGGTAGAAAATATTCATTCTCAGTATGTACAACTAAATTCAATGGCTAATTATAGTCCCATTAAGACTATGTGTTCCACATCGTTTGAGGAAAAATGTCAAAGGATACCAGTAACGTGAAATTTAATGACAAGAAGGAGATTCCTTGTTTATATGGGAATGCATTGCTAATAAGGGCTTTAATGTGAATAAATTGATGCTTTAATGGTAATTAATTTCAGTGTGCATTGCTAAAACTTAACTGCATGTAAAGGAGCAACTATAACTTAAAATATACTGGCCTTTGCCCAGCGGTCTGAAAAATGCACTGCATAATCAAAATCATGAGACAACTGTGCAAAATATTTTGTTATCATATCAAGGGTTGAACTGCATGATTGCTATTAAAACCAGTGTTAGTGGCAGGGCTTGATATCATTTTTGTAGTGCTTTGCCATTGCTACTCTTACGACCCACAAAAATTTCTAGCAAGCTCAAGTTTTAAAAATCCAGCCCTGAATACTTTATGGAGAAGTTTGCATTAGATTTGCAGATGCTCTGCCAATAGCATTTATGCAAGAAAATATTGCTAATGATGTTAACACATTTGGTCTTGGCTTAAGATGTTGGCAAGTTCAATTTCAACATATTTGACTGTTTGTTACCTTTATGGGTTTCAAATAGAGGTGATCCAGCTTCTATTTATGTTCTTGAGCAGCACTGGAGTACTGTAACAGCCAGCTAAGTCTCTCAAGTCTCCAAGAAAAGGGCTGCTTTATCAAGAAAATGTTAAAAGAGGAGCTATAAAAAGTAGGTGTGCCAGCTCTGGAACTCCCTGATGCAAAACCTGGTGTGAGAGCTTTGCAAAACAATTTCATATTTTGTTGCTCTGATTTCAGGTTTGGGTGTGATACAGTGGTTTAGGGTGTCAGTATTTTCTCAGAACATTAATTGTTCTCTGGGCTGCATTAATTTGCTTATAACAACCACTCAGCAAGAGGGTGATAATTGGGACATATGCCATTGGGACAGCTCTTCAATGTGTTCTATCTTTTGACATTTGCTTGTCTTTTCCTAACACAGGAAGTGTACACAGGTAAAATGCCCTGAATTAGTGGCTGGACTGGAGGCTGGCGAAGGGAGCAGCAATTGTGTTCTATGTGGCCAAGCTGAGGTGAATCCGTGCTGGTAACATGGTGTGAAGCACTGGGCTGTTTCAGAAGAGCTAATTTCTCAAAGTTGATGGAAACTTTTATTCCACACTTATGATGGTCACCTATTCAAACAATAATGTGCATGACTGTACACCAGTACCAAAGCAGGTTGGCACCCTGTATGGTGTTTTACTTCCAAACTGTGAGAAGCCTCGCAGAAAAAGAAATGCTTTGACCAGAGAAACCCTCTCATCCTTTGTGTGCAGCTCTTCTTTTTATCCTCAAGCAGTTTCTGGGTTTAAAGTAGTTCTTTCCTCTGTTCTATCACAGATGAGAAGAAAAAGACCATGATTCCCTTTGTGCACTCTCTGAGCTGTCTGCTCAGTATCATGATGAAGAGCTCATCTGCACAATAGAAGCAGGCTTTTCAACCTCTAGTTAGAGACAAGTTCCCAGCATGGAAGCAGCCAAAATCTTGCTCTTGGGGAGCTTTTTAAGATAGTCTTTGTCAGTTGATTCACAGATCCAGCCTTCAGCTGTGAGAAAACACAGTGCAGTGCAGACCAGAGTGGATCTCTGCAGTCAGTAACTGCAAGGTACTTAGACCTTCCAGCAGTCACATAACTAGTCCCTGAGCCCTGCCCCAGCAGACCATGAAGGATTGATATGAATTCTTCATTTTAAAAGCTAGGATAGAAGGCATTCAAATATCTCTAGTGGCCCACACATACCATAAACTGTGAACTCAGTTTGTATGGCAGCAATCATTCAGTGTAAAGAAGCCAAAAAACAGTTTAGGATCTGTATCTGGAGACTCATATATTTGATTTTAAAAGCATATTAACAGTATCCCAGCTATCTGTTCAATATGAGGGGTCTAACAAAAACTGGCTAATTTATAAAGACCAAATTAAAAACCAAAAAACTGTAACATAGTCAAAATTGTGTCCTTTTCTTTAAAGCTGATAATCACATTTTCTCAGTGTATCACTTAACTAGCCTTCTATTTAAAGGCCTCACACCTAGCTTTCCTGAGTTGAAAAAGTCAGCACTGTTGTTAAAAAAAAAAAAAGATAAAAGATAAATTGCAGTATTTGATGCATCATACCTGCCGTTTTGGTTTAGATTTTTTTTTTATTTCTGCAGAAATACTACTTTTCAAGTACGAGGTGCCATTGATAAACATCTCACTGAGCCCCAGCTATAAATTTTTTTAAAAAAAACCTTTATGATGTTGTCTGAAATCCACTTCAAGATATTTGAATCCAGGCATGCATAGCAGTTTATAAAATAGCATTTTATAAATTTTAGAATTTTACTGAGACATCGACACAATTCAGTTGTTTTGACAATGGAAAGCCTGGATCTGGGACTAAAAATACTGATCTCTAGATGATTTTTTTGTATTCTTGTGCACTAAACTAGAACAACCTTCTCTGCTCAGTGCAACAGGAGCCTCTATTTTTGCTGGCAAGTAAAAATTAAATTTCTGGTTAACTTATCAAAGCGTGACATTGGTGGAAACTCAAAGTAACAAATATATATATTAATTATCATCTCTCTGTTCATAATCTACAAAGGACAACTCTTACAGAGAACACGTAATATCTAAATGCTTCATCATATAAAAAATTTGCCTCATCCAAATTCTTTGAAACACTTTGATTCTTGTTCCACCAGTTTCTTTTGCTGCACAAAGTGGAATGATTTTGCTATTCTCATTTGCTGATGGTGTCTTTTTCAGAGGTCAGGAGTGCTGCCTCTTTTTGCTATCTTAGCAGCCTTAAATTGTGATGCTTTCAGAACTATTTCTTATTTTTTCAAACACGCTGAAAAAACCCACAAGTTTCACTATCAGCACCTAGCTAATAAAAAATCTCATTTATAGAGCATTATCCAGGGAACTGACAAAAGACATTGACATGCACCTTACAACTTCTCAGTGTCAAACAGCAGATTGAAGCAGTCTATTAAAACAGTTGGTTTGTGTCACCAAAAGAAGCATTAAAACCCCCATATCATCTGAGGCACACAAGTGTAGCAGAATGCCTCAAATTAGCCCTCAGGAGAGTGAAGGAAAATTTGGAGAATGGGTAAAACCTTGGGAGAAAAGCACTGCATGCAGTATTACACGCTGTAATACTTTATTAGATTAATAGACCCTCCTGTGGTTATTAGTTAATGCCACAAAATGATGTCTTTAGATATTAAAAAGCATAAATTAATATGAAATAATACTTAATAATCATAAAAGAGTAGATGACTCCTCCATCTTGTGGCTGGCATCTTCTCCAAGCAACCCTCAGTTTGCATAAGCAGCTTCAGTCTCAAGGACATCTCTGTCTTTTCTTACTTTCTCAGTGAACTGTTTGAGCTGCTGCTTGTAAAGAGTGGGAGACATTGCTAGAGGTCATGGAGTTTCTCCCCTGAGGAAGTCAAATGCTTCTGTTTCCTTGCACAGTTTTCTCAGAAGGAGAATCCTCTACCCAGGCAGGCTGTTTCCTCAATGTATGAACTGACAACCTACACCAGACTCAGCTCCAGAGGGCAGAAGTCTGCAGGAACTTAGAAAACTTTCTCCTTCATAGAGAAGTATTTAGGCTTCCAACACTGTTTACTACAGGAAATTCTTTCAGATTTTCAGAGCACAGAGCAGACATGAACTTCTCTGCTTATCCCCATTACAAGTAAAATGCATTACAGTAACCAGACCCTCTATTTATAGCAATAAAGTTTAACAACAGAAGACTGGGGGAGGGAAACAGAATGAAGGCTTTGTTCATCTGTTGCAGCAAGAGTGGATTTTGATATTTTTCTTTGAAGAAATCCATAGACCCAATTTCAAATGAAGATGGTAAGTACATAAATAGTGCTTTTCTGAGTCAAAACTACGTAACATATTCTTTTCAGTAAAATAATTGTAGGATTATGAATGTCTCCAAAACTATAGAGTTAAAGACAGAATTCTGTTTGTTATTCATTATGTTAATCCTTCAGTTTTCTTTATTGATGTTCATATTCTGAATCTTATTCCTTTTTGTATTATTTGGGAGTTCACTGTAGGAGGAAAAAGTCAATCCATTAAAGTCATTTGCATATCAGAATAGTTGACTGAGCACAAGACTCAAATACTGAATTTTAAACTAGGGGAAAATAAAATATACCAGCAGGCACTGACCTAAATCCAAGTTTAGTTTTGGCCACCACTGAGAAATATTTATAATAAACAAATGTATGATTATTTGCCTGCAAGAAATTTTATTTCCTACTACGTAGAGTGTGGCAGGTGTTCTTGAGCAAGAGATTATTTTCATTTCCGAGCCTTGTATTTTGTTTTGTTTAGGATTATGACAGAGTTTATTATTTAATTCTGTGTCTCATCATCAGTTAAAAGTAAACTGTGTAGAAGCCCTAGGTACAAGAAAAGATACAGGATCCACGTTTCCCTTTTTGTTCAGCCACAGTATTACTGCTTGTGTAGACACCCTCAAGGGGGATCCTTCTAGGGTTTCCTTGCTTTAAATTAACTTGTGGTTGTGCATCACATTAGTTTAATTAACTTAAGTCGCAGTAAGTCAAAAAGCTGTAATGGGTAATTATGCAATTGCACATAATTACTTCACTGAGATGAGTTATAACGTGAGCATTCTTATTAAGCTTGAAAGTCAGGAGGAAAACAGTGTGTACAAGCATTGTTCTCCTAATAGCCAGCCATAAGTTGTCCCCACATTGGTTCTTCATTCATGAAGGAATTGCAGCTCTACAAGGAGACAGACAAGAAAACGAGTATTTGTTTCATGATCCCATGTCCTGAAAAGCTCTGTGGAATTTTTAAAGAGTTATGGTAGTAATTTCAGTCTGTTAGAGTAGGCATTCAGCTCTGGAGAACCAAGAACTGCACTTCATGGGTAAGAGGATAGGCACAAGGATCTTTTCCCCATTCATTTTTTCCTACTGTGACATGAAAGTGGAAAAAAAAAAAAAAAAGAAATTATTTCTTTGGCACTTTTCCTAGAAGATGGTCATTCTTGAGCTACACAGGGTCAAAATGAAAAGAACAAAAATAATCTCCATTTTAGTGCCTCATTTGTTGAAAGAATGGAACGAGTAAAGAGTTCATACCACCTTCTGTCAATGGAAATTCAATTAAGACTATCAGTTATTCAGTCAAGTACTGCTGAATTCAAATATTTTTCATGTGTCTAAGTGTTTTGAGACGGGCATAATTGTTCTGTTCATCCCAGAAACCACTGGGAGTAACAAGAAACAGTGAAAATCTCAGCAGGTTAAGAAAATGCATTGCATAAAACTCTGCCATGGAACTGATGATATGAAAGAGTCCTGAAAATGTTTAGTGGTTTTGTCATTTTTATAAGAAACTTAGGGTTGTCCTTATTAAATAAGTCCAGCAACTCATTTAGGAAAACCAAAACCTCTCCCTGCGTAGGAGACACAGAACCTGTTTTTGCAACCAAGTTAATTCTTTGAAATATAAGTTCATCACAGAAGCTCATTTTATTGGGTAATGGGTTTAAAACAAACCAAAGGAAATTATTTTTTCCTATAGGATTCCCTACTACAACATGTTGCTTCTGCTGATGCAGTGTCCCAGAGGGACTGAACAAATGCATGGAAGAAGAGTCCATTAAGAGCTGTGAAAGTCTGATATAAATCTATGTTCTAATCCTCTGTCTTAGGAAGTGCCTTAGAGATGGAGAAACAGAAACAGACTGGAAAAGCAGAAATAACTGTATATATGTATATTTATACATGTGTATGTAGATATAGATGTAGATATAGATATAGATATAGATGTAGATATGCCTTGAAATGTTTTTTTCCAAAGTGTCTTCTCCTGAACACGGTGCTTGGGTGAGGAGTTGCATCTGAGTTGCATTAAAGAACTTATCCTTAGGCAAGGGAGTAGAGTGTCTCCATGCAGTCCCAGTGTTTTTTGCTTCAATTAATTTCTCTAGTTTTTCTCTAGCTAATTCTCAGATCACAGTGCAGACTGAAAAGGGAAGGCAGGGAGTAGGGATGCACCAGCAGACAAGAGTTGGGGTGATGGCTGAAGTGAAGTTAGAAGTGTCTTCCTGCTCCGACTTGGTGTCAATGTGCATCTTGAGTGTGAAGAGGGAATTGAGAAGTCCATAATATAAATGCAGGAATGACAGTCTTCTTCCTGTGTGTGGATACTCCCTCTGCTCCCAAGCCAGAGCAGGAGGCAAGGATGTGTACGTTGGGACACTGGAAGAGTGGGCTGAGCTCTGCAATAAACTGTCTGTGCTACAACATTAGTTTGAGGTTGAGGAACCAGAGCACTGGACATGCTTCTGTCAGCTCAGGCTACAGGTGGCAACCAAAGACAGACTATTTTGTGGTTCATTGAATATTCTGTGGCATGACAGGAGAGTCAAGAACATTTTTCCTCACACATTTGTTTTCCTGAGGATTAGGGTGGTGTTTTGCATTCATACTGTAACAACCCACAAGAAGTTACCATTACAAAACAACCTCTAAATTAAATCCTGCTATGCTGGAAAATGTATTTTTACATAAGAATCAGTGTGTCAGACGGAGACAGAGGAAGAGATGTGTAGGATGTGCCCCCTTCCCACTGAACGCTTGAGATTGGAAGGGACATCTGAGGTCCTAGAGCTCAACCTCCTCTTTCAAAAAGGACCAGTTTCTACGTTATATCAGGTTGCTCACACCTCATCCAGTTCAGCTTTGAATGTTTCCAAGGGCAGAGATTCCAGGGACCTTCTGCTCAACCTCTTGCAGTGCTGAGCCTCTTTCACAGTGAGTAATTTTCTTCCTTACATCCACTAGGAGTTACCCTTGTTCCTTGCTGCAACGTGTGCTCATTGATCCTTGTCCTTTCACTGTATACTCCAAGAAGAGCCTGTCTCCACTATAATCCCTCCTTAGATCAGTGGCGGTTGCCCTCCTTAACCTTCTTTTTTCTAGGATGAAAAACCCCATGGTGATAACACAGCACATCTTGAGATTATAGACCTTGCCTGGGAGTTGGCGGCTTAGGCTCAACACCAGGGTGTCACAAGCACTGGCATTACAGCTTAGGGCTGGCTGATACCCTCGTGGTGCAGTCTGCAGGCAGAGCAGGTTTACACCAGCCTGCAGCCTCTCAGGTCGGCAAAGCTGCAAGGATGCTGCTGAGTTTCTCCCGAGTATTTAATCTGGTGGCACTCACTAGAACAGAGCACAGTAATAACCAGCTTTATCTGCTGAGCAGCATTAGCGGGGAGTTAGAGTCTAAGCTGCTGGAACTGAGCCCAGACACTCAACTCCAGTAACACAGCTTCAGTTTAAAAGGATCTACCATGAATCTTCATAATGCCAGAGAGAACAAAGAATCCATTATTATTACAGATCTCTATTCCTGTAGCAGTTGGATCTCCCACATCTTAGGTGAAGACCAAGCAAGTACAGAACAAAAGGTTCATCCCCTGTCAAACACCTTGTGAGTACTGTATATTCTAAAAGACATTGCTGTAACTGAGAACAAAAAATAAGATTTCAAATTCCTTGAAGAAAAAGGTCAACACATTATAAAATATTGAAACAGGTGTGCCAAGAGTACCTTGACAACATTGCTAAACAGGTTATGATTACCAAGGAGACTATCTAGGTTTTGTTATTGCTTATGAAAAAGGTTATCACTGCTGCAGGACAAAGCTGAAAGCATCTCTCCTGACTTGTAATTGGTTTTAACACAACAATTAAGCAGAATACATAATTCATCACCTTTTATTTCATGACAGAGTAATTAAATTCCATCTAATTTTAAAACTTTGGGAGCAAAAAATTGTGGCTCGATTTTTCTCTCATGTCTCTAATCATATCTCTAGTGGACAATTTTCTTGGTATTATCAGAGGTGTTAGGTATGTTTCTAAACACACATTTTATTTCCAATTACTTAGCTCAGTGGAAATACTCCCCTACTGTGCTCTGGTATTCTTGATAGAGTTTCTGGCACTTGAGACTTGCTAGTTTTCTAAAACTTTTGTAGTATTCAAGGTGGAATACTAGACTGTTGCCTTTTGTAGCTAACATTTTCCATGAAACTGTGGAAGAGAGCATGCACTGGTGTGGAAAAATTTTTTTTTCTGATTTTTTCTGATCTGAATTTCATGTAGTAAAATGAAGTAAGGCAGCACATTTTGTTCACCTGCCCTCTTTCTGAATCAGTCACTATGTATATATTTGATGAATGTGCCAGGAAGTTTGCTGCCTAAGATAGCACAGCATCTCTCAAAGGAAAATCTTACAAGATTTTCCACAGGTCAAGTATAGGCCATGAGGTGCTCTGTGTAACAACCATAGCAACACTGGGGCATTCTGACAGGATTAACTTGACTTGCCTGAAGCGTGCTTTTGCACAGATTAATACTTTTGGTTGGCAGCAAAGTGCTATTGGGTCACCTTCATCTGAAACAAAGACTGCAGTTTTGTCCCTGCAAGTTTAAAGAGAGCATCTCAGCCTATCATCTCTGCCAGCTTCCATTTGATTGATGGTGGGATAGACTGTATTTCAGGATGAGTGACAGCGTAGGAAGTCATTACATGCATGGGTGCTTGCTCTAGGAGTTTGGTGGGAGGCTTAGTCACAGTGTGTTAATTCTGGCAGGCATGATTATTAACACCAACACATCTTAAGAATTGGCTTCCTAGTATAATACAGTGACAAAACCATGAAGCAGCTGTGTCACACAAAAATGGTTGCACACAGATCTAAAACACTTCATCCGCTCTTCAACCACACAGCACCAAAATCAGCATCACATGAAAGGTACTTCACATGACGGTCTGGACCAAACAACACCTCCATCCTGTGTACCTTCTCTCACTCATCTTTTCCCTTCTCCTCCCTGGTGTTCTGAATCAGTAAATTAATTTCCCGCTAAAAATGCTGAAATTAAAATCTTCTGACTTGATATTTCAAGTGGAAATGCATTGAGGCAAGAGAGAACACAAGTCCAAGAGACAGAAAAGCATTTCCATTGTGCTTTCAGGTATCTGAACACCCATATGCATTTTCTTTCTCAGAAATATACCTTTGTACACAGGCAAAAAATCTTATCTTTCCCAGCCCTAGGGTTTCTATATTATTTTCCTATTTATTGTATTAGTACTACAGTATTGTACCTGGGCTGGGCTCAGCATTCCAATGCTCAGATTTCTTTGAGAAAACATCACTTTGTAAAGTCGGCATGCAGGTTTCCATCCTCTTTCCATCTTCAGCAGAACAGTGCATGCAGTAGTCAGCTGGAGTTCACTGTTGACTGCTCACACCTCAAGCTTCAGGCAGATGAACCAGGCCTGCAGAGATGCAATTTTCTCATGTTCACTGCCCCAAAATAGCAGTCAGGAGTGCCACTCTTAAATGGTGCTCTTCTCTTCCTGACAATGTTGTCTGCAGGAGTAGCATCATTTGAATGTAAAACTAGAAGGAAAGAAACACTTGGGAGATTAAACAACTACAGTTGACTAAATATTCCCCAGGCAAAGTAGGCAGATTGGGCCAAATTTTTAGTAATTACTAAGAAATGCAGACAGACATTTAAGACAAAAGGACATTATGTATTTCTTCTGCTGAGACAGAAGGAGTATCCACCATAATCACTGACCTCTTTCCTCCTGGAACAGATTTCAATGCAACTTCCCCACACCTTTACCAGAATTTCCTCCAGGTAGGAGCAGTAACATCTCAGTGAAACCTCAGCATTCATTGCATCACAACGTGTACTACAGGTTCTGCTACTAATACTACAAGGAAAATACCTTAATGCCCCACTCTTTGTGATGCATTGAATATCCAGAAACTGGGATGTTGGATTCCTGTTTTGTGAAAGGACACCCCCACCCTGTTTTAGACACCAACACCTCACTTATGTGGCAGCAACCCTTCCTCTCCCTGCTCATTTCCTGCAGCCTAGAGAAGCCTCCAAGACCCTCAGAGAGACTGGTGTTATAGTAGTTGATGTCCCTGCCTCCAGAAGCAACTCTCAGACTTAAATCTTTATGAATTTGTTCATCAGCTCAAAATGTGTTACTGTGTTTACAGGCTACAAGACACTGGGGAAATCAGTCGTAATTGTTTCATTTTGCAAATATGAACAGCTTCTTTTATATTACTACAGAATCATATTCCAGAGCCTCTGTGAGGCCTTGTACTTGATTAGAGGCTGATGTCTCCCAGGCAATTCCCCAGCAGGCTCCGTCCTAAAAATTATTTTGAATATTTTTGAGTAATTTCAAGCTTTAAAGAGAATTAAAAAAAGACCTTGTTTGTCTTTGGTGTAAATGACAGACAACACTTACAAGTAGTGAAGGGAGAGCAGTGTTTTGCTCTAACTCTGAGAACTCAGTGCCCCTCTATATGATACACAGCATGATAAATGCTACAGCAGTAAAATCAGAGTATGTCCCTTACTCCCAGGCACATGCTGATATTAAGGAAAGGGGTCTGTTATTTCAAATCGGGAATATATTTATTCTGGGGCAAAAACTAGCAGCCCAGTCATCAAAGAATCATGGGAAAGACAGTCTGGGAAGTTGCTACCTTAAATCTAATTTAAAAAGGGAAGAAAGTTTGTGAGGAAATGGTAAAGACTGAAATCATTGTGTGCCTCTGGTCATGCACAGTTTAGTCACATAACGGAATAACCATGTGCCAAAACTGGAAAGTGCCATTCATTAAAGCAAAAGTGAGTTTGTGCAAGCTTGACAAATACTCCACATGTATTCTCAAGGTTTTATTTTATACCTGAGCTAACATGCAGAGTGTTATGCAGAATAGATCTTGAGGAGTGGTTTAATGGGGGTTTTTTTAATCTCCTAGGGGAATCTGATGAAAAAAAAAAGACAAAAGAAAAAACAGGAGAAAAATAAGCTCTCACACAAAACACTGCCATCCTTTTTAATCTATTATCTAAACCAGAAAAAATGGAGTCTGGAAAATTTTACTGTGCCAAACTGGCCTTGATCTGACCCCTCAGCCTCATAAAAATTTTGAGGTTAAAGGGAGGGGAAAGAGAGCCTGTTGCACTTTTCCTGTCTTTTTCAGCATTCCACAGTTGAATAAAATCCTTTATAAGCAAGCTTCCAGCTCTTGCTGGAATCTTCCAGCTCACTTGCAAGCACTGTGATTAGTTAGGAAAGATTCAGGAAAAGAGCTGCCTTTTTTCCTCAAATGTGTTTCTGATAAGTCACTCAACCTCACTGTAAGAGAGTTTCAGGACAGCTTAGTACAATTTCTTTTCTCATAAAATAAACAGCCTTAATTTAACCTGGACGACACCTTTTCTCTTCAGCACTCAGATGTTTTGACTTTGTTAATCTGTGGTCAGTACTTATAAAAGAAAGTCTGCCTTGCCCCACAAAATTTATTCTCTCCTATTTCCTTACACCAGGCACTGTAGTACTATGGTAGGTCATGCTGCTCTTCTCACATTAAAAATTCTGGTATAGAAGCAGCACCTAGCCACCCATCTTTTACAAATTCTCTAAAATTCACATGGGACATGCAAAAGGAAAAAAATGCACCTGTATTTAGTTTGATAACTCTCTTGCCCATGAAAGTCTCACTTTTACACCTCATTTTTGGAACTTTGAGAAGCATCTGTGTACTGCGTCTGCTTACTATGCTTCCAGTAGAGTCTGACTCCTACAATTTCTCACTCCTGGAAAAGTGCAGTGGGGCTTTAATATGAACTGATTATTCACTTCAGCTTGTACATCAGAAGTCTCAGATAAAGGCATCATGCAACAAACCAAATGGCGAAGATTTTCTGTGTTTCTTGGCAGTTACCACTGTTATGAAAAATTCCAATTAGATATTCTACAGCTGTATATTTCTTAAGTCAAAGTACCTTATGGAATACTGTCAACTTTGATTAACTTCAAGGTTAAAAGTCAGGCAGGTTACCAGCAAAAAAGTGCTTTCCAGACACCTTTCATACTTCACCTTCTTTGCTGCCAATGTACTTGGCAGGGTAATGAACTGCTGAGGCTGGAAGCTTTCTGATCTTTTATTTCCAGGTAAACCAACCAGTGAACTGCCTTGGAGGTGAAGCCATCATAATTTTCTAGTCCCCAACTCCAGGAAAAATGAGCAATTTTATTTCACTGAGAATTACAGTTTTTGGGAATGCGTTCTGGAAAACCGACAAGAAGCTGTAGCAGAAGAGTGTGAGGAGTCCTCCCCCTGAGGAGGAAGGAGTGGCAGAGACATGTGATGAGCTGACTGCAGCCCCTGTTCCATGTCCCTCTGTGCCATTGGAGGAGAGGTAGAAAAATCAAGAGTAAAGTTAAGCCTGGGAAGGAGGGAGGGATGGTGGGAAGGTGTTTTAAGATTTGGTTTTATTTCTCATTATCGTAGTCTGATGTGATTGATAATAAATTCAGTCAGTTTTCCCAAGATGAGCCCGTGTCCTGTGGCAGTAACTGCTGCGTTATCTCTCCCTGTCCTTATCTCCACCCATGAGCCTTTCATTATGTTTTCTCTCCCCTATCCAGCTGAGGAGGCGAGTGATAGAATGGCTTTAGTGGGCACCTGGCATCCAACCAGGGCTAACTTGCCACATTCTCTTACATTTTAGTGTTAAGTATCAAGCTATGAGCTGTTTCAAACTACCCAACAGAAAGCTGAAGAGGTAGAAAGACTTGTTTCAATGAAGTCAAAAATATATTTAAAAGTAAAGTGATTGGATTAAAAAAAAAAAAAACAGCAGAAAACCCATAAGAAAATAGCTCTTCATTTGAAGAGCACTACATTAAAACCATGCTATAAGGGGTCATTGACCCCTTAAAGAAAAAGCATAATTAGCCAAAAGCAATTAGGTCAAAACTCCGTTCGGACTGATTGTTATGCAAATGTCCTGGACTGGTGATTATATTCATGGCCATTGGCCCTTTGGTACATTAAGTTTTAGAGGATATGAAAGAATCTGTGTTTCTTTCATGGGCAGGATGGGGGGGAAGTACAAGTTTTACCACAGAAATTCATCAGTGGCCTCTAGATTCAACTGTGATATTTTAAAACTGTAATGCACATATTTTATAAAGATATTGAGGCAATTTGACTGGGGAAGAACATCTTCAGCAGATGGCATGATACCAATTCACTTTTTGTTCAGTGTAATCACAAACTCAGTGCAGGGCCAATAGCTTTCCCAAAACCCTGACACCTGTAATGCTTATACAACCTCAATATACTCAAAAGGTCAAAATATTCTGACAGGTCTTTCCACATCTGAAATACTTTCCCAGACTGACTAAAAATTCACCATTTCTCTCTGAAAGCTGTATTCTTTCATACAGGGACGGTAAGTTTTGGTGGCCATCTTTTTATATGTGTTGCCTGCTTTTAAGAATGCCTCTTTTGAGAATATCCTGGGAGACGCTGCCAAAAACTCTACTTAGGTCATGGTTCACATTTTCCTAATTCACCAGACCAGACAACTTGTCAGGAAATTAGACTATTTTATTATACTCTGTTCTTAACAAACCCATTTTATCATCTTGCAAATCAAAATTAATAACTTGAGCAGAACCTTTGCAGTTATCAAAGTTCAGGAAAAAAAAGAAAACAAAAAGTTATGGACCTTCTGCCTTTTAAAAATGCATAATGTTGATTCTTTTCCAGTCTTCTAAGACCTTCCCTGTCCTTCATTAAGTCTCCAGGTAAGAGCTAGTGTTTCACAAACTACCTTGGCTGCTTCTTTAAATTCCCTTATAAAGTGCTTTTTAATATTGCTTTGCCAAGGAATTGTAGCACACCTCCATTAGCTAAATATACTTGAGTCTGCTCTTTAGCCTCTTGTGAACTTCTCTCCCTTCTGTAACTACTTAAATTATCCTATTGTCTTAAATTTTTGTGGAGATTGAAGCAAAGAAAAAAAGTTGAATCCTTTAACAATCTTTGCTTCCCCTCTTACCTGTTCTTTTCTTTTTAATAAGGCCCAGGGCACACTGCAGCAGAGGGAGCCTGCCAGATTTCCCCAAGAGTGATGTATGCAAAAAATGGCTTTTCAGAGCAGCTGAGTTTCAGCTGCCCCACTCAGAATAAGAGCCCACCTGGTGTAAATACACTCCCACACTGCAGAAATAACTGGAGAGTTTTCATCCCTGCATCGGTCAAGGCCTACTGTGTACAGAATTATCGTAGTTCCTCTCTGGCATCAGGCTCATGGGTTGTGCTCGCTGAACACAGAAGAAAACATCTCCAGAGTTTATTTATGCAACATTCCTTTGTAAAACTGCAAAAAACATCACAGGAAAAATTTTCTGACTTCTGAAAAACCTTAAAATTCTAAAAATTAAGTTTTCTTCTTTTGACAACGATACATACACAGCTTTTTATGAAATTGTATTTTAAGAAAATACTTAAGGATTTGATTCCTGATTTCTTTTTCCTTTTCCACACTGTTAGTATTTCTTCTTACAATGGTCATGTAACAAACAGAAGGGTTGAATCTAGCTTTTGCAGCAGATCATGAGGGCAGAGGGGTTTTGCTCTCAGCTAGGGCAGAGTCTGCTGTCCTTGCCAAGACAGAATTCCTGTGGATCTCCTTGCAGATGTCATATATTCCTTCTTTTTACACGACAGCCCACCTAACAGAATGGAGGTTTTAAATCCTCTATCCATGCTGAAAAAAAGACATTGTCTTCACATATCTAACCCTGAAAAGTGAGTTGTATTTCCAAAAGGATACCCTGGGGGAAAGCATGTTTTTCTTCCTTTTAAGACTAGGTAAATTGTGAGTCCATAACGAAAATGGTTTTCTTTATTTTAGTCTTGAAGCTTTTTGGGTCGGTGCAGTTTAGATCACTCAGCAGGTCTGCATTTTGCATCACCTTTCCAGACAGCTGTCATAGGTCGTAGCCTACACATCTTTTTAAAATGAGGTGGTAATTTTGTTCACCATGGAAACATTTAAAAGATACACAATGTTACAACAAAAGGAAACAGCAGTTTCATAACATACGCCATAATGAGTCTATCCTGTGTCAGACAGTACAGTCTGTACAGTAAGAACATCTTTCCTTTATTTCAGTTCTGGTTTTAACTTTTTCAGCTGAATCCAGTGAATACTGACGCCAGAAAGCTGGCACCAGTGAATGCATTTGGACCAATCCGCCAGTGCAACAGGTGTTGCAAAAGCAAGACCATGGAGACAATCATGGAATCAGGTTAGAAAAGAGCTTTGAGATCACTGAGTCCAACTGTTAACTCAGCACTGCCAAGTCCACCACTGAACCATGTCCCCAAGTGCTACATCTGCATGTCTTTTCAATGCCTCCAGGGATGTTGACTCCACCACTCCTTCGGGCAGCCTGTTCCAGTGCTTGATCACCCTTTCAGAGAAGAAATTTTTCCTAATACCCAATCTAAACCTCTCCTGTGCAACTTTAGGCCATTTTCTCTCATCCTGTAACTTGTTATTTGAGCAAATAGATCGACCCCCACCTCACTACAGCCTCCTTTCAGGTAATTATAGAGAGAGTGATAAGGTCTCCCCTAAGCTTTCTTTTTCCCAGGCTAAACAACCCCAGCTCCCTCAGCTTATCATAAGACTTTTGCTTCAGACCCTTCATCAGCTTTGCTGACCTTCTGTGGACATGGTCTAAGTAAGAAGCTGACAGTTAAGAGAACCAAAACAAAATCAGCTCCCTTTCAGCTCAACTGGGCAGGGACCAGAGTGAAAAATAAGAAGGCCCTAAAAGTGTACCTTCTGGGAAATCACTCTGCCTTAAGGTTTGTTTAACAGGTTGGTTTCCTCGGCCTGGTCAAATTTGGGAGTGCGATTTATTTGATCTGCTGAGCAGGCACCACTCTGCTCCTCCAGCTCTTTGCCCCTGCCTCTCTTTGGAGGTGCAGCCAGGACACACTTCAGGAACCTTGTCCCCAGGTATTGAGACTGTTTAGGGTTGGCCTGACACAGAAAGATGTTTTGAAGACAAATGTGGTTATTTGCAACGGGGGAACCGTGTATTGGACAGTGAATGTAAAGCAAAGTATTTTAAAGCTGTGGATTTATGCAGTATTTTTAAACAGCATCGTCATTTCTGTTGTACACCTCTGTACATCAGAGAGTACACTGACTGTGACCACAGTCCATAGCTGTCTGTGTTCATGCATGTAGAACTGGAAAAATTACTTGCAGAAAAAAATACCATTTTCCTCTAGCGGCAGGTATTTAGCATTCAGCAACAGCTTTGTCTCAGCATGAAGCCTGATAGGAAGCAGAGAAATACGATAATTGAAAAGGAAAATGTTTCAGCACTCAGGACGACTTCTGCCAGTCTCTCTGAACTAAATCTCAACAACTGACTGCCAGACAGTATCTGCCAGTGTCTCTCTGTCAATGGAATAGGTTGGCCCTGACCCTCTTCAGAAACTGAGACACATCAAACAAAAGACAACAAGACTCATCCTCATTTCATCTCACAGCTATTAATTTTACGGTGTGACTCCTCCAAATAACAGATGCATAGCCAGAGCTGTGCTCAGATTCCAAGTGATGGGAGACCAATTTCCACCACCTTGACTCCTCTAATTACACTGACAAGCCTCCTGAAAACTCTGCTGTGGTTCTTCAACTGAAACAAAAATGCAGATGATTCTCAATAGTGTCTGTTGAGCTGAGAGGAATGAGAGGATTAATTAGTTGCAGTTCATAAAACAATAAGATGAAAATCCATGAGTAACTGCAAAGTGTAATTGGCAATAATGATGCAATCACCACAGTGCAAGAAGGATGGGATTGGGCCCAGATATTTTACACCTGTAACAAAATACATCACTTGCACTGAGACCATGGACAGGGAGAAGTCCAGATCACCAGCTGGCTCTTCGGCTTTGCTGGCTTGGGCAGCTGCCTGCTTCTCCTCAAGGCTGCCATGTGGGCAGAGTAGCAGTTCCTCAGCAGAGAGGCATCTCCTCTACGTCTCCAGAGGTCCAGTGATCTCCATGGGTCTTACCAAAGGACTTTACCGGGGTGTTCCTCAGCTCACTGGTGAGGGTTATGGCTAACTCTGCTCTCAGGGTCTCTGAGGTGCCCTGTGGAGGAGGGGTTGTGCAGCAGATAGCGAGTTTTAAGCCTTCCAGCCTCACCCCACACCCTGGCCCCAGATGTGGTACATGCTGTTGGCCTCTGGATGGTGGGGCAGCCACATGGCACCCCCTGCCACCCTCCCAGGCACTCTCAGCTACCAAACATCACCAAGGACAAAGGGTCATTTGTGACTAATAACTGCTTTTCCTGGGTACAGACTGTCTTCCATAATTTTCCTGTTGGTGATCAAATGTAGCCACACACATTCATCAGACAGCTGCAAATTGGATTAGTTCTGAGGAGGAATCAAATTAATTAATTTAAGCACATTCATAATGCACAAATTTTTGTCCTAATAAACTCTATGAAGAAAGTTTCAATAGGCCTTAATAAAAAGAAGAAAAAAAACCCAAACCAAACAAACAACCCTTCTTTTTTTTGTTATAAATTATCACTGAGATATGTAAAATGCAAGAATAAATATCAGATATGCAATAAGCATAAACCTTGCAAAATCTAAAGTAAATTGCAAGAATCAGTATGTTTAGGAAGACTAACCTGCTGGGCATAATTTCAAGCATTGTTTATAAGTGTTTTTAAACACAGTTATTACAACAAACATTAAAACACAATTTTAAACATTGTTTATGAAGTGCACCTATATTTTAAAGACAGAAGCAAGAATAGTCATGCTCTTGAAGAAGCTTCACAAGTTTATTCTTGACAGAAGCATGATATTCAACTAAGGGAGACAGTAGAGAATCCATTCCATTTAGAGTAGTATTCAGTTCCAGGCCAGGAATAAAACCTAAGGAAGGAACTTTTCAGTTGGTAATTGTGCCACCTGCCTGAGCTGCCCTCTGCAGCTGGGAGCACAGAGCTGAGGTACTATCTCAGGTAACTGCAAATCCACCACTTTTCTTAGTGAGGCTCTGGCTATAGATTCAAAGTTGCAAAAACTGTGGTCTTTTAATTAAAGGAGATGACATCGCTGTGTTCAGTGAGATGAAAGAGGCCCTGGGCACTAGCAACAGAGAACTTCCATTGCACTCTTGTAAGGCATAGAGAGCTCCTCCAAATGATATTATTTTCTCCCTTAGTTTAATAGTCTCACAAATTTTATTTTGCAAGAAGAAATGTATGTTGATTGCCAAGTAATATATGCCGCAAGTTCTAAGAGAATTGTTTGTGGCTTTTAACTGATTTTTTATGAGGCTAGAATCTGTTTATGAATTTGTGGATGTGTCTAGGAAACCATCCACTATAATAATAGTGTCAGAGGAGAAATTTCCTACTTACGGGTGATAACAATTTAGAGCTCTAACTTGTTAGATCTCACATGAAATCCAAAGTTAAACTCATTTGACGTGGAATTGAGAAATGGGGGATTTTTACAGAATGAGACTAGTTAAGAAATTATGAAGAGGCAAATCCAAAAGATGGAGTGAACTTAATATTTGTCTTCATTTACATAGTGTTCAATTTCTTTGTGTCAGCCAAAGATCTGGCTCCATCTCTGGATATGCATATGCATGGCTTTTGTAATCCTCCAATGTCTGTGGCGTGTTCAAGAGTGAAATTTAAACCAGACTGTGGCCCTTTAGAAGCACATTAAGAAGAAATGGACATTGGAATAAATTGTTGCATTTCGCAGATGGCTTATTTATGTTTGCAATTAGTCCTTGGGATTGACACAGCCTTTATATTCTTCCCATGAAAAGACACTTGGCCCACATATTTTCAAGGAGCTGTCAGTCAACTTCTTGAACGGCATCAATGCAGTTTCTAGAGCAAGGAGGGGATTAATCTTGCATAATTTGAACTATTCAAAAATTCTGTAATTTGGGCCCCAATAACCAACTAGAATTCTGTGAATATATCAGGAAAAAAACTACTTCTGTCTCAGGTAGGTTGTTTCCAATGCTGAGTTCATTTTACCCCAGAAGCCATTGCTGAGAACAGCTGATCTTTTGTCTTTTGTACATTTGTCTTTTTATTTCATTTCAACTCACGAAAGTCACATATCAACTATGTACAACAAGGAGAACTGTTCATAAGTGAATGTGACTTATGAGTGAGTGAATGTGACCTATCACTGTGAGATAGGTCAACTACCCCATTTCATTGCATCATCAGCGTGTGACTGGTTCAATTATCAGAGAATCATTGAATCAGAGAATGGCTGGGGGTGGAATGGACCCAAAAGGTCATCTAGTTTCAACTTCCCACCATGACATCCACTAGGTCAGATTACCTAGATCCCCATCCAACCTGGTCTTGAGTTCTTCCAGGGACAGGACATCCACAACTTCCACACTTGTAGTGTCTTACTACCTTCTGAGTAAATAGTTTCTTCCTAACACCTAATCTAAACCTCTCCTCTTTCTGTTTATAAGCATTGTCCTATCACTATCTGTCCACTTAAAAAAGTGGTGCAAAATTTATGCTACACCTGATGGACAGGTGTCAGTTCTAGTCTTTGATTTTCTTCTGTGGAGGTGATACCACCTGAGGCAGCACTTCCCTGTGCATCACTACACAATGAGACATGGGGAGGACAACAGGCATGCTGGACTACACCCAAGTCTTCTCATAATTTTGCCCTAGGCTTAGCCTCTCATTGCAGCAAAGAAGAGACATATTGCCTAATTTTAGGCTCAACCTATGATACACAGGTGCTACGACTTCAGAAACAGTAAACTGAGACTTTACAGAACACAAGGAAATCTGGCGTAGGATTGGGTGGCTGGTAAAGAGACAAAGTGAGGATCTGACTTAGAAAAATATGTGTAGGACTCACATAAAGGCATTAAAGAATTTAGTTTTTATGGCAACAATTAGAAAAGACACTAACACAGTACAGTTTGTAGCAGGTACAAAGGTTTAGTGCGGCAATCTGTTTACCCACTGCTTTTCTGATCCCATCTGCTCCTCCCCCACGTTCCCCTTAGTCCTGGCTGCTCCCTCAGGCTCTCCCTATTGGTTCCTGTACCCCAACTCCACCCATGTACCGCCCCTGGGCCCCTGACAAAACCCCCCTGCGCCCGGATCATGAGGTCTCTCTGCCTCTGGGGATCGCCAGGGCAGGATGTAACCATTAAAGGCCCTCTGAAGCCATTATGGAGAGACCCTTCTCACCTCCTTCACCATCACTGTGTTGTAAAGCTGACAGCCACCAGAGCAAAACCACGGAGCCATCCAAAAAGGACTACGGGAGGGCGACAATGATTACACTGCCCTAAGCAGCCCTGCTGAGCTCTCAGGGAAAGCTGCAGCTTGCTAAGCTAAACCTAGCACTACAACAGTTTAGAACCCAAAATCCCTTAGTGTTAGTAATAAGATGTTTTAAGTGAACTGTACTGGACTCTGTAATGCCTTTAGCATAGAGAGAAAAACGTCTTCAGATCTGTGAGTTATCTTTTCATAATTAGACATAACTGTGGAAATTTCTAACATCATTTCTTAACAAAGGGGCCATCCAGCATTCTGCTGTGGTTCTGCAGTATGAATAAAAAGCAATACCTTCTTCCCATATCTTGCAAGCCAGCCAGGTTTTTATTTTAATGATTTGTATTTCCACTCATAGATCTCACTGATCAGAAGAATCCCTGCTATGCTGTTTGTCATACAGGGATATAAGAAATTCTATCGCAGTATGCATAGCAGACCCTATGCACCCCGTACCTATTTGGACTGGGAAGTTTGACATGACTTACAGAGTTTTCCAAGAAAAAATCATGGCATAAAATCTAGAAAGTCACATAAATGTAGGCATATAGCCATATAACAATTTCTCAAGGTGAGGCAAGACGTGAGTCACCCTCGCCTTGCCTCTTAGCCTAGGCAGGACTCTATCATAGCTTGTGAACAATATGATTTGGCTGAGAGGAGTTTTCAAAAAACTTTTAAACTTTTCCTTTGCATATAGGCAAATCTGCTATACAAAAACCTTATTAAAAATACCTCATGGAGAAGCAAACACAATTACAAGTGAAAAAAAATTCTTTGTGTTTGTAAACCAAGATCAGGATACAGTTCACATACCAAATATAATGGTAGATGACCCTGCTCAGAAATTTACAGGCAAAAATCTCTCTTGGGGAATTATGATTGAGCTGGAATTTGGGGAAAACCTTGTGGTTTATAAGAAAACTTCACAACAAAAAACACATGCTACAGAGGATATTTTTACATTACAGGTAAATAGAAAAAGAAAATACATGTTCTACACCTGCAGCATTAAGTCATCTTTATAGTTGGATCATCAGCTGGTTTATGTCAGTTCTCTCATGCAGACTGGAACAAACCCTGGCTGTTGGGCACAAGCTGACTCAGCTGCTTCAAAACAGACATTTATTGGCGTGTGTATTGAGTAAGATAGGGTGAATTCAACTTGTTACATTTAAGTAAATGATGCTTTACAGGACTGAACTACTG
The DNA here is from genome assembly GCF_965178545.1 of Coloeus monedula. Lineage (NCBI taxonomy): Eukaryota > Metazoa > Chordata > Aves > Passeriformes > Corvidae > Coloeus > Coloeus monedula. The sequence goes on from NC_138781.1 coordinate 115,207,540, forward strand.
GTAAGAACATCCTGATTAAGTGACACTCAGCCAGTCACCCAGGCACAAAGAGGCAGCCATACCCTGCTGTCAAGCCTATCAGAAACAAAGTCATGTTACTTGTTTCCATGATAGAAGTGGAAACTATGTGCATGTTAAAATCTTTCACAGCTTCCCTCTTAGGATTACAGTAAGTTTCTTTAGTAAGAACACACAATGCTTGGAAAAGATACTGACTGATAGTGAAAGACAGATTTTATCAAATTATACATTTTGAAAACTAATTGAAAATCATGGAACGATTATTACATTGTTTACTAAAGAAAATTTTATAACAGGAATATCGTTATATTACTTCTATTTCTAACTTTTAAATGTCTCATTTGTGGAACTTCACATGTTTTCAGCAGATGACTCATTTCCCCACACAAAAGCATATATGCCATTGTGTACATGTATTCTCAAATTATCCATATATATCCTGTAATTGTACATGCAACATCCTCTGGAGTATTGTGTTATCCCATCCTTAAGAGGAAAAGAACACCCAAGATTCATAGATGCCCATCATTGAAAAGGAACAACAGAAGTCAGAGGGTCTGCAAAAACTGACAAATTTTATTTGAGAGAGAATGAATGAATGAATGACCAGTCCTGGCTCCAGCACGGATCCAGCTGATGGGGTGTCCAGGGGTGCACGCATGCCCAGACATCGTGGGGTTACTTTTTTATAGACAGGTTTCTCCCACCCTGGAGCTAGGTTTCTTACTTTCTTATGCCACTTAGGTGTCATGCACAATCCATTCTTGTAGACCTTTCTGGAAATGGCTCAGAGGGCTTTGGGGGATTTTTGGCAGTCTTGAACCTCTCCTACTGGATTGGCCTTTGATTGACATCCCATGCCCACTTCTCAACCTCATTCCTGCACTTGTGCTGTACTGTGTTGTGCTTATCTCCAGGAGACAGAACAAGGCCATTCATCCCAGAAAAGTGCTGCCTGACCTCCATGTGGCCCTCTTCTCCAGCCACATCCTGTTTTTTTCACAGTGTGTTCTTACCAACAAACTTTAGTTGGCTCCATGATTATCCAGCTATAGATATTTGTGACATACACAGTAGCTCCTTATCTTCTGGGCTTCTCTTTCAACATGTTAAAAAAAAATGAAAAAAATGCCTTTTTCTCACACATCTCTCATCATGCATATGTTTATTTTTGCTTGTCCAGTCCAGATTTTTCAATCTGTCCATCAAGCTTATAAAAATTAGAACTAGAAGCACATCACATCAACCATGCTTGATGCATTCAACAATTCTAATTCTGAAACTACCCATGTTTTTCCATGACCCACCAGGTAAAGTATTCTTCACTTCCAATCTGTTTCCAAGTAAAATCTCCTGTCCTAAGGAGAACTACCAGCACCTACAAACATATTTCCAGATTCTCACTTCTGCTATACAGGAATTAGCACAAGGTGCACCAGCCATTCTCCTCATTTTCAGCTCTCATCTTTCCCTTAATACATTCAACAAAGTAATTTGCATTAAACTACCCATTGTAAAGCATTACGCACTAAAATTAAGAGAAATTACATGAAGAAAGAAAGCACATGCATTACAAAAAAATCTGTCTGTCTATATATTTAATAACTGGTGCAAAACATTATTTCAAAATTATGTTGCAGGCAGGTTTTAGCCACTCACTTTGGCTGAAAGGATTTTTAAAGCCTTCTAGGTAGTCCTCCTATGAACTGGTCATCCATGTCCTCTTTTTTCTCAGAACAGACCCCACAGATTGGGTCCAGTTTGTTCTGGCCATTATGAACACCTGGAAAGCATGCTTACTGCAGAAGTGACATCACTGAGTGTCACCCCTAGCCTCATGCATTTTGGTGTCCTAAGGAATTATCTTGGCAGGATGGACTGTTTGCATTGGAAAACATGAAATCCAGAACTGTTGGATGCAGTACTCAAGGTACGGCCTCATGAGAGTGGAGTAGAGGGGGAGAATTACGTCCCTTGACCTGTTGGCCACACTGCTTCTGATGCAGCCCTGGATGTTCTGATCCACCTGGATGTGGTTGGCCTCCTGCACCACAAGCAAATCATAGGAGCTTTCAAAACAGTAATTGCAGCCCACCACTCCAGATTTAATCAGAAGCCAGAAGTGTGATTGGGCAAAATATTGTGCAATATTTTTTATTTTTATTGTCCAAGTAAAGCAAACAGATTTGGCATCTCAGAGACTGAGCAGAGGAATTAAGGCCGACAATCACGAGAGCACACTATGATTCTGTTAAGCGTAGTATAAAAGCATCAGCATGTGAAAAGTCAAATAATCTTTCATCACCATTCTTTTAGTACCAGCCCAAACCAGAAGAGCACTGCAGGCCTGAAGACAGGACAGGGCACTGACATGATAGAGGTGGCAACAGATAAATAGGCTGCCTGGCACCAGCAGTTCTCTTGCTAGAAAAACTGTGGCGTTACCACTCATTTTCCTGCTTAAATTACACAGACATAAATCTTTCTCCTGAATGTGCTACTTAGCCAGGAGCAGTTGACAAATAAAAATTATCCCCCAGAGCACTCCCAGCACTCCAACCATATTAGAAAAGGGGCTGGAGCAGAAATTAGCAGCATTTCCAGCTACAGGTCCTCAGATTTGTAGTCTTTTATCTGCTGCCATTAGTTTCCTAGATATTTGCATTCCCAGTTTTCTGTGTCTGTACCCCTAAAGCAACTAAGAATACAAGCTTCTTTGCATTCCAGTGACATTTATTTCCTCAACAAAATACATTTCATTTACTTTAAAATGCAAGGCAACAGATATGTATCTTATACCTGTGATGCTAGGCTGCCCCAAGGATTCAAGACTGATTTATATCGCCAGCATTTCAAATAGGAAATGGAGATTCAGTTATGAATGTTGAAATACTAGATGTCACTTCCTTACCTTGTCACAGCCCAGCATGGTGCTATAACTGCAAGCTTCTATTAGATGTCATGTTTAGCTATAAGTACAATAAGTACATAGCAGACTTGCTTTTTAATTATAAAATCTATAAATACTGAATTATCTATGTATCTGTCATGTAGCATTTAATTTCTGGAAGTCTTAATGGAAACCATGTAGATACTTGAGATCACTCTGTCCTTGGTACCTACATCTCAGCACATATGTCACTGTTTTAGCACCTGCTTACCATTTCAGTCTTGACAGCTACAAGTATGTCAATTAGCTGCAAATTCCACTAAATTAGTACAAGCTGCAGATCGTCAGTCAGCCTGAAGAACATTAGGTCTGCAAATGCAGCAGCTTCAATGTAACAGCCGACTTCTGTGTTTAAAAATTTCATCTGCAGAAGAGTTATGTTGTCCAGAAATAAGCAAAAATTTTGAGACTATATTGTGAGGGCTGTGTAACATATTTTCACTACATTCTGCCCTTAAAATAATGAACTCTCTTAGGACTTGGATAACTGTTTGGTGTATCAGTGTATTCAGTATATTAGAGAAGATATGTGAATCATCTAAATCATGGACCCTTTTAAAAACCTTCACTTTCAACTGATTGTTAAATACCTTTATGGAGATTCTATTGCTTAAGATTGGCAGGATTATCAGGAATATCAGAAGAATGGGCAATGTACAGAAGACAAAGAAAGGAGAGGTTTTGGTCAAGTTCAAGAAAGATACTTTTAAATTAGGTCATGGACTTGTAAAACCCTGTGCTCCTATGGTTTTTTGGGGAAGTGCAGAATGATTGTAGCCTGTAGGCACAGATGAGGTAAAACTGCATGCTATCAGAGACAGTCCATCCCACACACCTAAGGCCAACACCAGGAACAGGCAGGGAAGTAGAACTTAGATGTATTCAGCATCTTTCATGTCTTGGCTCAGAGTATCCCTACATACAACAGAGAACCTTGTCAGCACACAGAGGCTTTTGCTAAAAAAAAAAAATCAATAAGGGGTAATTCACTATAGTAAGAAAGAAAGTTTGCAATAGAAAGTCATAAGTAAATTTTCTGCTTCTTAAGAAATATATTGCTAAGAGTTGTTGAATAAGAAGCCTGGAGCATAAATGAGTTATAAGAATCATGCCTTCCTGCAATTGTTTAATCTAAATCAAGAGGACTGCATGCTGTCCTTCCTGTAAATCATATATTGTCTCTTCTGTAGAACCTTTTGCTTATCTCGGCAGCCAAATTAATTCTTGTCTGTAAAACAGAAAGAATATTTGCAGGGGATGCTTAACTATTCTCAATTTGTTTATGTGATATGCTTATTGCAGCAGAGCCTTGAAGGATTCCGAGTTCCTGGAGGCTACAAGGAAGAAATATGCTCTCAAAAAGTAATTAGATAAGGGTATGACAAAGCCAATAAAACTAAATTTTTGTCTTTCCTTCCATTTCTAAAGGAATTGCTAAGGGTGAGACTTTTCTGCTGAGAATAGAAAGTTTTGCCTACAAATTGTTTCTGACAGGCTAAGTGCATCTATTTTCAAATTCTGTAAAGACTTAGTCCAAATGAATGTTTATAAGCAGCAAATTAATTCCACTGATTTTTTATGCCTCAAGGGACTATTACAAACTCTACTTTGTTTTCTTCTGCAGAACAACAAGCCAGTGAATCAATGCTTTGAAAAATAGAGGAAGAAGTAAAATAAATTAGAAAATCACAGGCTAAGCTTTGAGACTTCATGTCATGGATTTTACTCCTCCCTTCGTTCAAGAAAGCACAATATAGTGAGAAGAGTGAAAACAGTAAAATACCATCACAGTACTATGGTTCAGAAAAAAACCTCCTTGAATCATATTGGTGTCTACTCCAAAGCAATTCAATGAGCCACTTTCCAGTCATTTCTCTTCCCTTAAAACCTTGGAACAGACCTTTGGCAGCATTTTTTTTAAACAATGTGGCATTATTTTGTTCATATATTCTTGTGTACATATTTAGAGCTCACTGTATCTGCTCAGTTTAGTGGTGCTGATTTGTACAAAGTGAAGACAATTCCTCTTGAACTGTCTTGCTAAAATATGGCAAAATATTTTTAATGCTATCTAATTGCTACTGCCCCAAGTATTTTGGTAGCTGCCTATTGTTTTTGTAGTGATATATATGTATGATAATGCATATCTTACAAAAAGTGCACATAAATGGGCATGTTCCTTCTCATGTGGTCAGGAACCCAAACAGACTGCCTGTAGATCTAAGCAGAAACAATGCTCTAGTGCAGCATAAGCCTTTCATTGAAAATGTTTGTATCAACTATGTATCTTCAGTGTAATCCACCCGCCCTGCATCACTGACTGCCTTGGTTGTCAGGTGGATGGGATCATTATATGCATCCCAGGGGATTAAATACATCAACTCCACTTGTCCTTCCCTAGGGCCACCTAAAGTGCATGAGTGAGGAAGATCTAAGTTCCCTCAGGAGAGGAATTCTAGTGGTAGTTTTAGGGCCAAATTTCCTCATGGGGGTCTGCACCTATGGAGTGTGTCTGAAGCTGTTTTTTCTGGTCTTTGTACTTTCAGAAATCAAGGAGCACCCAGTGCAATTATGAAAGCCAGGAACAAAGCCTTCTCACTGATACAGATCACCAATGACAGCAGGAGAACATAAACATAGCACTATTCCATAGCTTGATACTTTAATACTGGGGGTTTCCATTTCCTTTTTGAAGCCCCTTTTTCATCAAAACATAGAAAGCAACGCTAATAGGCCACCATTTCTTTTATTTGGTGTCCTTCTAGACCCCAGAGCAAGGTCTAATAAACAGAGTGCTCTAGAGAAACACTACTTCTCCAGAGTTCCTGAGAAGTGTAATCACTTCAGTAAAGTCTGTGCCAGGCAGAGGATTCTCCTCCTCTCTGCCAACTATTTCAGCTGGCATGGGGCATGATGGAGGCTCTTGTCCCCTGATCCAGCTCTGTATCATCTCAAATCATTCAGCTCATCCACCTCCCTCTTACCAAAACAATGCCTGTCCCCTACAGTGGCTCACAACTTGAAGACTGGCTCATATAAGTCATCTGTTCCTTCTGCTTACTGAATTTCCCTTGGAGTTGGGTAGAATGGACCCCAAACTCAGGCTCTGTGTCCTTGAAGTCTGCAAGGCTCACAAATCCAATGGACCAATCTCCAGCAAGCTCATCTAGCTCTTTCATCAAAACCCTGCAAGAAGCCTCTACCAGAAAACTGCAGGCTCTGCCAGAAACTCTGTGCAAAGTTTGCTGAGAATAACCTCACCATAAGCACCATACCAAGGCCTGGGGACAGAAATATGCAAGAGGGAGAAGCCAACAGGCTAAGCACCAGGCAAAGCAAGAATGGTTCCCAAATTTGATTGTGACTACAACTGGTAGTCTGGGCTTGGTAGTTTGACATTGCTCAAGTTCTCATCGGTAAGGGAAATATTTGCCATAATTTCCCATCTTGAAGAGTTTCACTGTGCATAGAAATCATGAAACTAGCCAGCTAAACATTCCACAGACTGGTAGTTTGCTGGCCTGTAAAGCTAAGTCATATTGCAATTGTGTCTTGCATAATATTCAATTATGGAAAAGTCTGAAAAGCAACAGATGAGAAAAACTGATACTATTATTCCTGCACTGGGATGAAAGGGATTAAAATGGTATCCATCAGGCTGTAACAGAAGCCTGATGAACTTGGGATGACTAGACGCTGTCTCACACTCTTGATCTGTCCTCCTTTACCTCTGTAAACCTTTTCCAGATTTAAAAAATATGAAAGTGTACTTCTGCCCAAGATGCCTGGCAACTCTGTAGGACCTGCACACCTGGAAAGCCTAGGGTTTTATATATGCAGCAGTGATCATTATAAATGAACTAGTCAAATGAGAACACATAAAAATGAAGGCAGCCTTCCTGAAAGGTCTGAAGCATAATAGAAGAGGTTTTTTTCATCTAAACAATGCTGAAATAGGGATCTGGAAGCACTTCTTTCAAGATTCTCTGTTATAAATGTTTCTGCTACTCAAAAATAAAAGTCAATCATAAGTGTGATCATCTGTGTTAAAATAAGGGAATCTCAATTTCATATTCTGCCCAGATGAAATGTGTTCTTCCCTAGCAAGCCTTGACTGTAACACACATTCAACATGTTCTTTATCAGTCCTCTCGTACCCTTGCCAAAAACCTTATTGACTCCACCCTGAACCAATAAATATTATAAAGTCAATAGTGCAAGTTTGGCATTAAGACTATTTGTGTCTTCATGCAGATTCTTGCCCTTCACATGCCCTTAGAAACAGCACACTGACCACTAATCCCGAAACGGCTTTGAAATGCCTGCAGCAAATCACAGCACTGCTTTGCTTTACAAATAAAGCATCTGTTTAAAGGGGACAACATTTTTAAAAGGCATTAAACAGGTGTAATTCTTCTTTTACATCAAGGGTAGATTTACACATTGTAATGAATTACTGTGATTTAGCGTCTTGTATCCTAAGTTGAGGGTCTTCTGTGAAGAGAAACCTTTATCCAATTTGATTTACATTATATTTCCTTTTATGCTCATAGATCTTCCCACCTGTAATTAGCCACAGCTTTCAAGACTGCCTGTACCAGGACATATATAATGCTTCCAGTTTCAGAGCAGTGTGACACCCTCAACTAATGTTTGTGGTAAAATTTCTAGTAATTAAAAAAAAATATGTAATGAGGATTAAAAAGTCACAATCACTATGTCCATGCATTTAAAAAAAACAATTTAAGACCAGTTAACCTCCATGGTGCAGGTCAGCATTTTTTCTCTGGAAATCATTGCATTCCAAAAATTAACAAAATCAGTTTGTCCAATAAACAATATTAGAAGAGAGATGTGAATTATTCTTTTCCTTTTCAGCCAAATGATTCTTCGGTGTTTTAAGTCATGTACTTCTGAGGTATCTCAGATTACAGGCACAAAGAAATACAAGTTGAATACCAGAAGTTTTGTCCAAGGTCATACTCAAAGTCTGAATCAGAACAAAAGCTGAACACAATCCCCCAGACCAAAGCCCTCATGATTTGTATTGAATGTACTGCAGACAATTCAGAGATGGTACTTGGACAAATATTTGATATCTTGAAATGTCTAGGGAGAACTAAGCTCTGTTTCTGAAACAGCTTAATCCCAAGGAACTCCTGGAAAAGAGGCAATTTTCTACATGTCTGCTCACATTCATAATATTTATCTGTCTTATCTATTATGCTCAGAGCATGTTTTCTCCAGAAGCTGTCAAACCCATGCATCAGTGAAGAGGTCACATGAGAACAATCATGCCCTCTGTATGTATTTTAATTGATTTTTATGGAAATATATAATAATAAAAGCAATATCAGTTATCCAACCTTGCAAATTCACAAGCACCAATAGCACTACACAGCTCCCATTACATTTTTTTAAAGGTCTTGCAACTGTCATTCTAAAACAGCACAGAAAAAACCACTGCAGACAGACCTTTTAACATGGGAAGTAGATTAATCATAATGTTAACTGTGTTTCATTGTTAATTTTTAGTAGAAATATTAAATTGCTAATAAACAGATTAAAGTGGGCTTAAATTGAGCTACAGTGTAGTTATGTTAATAAGTTTTAGGAAAGTGACAACCACTTAATGTGCAGGACAAGACAGATTAAAGAAAACTGTAAGAACTTGGAAACCTTTATGCTTCCAGAGGCATTTTCATAGAGCCTCAAAGCACAGGCAGCCTCCAAGCAAGAGCTTCCATAGTCATATTTCTGGGCTTAGTCAGACTTCTAAAAGTTTAAGTCCCATTTTAAGTGCTCAAGTAATATTCTGACTTTAGCTAAGAATATAAAGCTTGGACATTACTTAATGTCCCCTTAAACTTGAACTCTCTCAAATTTCAGGAAGGGGATTATTAAATTTAAGAGAGTCTGTATTTCAGGTATCCTGAGTGTCAGCTTTGAACATAAATACAGGTGCTACTATAAAGTCAAGACAAGAGGGATATTGCTCAGCTTTTCCTAGAAAAATCTGTTATGAATAGAGTTACAATAATGAGAAAGAACTTCTGTCAGCTGTCTTCATGTTGGTCTGAAATACACAATGGCACAACTCTGAAAAATGCCAGTGTTACCACTTGCTTTCCTGCTCTGGGGCCAGACCTGTGACACCCCCCTGAGACCTCACTGCCCATGCATGTGAGAGCAGGAGCAAAGTGAGGACACAGACACGTGAAAAAATGTCAATATATCTGCTAGTGCCATACCCAGATAAGTAAAATCTCCCACATACAAGGTTTGTCACATCACACAATTTAAGGGCAAAGACCTCAGGTGAAACTTTCTTCTACCACAATCAGAAAAAAAGGAAAAAATCTAGAAAAGGCCAATCCTTTTATTGGTTTGGTTTTTTTCTCCTCTCACAGATGTATTGTCTTAACCAGTATTAGAGAGATTATCTGAAGCTGTTCTTGGCAAATGGAAATTACCACAAAAATATGATGATGAAAGCTCAGCAAAATCCTCCAGATATATTCTCAGGCCCTTGTTTGAGATAATACATTTCCATTGTTGATAATTTCTCACTTTCTCTTTACTTCCATTGAGTTTTTGTTTGCAAAGGGGAATCTCTTGTTTCCTGCTTGATCACTGTGTACTGCAGCTGGCTCTTGCTCCACTGACAGCAGCTCCCAATGAAGTAGCTTTACATGTTTGACTTGAGGGAAACACGTGAAAAAAAGGCACCTGGAGAATTTAAGTCATCTCAGCAAACAGCCCAGTTCACACAGCACTTAAATCCACTGCATTTTATCTCACTGCTGTGTACCAACATTAAATAGTGACCTTGTAGCTGCATTTCTTTCTTTCAGTGTAATAAGAGAGAGTATCTAAACTCAGCTTGCCATCTTCCCTACAGACTCCTATAAGCTGCTTATTCTCACTGTAGCCCATCACTTGTTTCTACACAAAATCTTCTCTCCTCAGCTTCTGTAATCCAGGACACCTCCAATGAAACCAAAGAAGCTGCATGTTCATTCACCAGGTGTTCACTCAGGGAGAATTTAAGCCTCGTGCATAAGACTAATAACATTCATTACATTTAAATTTTACCAGTATTTGTTCCTTTCATGAAGCAAATGCAGCAGCAATGCTTCACATCAAAAGCCTCAGCTCCAGCGCATTCCTGGTGGCCAGTGCTGCGGCATGGGACTGCCCTCTAGAGACAGTAACAAAGACAGTGACAGGACATTCCATCTGCTTCTGTCCCAAGGCAAGCTATTCACGAGGAAAGGCTGAGCTCACTTCAGGTGTTAGTACTCTGTTTCCAGTGTTCTCTCTCTCCTAGCAGAATAAAATTTCCTATTTGTTAAAGAAAAGACATTCTACCCTAGAATATGCAGTTCTTCAGCTCGTCATGGGTAACTGGAAAACCACTTGTGCTCCTGGTTTTCCAAAGTAGTCTGCTCACTTGTCAGAGATAGACTTTCTTGGGTTTTATCCTTGTTGTCTTTGGAATGAATTTTGGAGAATGAAATCCCATGCTGAGAAAAGAAGAGTTTTCCCAGTGCTGGATGGACTCACAGAGGAGCACTCAAGCCACACATTCCATGCTTTAAAAGAGTCCTTCAGACATGACAAAACAGCACTGGTATTCCCCATATATGCAGTGTCCCACATCCAAAAAGCATCCAACCCTATTCTTAATTTGTCTGTGATAAGTGTGGCCCTCTCTTTTCTGAATAGCTAAAAAGCTCTCACCCAGACATGCTGAGGTGATGCGTGCTTGTGCCTCTGACAGTGTGTGTTGTACCACAGTTTTCACTTGCCCCTCTAAATGAAAATCACTTCGAGGTTGTTGTAGCTTATTTAATTCTTTCTGTTATGGAAACTCTAGTCCCTGGAGGCTACTCTACTCAGCTTCTCTCTGTCATATTTCTAGCACCAGAACTTGTGCAAAAACAGCGTAAGAATTACAGTGTCAGCCTTCTGTGTGATATCAAAATAAGAAAATAAAATCAGATATAGGAATTTTAAAGATCAAGTAAATAAAACCACATCCTTGTTGATAAAAATAAACTCAGAAAACCTCCATTAAACAACATTTTGAGAATCCCATGAGCAGTCATTTCCAATTGTTCTTACTTGCAGTGTTTGGAAATCCTCATTTTTCTGAACATTCCAAATATTTCTTCTGATTCTTTTACAGTAAATTTTTATCTAAAATTTCACTTTCTCAGGACCAGTAAAGCCATTTTAATCTTGAACTCCCAAGCTGCTAAATCTTCAGAAACCTGCCACCTAAGCGGTTTCCAAGAACTTCCCCTTTTGTAGATATTTGCGATAGTTTTAGAGCTGAGTACAGTGATTAATTTTGCACATTAGAAGTCAACATCTCTGAGTGGATTACATGAAAAAGGTTTAAAATCAAACAAAGGAAATTTAATGTAAAAATTGTTGTCACATAAGAATTCTGTATCTGCTTTTAAAAAGGTATGAAAGGTGGAAAGGTTCTAAAAAATGTGCTGAATTAAATTTCAAGCTGGTGCTTTCAGACATTCCAAGAGAGTACCACGCTCACTTTGCCAGCAGTGCTGACAGCAAGGGAAGTGAAGGACTGGAAGGGGATTTGAGTACCTTGAGAACACCTCATTACAGCACTCCCCTTAACTTCTAATATCTCCTCAAAAAGGCATTCTTCAAGTTTATTTCCCCTATTTCTGTATCACATGTCACATTACTTTGTTTTCAGTAGCAATTCTCTCAGGAATTCTGAAAATAAAAGAAAAATGAAAGAACAGAGACTAAGGCGGGCCCAAAGGTGCAGAGCTGAGCATGGCAGATACTCCTCAGAACAGCCAAAATTCCCCTGTTTTGGCTGGTTATCACTGCTGGTCTTATTCACTGGATTCATACTGTAGTTTTGGCCAGGAGGAGAGGGGAAAGTAGACTTCCAGCAAATGAGAAAACATTTTCATCATGTAGTTCTGGTTTCTTTAGTTACTGAATATTCTTACCAAGGCTTCCAATTTATCCAGTGTCATTGGCAGAGTATTTGTACTTTTGTTCTACTTGTTTCAATAACTGAAACAGTAATGGGATTCTATATTTTATATAAATCTCTGAAGGTGATTTCCATCTCATTTGTAAGGTGGAAAAGGACAGACAGATTTTCTACTTTCCATCTACTTTCTACTTTTCCATTGTTTGCTACAATGCCTTTGGGAAGCAGCTATTTTCCTCATTTTGACTTTTGTTTTAAAAAGTCCTATTTAAGACCCCTTATTTGGTTTTGAGAATCCTTGCCAAAACAAAACCTGAAAATGAGTGACTCGAAATTCATTTTCTTTCACACTGTAGATTTAATGGAACCCTACATCAAAGTAAGAATAGAGTTTGTGGCCTGTAGGAAAAGCCAAGAGAAGGCAGTTTTCCCCCTCAACAAGAATTTATCAATAAAGTTCAGTGTCAGGATCAGGTGCTGCCACAGGAACCTCCTTGAAGCCAGGAAGTTCAGTGAGAAGAAGTTAGTTCTGAGAAAAGGGCTAAATGCCAGAGGTAAGGATAAGAAAGAGGTGGAAATAAGATGCCTTGTTATCCCTGCAGGAATCTATTGCTTCAATTCCCTTTTTTGTTGTGAGTAGGATAAATACACCAGGAATTTCTCATTCTCTCTCTGTGCTGCAGGCTCTTCTGAAGTTATTTTGGTACTGTCACAGCACCCTCTAAGAATCACAGATGGCACTTTAAGAGACCTGTCAGTCTACTACTAATGGAACACTCTCAACTAGGATTTCTGTACAAATACAGCTGGCATTGGATGTTAATTGCCAAATGAAAAAAGATACCTGGCCTGAAAATTTCCTTCAAGCCACCAGTTAATAACACAACTGCTGCTTTCCTCATGAAAATGTCGTATCTCTTGTGCTTCAGAGCTTACAACGCCCAGCTTCACCTCACTGTGATATGCACATGACCACGTACATCCTCACAGAAGGTGAAAAAGCACTCCTTAGAAATTAAGGTCTGCAACAGATGAGGGAATCTCTTCTCTGGTGTCATACTGTCAGTCCCTCTCTTGTGAGGAAGAATTCAATTCCCTTCAAATTTACGTCCTAGACTGCCAAAGCGATGTGATCAAGTACACCAGACCAGCTAGAAAATGAACAAGGAGGGGGTGATGACTGAAGAGGAAAAACACTAACAAGGAGCAAATGTGATACTGGAATGATGGGCTCCAGAACAAGCCATGTTTGCCAACTCTGAACCAAAAAGACCCTTTCTGTAAGCATGTGATTTGACACTGACACCACAAAGATCAGCCACTCATGCTGTCTGGTGCTTTACAGACTGACACTGCTCCTCGCTCCCCGCTCTCTGATACAGATGAACTTTTGACAGACATATGGAAGGATTTTAGTCCTTTCAGATTAGAATTAGCTCTGAACAGATCCAAATTATTTCTCCAGAAATGTTGCTTATTTCCATAGTCATCCCAGTTGCCAGTGATAAACTGACAATGGATAATGAATGGGAGATATCTCCTCACTATTGTCTCAACTTCTTCCTTGAAAAATTAAAGTGGAACAGGGAAGACTTGTAGCTGTTGTTTTTCTAAGTTGGAAGAGGTAAGATTTCCATATCTCAAAACACTTTGAAGTATCTTACATTAGAAATCATGAGAGAATTTTTCTAGCAGCTAGAAAAAGCTGCATGTTTCTCAGACTGGGACCCTGAGTCTGGGTCAAAGGAAGAGTTTAAGGCCAATGTTTATGAACAACCTTCAGGAAATATTACTGTTCTAAACTGACCTACTGGTCAAGCTTGAAGGAAAGGGGAAAGTTTTTCTGGGAATATGACTCATCAAAAATACATTTCTTCAGCGCATCAACAGAAAGCAGATAAATACCAAGACTTGCAGAGCTACGTGGTGAGACTAGACATGATTTTTTAACTCACGCCAAAGGGATGCTAAAATTATTTTAATACTACAGTTCTGCTCAAGAAATTTGCACAGTTGTTGGGTTTTGCCACACAACAAAGGACAAAAGCTAAAATGTTTTCCAGGAATTTTTTATGGCTCCAAATTCTTGCAAGTGTTTGGGATAACTCCTTGGAGGAAAGAGCCCAAACAGAAAAAGGGAGTAAACAACCATTAACCAGGAAAAGAGGATACCTAGCAATGTACAGAGGGAGGTCTTCAAGTGAAATGGAGTCCTCATTCCTGAAGGATAGGAGACCATAACTCTGAAATTGTTTCTCTGAAAGAGAGCTTAAATTGCCTTCTCCTGGGGGACTGGGCATGATCTTCCAGCTCACCTATACTGCCAACCAAGGAGCTGTATCGCTCCTCTTTGGAAGCAAGAGAAAACACATTGTAACTTACAATTGCTGGGTCTGTGGCTTCCTCCAGCTAGGCAGATGATAAAAAGCAGATTTCTTCAGACCCGAGCAGTTCAAATGGAAGAGAACGAGAAGGAAAAACCCTTCAGTCGCCCCCACTTGGTCCAGGAGACAGGACAGCATAGTGCCTATTCCCCTCCACAGCACTGCTCTTTCCTAGAACCTTGTGCCAAGAAATAAGAAAGTAAAAGGCCTACAGGATCAACATCAAGCATCTGTTTTACCAGGGAATCCTCTTGCTCAGAAGCAATCTTCAAATCTCAGAAGCATCTTCCAGGCTGAATATGTAGGCAAAAAATCTTGGTCCCACTGCCATGGGACACTGACACCATCAAGTTCAGAGCCTCTATCTCCCATTTGGCCAAGGGAAAACAGCACAAAATGATTTTTCTTCCTATGACAGTCAGGATCACAACCTGTAGCTGCTTAGAAAATCCCAGTTGTATAAAGGTTCTATCTCTGAGAGAAGGCTGGATTTTTGAAGAAAAATAGCATATTTCAGTCATGAAATATCTTGGCTATCAGTGAGAATTTGATATTGGGGTTTGAAGGATGCCAGAAAGCATATGTGCCATGCATGAATCCTGATCGCTACCAACAACAACTGTTCCTGACAGCCCTAATACTTATTTACAGCATTCCCATATTTAAATCTGATAGGCAAAAGGCAAAAACCTCAGTCTTCAACATTACATGACATAGAAAATGCCAGCATCGTTCAGCTATGAGCAATCCTCTGAAACACAAACACTGCCAGACTTGTTTCAGTTGTTACCCATTTCCAAGAGACGTCACACCTACAATATCATGACATGTGTTGATGATCCCCCCCCATTCATTCCTACATTCTTCTGTAAACAGCAAAACTTTTTGGTTTGGGAAAAGATATTAAAGTCTGACCAAATGCTTCCCAATGTCATAATAGCCCCTGCATGTAACCCAGAAGATTTACAAGACCAGTCACGTAATACCCTCTTTTAAGCTTCAGTTCATTCTGACACAGAAACCCTTAGTATAACTGCATAATAGCTGGCCAGAACATCATCTTTTAATGGAAAAAAAAAAAAAATCCGTTTAAAAGAAGTGTTCCTTGTTTAGTTAAAAAGCTTTGGTCAGCTCTGACAGCAGTTCTTACGCAAGCCAGACATACCTGTCAGCTGGAGAAGAAGCATCCCAAGCAAAAAGACAAAAGCTCTTGGCATGAAATTCTCTCAGACCAGTGCCTGCTCCCCCAGTCTCTTATACCCCGTCTCAGGATCTCACACATTCACAGCCCCTTGGCTTCTCTGCAGGGGAAGCTGTGCTCCAGTGCTGTGCTGCACCTGAGACCTCGTGTCTTTGAACATATCCCCAGATCAATAACTTGGCAGTTGAGATATAAGAGAGAGGAAAAAACCCAAAATTTGCTTTCCACAGCTCAGTCCTTTCAGATAATGTTGAATGTTGCAGATTCTCAGGTCTCACTTGCTGTTCTTCTGTGTCTGATTAGAGGCAGACCATGTGCCCCCCAGCCAAGTTGCCAGGGCAGCTGGGCTGTCTCTCTTTATCACCATCCCACAGGAGAGGTGATCCAGCACATTCCATGTTTCTTTCAAAGAACTGACATAAAGAGCCAAAGCTCATCAACTCAAATTAGCTTCCAGCTTGCATGCAGCGAATCATCAGCCTGCAACTGCCTCCTCTTCTGAGGCTCTGTCCTGCAGGAATAGTCTGAATACAGGAAAACTTGCCCTCCATGGGGGAGGACCAGGTTAAGGAACATTTACACAAACTGAACACACACAAGCCTGTGGCCTCTGCTCTGACACAACTGTGAGTGCCAAGTGACCTGGCAGATGTTAGCGAGAGGTCACACTCTATTTTTGAAATGTCATGGTGATCAGGGTCAGTTCCCAAGGACTGGAAGAAACTCACACTGGTTTCCCACTTCCTTCTTCATTTCTTTTTAAGGTGTTCTAAAGTGAAGCTAAAATAAAGCTACTCTTTCACAATAGAGAATACAGCTTTACCGTGTGTTCCTATTTATATAGACATACACACATATAAATATCATGTGCTTGTATCTCCCAAAGAGGATATCTTCACCTGACAGCCATTTTTAAGCATCTGTTCTGCTCTTCCCTTACTTCTGTGTAAGAAAGCTTTTCAAAAGAGCCAGAAGAGCTTTGAACCCTAAGAGCACTCCATGAAGTGTTGGCACTGATCAGAAACAAAGGTAAAGAGCTTTCACTTTACAGAAAACAGATAAACAGAAAAGACCAGCATGTGCTCAGGCAACTAAGATCTTTCTGCACTCTCATCTAAAACCTGTGGGCAATGCAGTGAACACTTCTTCTAGTTGGAAGGTCACCACCTGCCCCATTCCATTACACACGAAACCTTAAGGTTTGGCATTGCTTGGTTTTGTAGAAACAGTCCTAATTTCTGGTTGTTCAATGTGGATCTCACCTGCAGAGTGACAAAACATGGCCAGCTCTAGTTTGCTCTTCCTGATAGATACTTTTATGGAGCATTTTTAAGAGTGTCACATGAAGGAGCCTGTATGGTCCCCTTATGGCAGTGTTGGTGTTCTACTAGGCTCAGAAATATGTTACTGTTATAAAGTTTGTCCTAATGTCTTCCTGATCTATCCAGGATGGCTACACAAAATAAATTATCCCCTTCCTCTTTGCAACAGCCTTGAATAATAGATAAAATGCTGTAATAGTCCCATCCCTCTTCTTCCTCCTCTGAGCTAAACTCCTTTTTCAATATTTTTCATGCTTTCCTTTTAGGTAGCATTTTCTTTAGGCTCCCAACCCATAGCTTTTCTGCACTCCAGACTTCTTCCTTCAGTCTACACTTGTTACCATGACCTCCACAATCCATAGGCTGGTATCTGTGGCTCCTTAACCAGGCACAAATTTGGAAGAAGTTCTGCTCACTTTTTTGTTCTCTTTATAGAAACTGGAATCCCTCTGCAGTCACTGGTGGCTTTGGAAATGGGTAGTTTTTTAGATTTTCCACTCTAGCATCAGAAGTTTTTTCCCCTGTGTTTAACAGAGATCATTAAAAACACAGTGGGTTATAAATGTTAGTACCTCATGGCCTGATCCCATTGCCATCCCTCCCAGCAGTTACTCTGCTGACAGATAAACACTCCAGAGAGCTCAGGGAACAGACAGAACAGATGCCTATGGCCCCATCAAACAAGTCCTTTTTCTCTGAACAGCAAGGGTTTGGGGTTTGGGCTTGGTTTGGTTTGGTTTAAATCCCTGTCTAAATGAACAATTAACTCACTGGCCCTGTTGGGCTGGTTTTTCCTTCCATAGCCATCAAGAGTTACTCTGTGGCAATAGTATCAGTGAGGCAAAACTCAACTTCACAGTTTTCTGTTCTTCAGACAAATTGGAAATAAAAGGAGGCATGCCAGCATCCAAATTACCCCTTTTACTAGCAGTGCACACACTACAGAGGTAGTAGCCTAGCTACCTCTGAACACTGCTGCTCTGCCTCAGGGGAAGTTCCTGAAGTGTTGGAGATGGGAAGCGCCACAAGAAAACCCCACCTTTCTCACCAGGGATCTGGTACAGTCTCTGTGCAATCATGAGAGGCATCACTTGAAAACACCTGCAGAAGGAACAAATTAATTATGAAGCAGGCCCAGCTCAGTGGTCCACAAACTCAAACCAGCAGATCATAAATTACGGTTCTCTCTAGACGCTTCATTTTGCTGGCATTTTGCCCACAGAAAGTAATGGTAGACATAAAATAGTGGAGTGCAGTTACCAGCAAATTCCTTCTTCTTGTAGAAATTCTTTTATATGCCTTTGATATTAACTGTGCCTTTTCTCATCCTGCTACTTAGTTTAGTGGATACAGAGACTACAGCCACAGATAATACCAATATATTGTGGAACTCCCCGCCTCTAGCTGAGTAACAACTGCTCTCACACAAAATCCATCAGCCCTTCAAATGACTTTGCTCTGCACCAAATACTTATGACATTCAGTTTTCTCCCTCAAGCTCTTTACTTAAGAATTCAAGAATTTCTCTCATCTCATTTACTTTATCCAACTTCTTAAAAGGACAGGTACAATCCTTTCACCCAACTGCATCATTTTTGCATTTGTCATTGTCCTCAACTGTTTCGCTTAGCTGGCCCTTACTCTACGTTCTTGCTCACCAAATATATTTTGCATTTTTTTTTCCAATTGGCACCCTTTTGTATTTTAAAGTCAGATTTGAAGATGACACATCTCTTCAGCCTTTTTCCTCATGTTCCTTTGTAAACATTTTTATTGGCTGTAGTGTCTTGACATTTTAGAACTTACATCACGTCACAGGAAAAAATTATAAAGAACTCTCCTTCCACGACCTTCCACCAGGACAGCTGCAACAGAGCCCCCAGATCATCTTCATGGCATCAGGCTTAGTCATTCACTGCCTGAAGAATCCTTTCTGTATGGAGTCTAATTCTCTGTGACTCAAAGGAACATTTCTTATGTCTTATATGATATTTCTGTAAGCCCTGAGGCCTTGCAGGATGCTTGGGAAGCTACTTCAAGGTTTTTCTCATAAGTGAGAGTTTTTGGAGTTCTGAGAGGCTTTTGAAACTTCAGTGATTCTAGGTGTGGTGCCATAAACATGCAGGTGCAGAAACATTACGGGTCACTAAAGGAACCTGACACAGACCTACATTAATCCATGTAATACATTTGCAGCAAAATTAATGTCACCTGGATTATATCTCCTCCCAGGTATTTCCACATGATGCTCTCAGGCACATGGTGTGATTCTTGGGGCTGTCCTGTGCAGGGCCAGGAGGTGCACTTTGATGATCCTTGTGGGTCCTTTTTAACTCAAAATTCTCTGTGATATCTATTCCCTGAAGAATTACTTTCTCAGCTTTGGGGGAAGAGGACGATGGTGAGGAAAAGAGTGGAATACCTTAACTTTGAGTTTTGTCTCCTCAACAGACATCTTAACCACTTCAGCTAAATTTACATAGTGGTTTGCTTTCATGCTCTGCCTTGCAGGCTGGTTTCTCTCCTATAATTTATAATTTGCAATTCCCTAACCTAAGGGGAAAATACTGCTCATAGAACATCCTTGCAGCATCCTGAACTTGTCTGAGGCCATGAACAGCCTACATATGGCAGTGAAAGGCTTGGAAACCCTCTGGTGGTGGTTGGACACTTTGAGTTGACTCCCTGTCTATAACTTGGTTTGGAGCTCTGAGAAAACCTGCCCAAATATGTGAGCAGTTGGACACCACTGCTGACATTTCCTGCTCTCACACAACAGATCTTGCCTCCCTGTGTAGGAAAAGGTTAGTACACATTGCTCTAAAAAGTGACGTTACCCTTTCACCACAAGACTGACTATTAGTGAAAAAATGAATGGCGGAAAAATGTCAAATCCAGTTTTCTATTATCACATGGGAATAAAACCACACTTCCTGGTGTTTAAATTTCTCTTCATATGAACTTGTGTGAATTGAATTTATGTTTACCATTGACAAAAAGCAAGTTGGAAACTCACAGCTGAGATGTTTAATAGCTAAGAACTATTTTTTTTTTGTTTCAGGTCAAAGTACAACCAGTTTATGAGGTGCTAAAAAAATTAAGAACAAATCCATCTCCTGTACCTTCATTAATCACATCTCAGCTTCTCTAACAAATATTCAAAGACTCAGAGAAATAATTTTCTGAGCTGTCACAGGCAACGATACATTAAAAATACCTCTATGCAAAACCACTCTAAGAATAATAAATTATATTGACCCTTCTACTAATCTCAGGAGCACTAAACTCATGCAGTGTGGCCACCCTGAGAATAATTCAGTATTTTTTTTTTTTTTTGATCATGAGTTTTTATGAGGGTAAATTCCAAATTTCCATTACCTGCCTAATGTTTTGGAAGCATTCAAGCTTTTAGCTCAATGGATACTAGCCTACTAGTGAATCTACAGTTTTCCTGTAATTTCCCGAATCCCAGAACTGACATTCCAGCCATGGCAATGAGGCAACACGGAACAAACAAGTCACGAATGGAGAAGATCAGTAAGATGAATATCTGTTCAAAAGCTCCGTAACTTCCATAACTACATCACAGACAGAACACCTCTCATGATGCATCAGCAAATGTCCCAGGACACCTCTGCAGCAGGAGCACCTGTCAGAGCTGCCCCAGGCAGGTGACAGAGGACAAGGAGGGGTGAGTATAAGCACTCCAGGCCAGCTCAGGGTTCCTCTCCTTTCCGCCGCTTACTTGTACACTCCCAAGGAGTGCTCCGACATCCAGAGTCCTTCTGGCTCTGGCGCCATCTGTATTGAACGTCCCATCCCTCCAAAGCGCCGGGGAAAGGATGCGCTGCTTGGGCTGTGCAGCTGTCATCCATGTGCAGGTTTGCGAGG
This sequence comes from Coloeus monedula, assembly GCF_965178545.1. Lineage (NCBI taxonomy): Eukaryota > Metazoa > Chordata > Aves > Passeriformes > Corvidae > Coloeus > Coloeus monedula. The sequence continues at coordinate 115,228,295 of NC_138781.1, forward strand.
CGTTCACGGGCGGAATGAGGAAGGGATGGAGCCTCACGGGGAGCCGGTCCTGCGCCCTGCAGCTCCTCGCAAGCGCCCGAACCCTGCGAGCGCCGCCGCCCGACGCGAGGTTGCCCCCGGCCGCCTCTGCGGGCTGGGGAGCCGGGCAGCCCCAGTGCGGCACCGGAGCATCCCGGCGCCCCGCACGCCGAACCCCGCCCCCGGGTCCCCTAGCTGTGACACACGATGTGACACACACAGAGCTGGAGCTGTTCCTGTCAGCTGGGAGAAATCTTCACCCTGAAGTCCACAGCACTGAGACTAAAAAACCCCAAACCCAAAACCCAACCCAAACCCTTTATCTCAACACACCCACAAAATCTGGTGTGTTCTCACCAGTTAAAAGCCCATCCCTCAAAATCTACTTCTGCATACGGAGTGGTGAAGGGGCACACTATCTGCTTGACCAAGGCAGCTCTAAATCAAACTTGATTCAGACTTAGGCTCTCCCTGTTGCCACACTGGGCTCTGGGGCTCATGTCACATCGAGGCCAGTGCAGAGGAACCAGGGCTGCTCCACGGTGTCTGCAGGGACCCAGGACTCCACAAGCATCATGGGGCTACTGGAGCCAACCTCTTCTATCCTTCCCTGGGGCCATTGGAGGCCACTGGGTCAAATACAAGAAAGAAATAAGAGTAGTACACACACATCGACACCGACATCTGGCAAGAAACACAGATGGGTTTGTCACACATTCATCAGAAGCTGAACCCAAAATGTCTCTGAAAATAGAAACTGGCCCCAAAAGAGCAGTACATGGTGCTGAGGCAGAGGGTGGAGGGTGGCATGTCAGCAACACTACCAACCACACAGCATCATTTCTGAGTGTCCTCTAAACCATGACTCACCAGCACTGAGTTGAAATTCTTGCTTTTAAATAGTCATATTTTATCATGTTCCAAAAAATTAAAAAGAAAAAACTCCAATAAAAAAAGCACCTCTACTTAAAACCATTCTTATAGTGATTTTTGTAACCAAAAAACAAAGTAAGTATTTTCCTTAAAGTTCACGTTTTATTCCCATCAAAGTATGATAACGAAACAGAGGAGAATGCAAACCAAAGCCTTCTTGCCATTTTTTATTTTCCCTCCACTGAGATATGCCTTTGATTTATTCCAGTTCAGCAAAGCAAGAAGCCACATAGACTGTTGGTGTTACAAGCAAAATTATGGCATATTATACAATTCCCAATACAAGCACATCTCCTAGAAAATTTAAATCTTGTTTTCAAAGCTAGTACCCATCTGGAAACTGTTCTGACTTTGACAACAAGCCTCCAAGATATCACCAGTCTCTGAATTCATGGAATATGAGGTGAAGTAACAATATGTACTGAAACATTCTCTTCCCTCCCAAAAAGCAACACTTTTAAAGAAACTGGGTTTCTTAGGAAGCAGTATAACCTTATTGTCATTTTTGACCTGAAAAATTAGTAGTCAGGGAATTTGGATTGATTTGCACTGATGGTTAAAGTGAAGCAATACTTTGATGGAATGCAAAGAGAGAATACCAGGATTCCTGAAAGTCACTACCTCCCCTGGTTCTTAAGCTGCCCCTTCCCATTTTGAAGTTCTGCCCCAAAACTTCCTGCCTCAGATTTCTGTCTGGGACACAATACAGATACTCCTTCTGTAATTTTTAGGTGTGTTTTGCCAGTTTCATTTTGCTTTTGCAGAAGCCAGTTGTCATAAGCAGCAATTTCAGAGAGGTCTATGATTATTTGTCAAAGCCTTCTGACTTCCAGCCCAATTTTCTTTAAAGCTGCATAAAGGATAATAGAGGTTTAATCTCAGAAAAGAAAAAAACAAAACAAAACAAAACAAAACAAAAAAACCTTTAGAAAAGCTGTCTATTATAGGCTACAAGTTAGACGTATACAAGTGGATTAGCTTCTGAAAAGCTCTACCAGCATATTCCTTGGGTTTGCCCAAAACAGCCACCAGATATCTGCCCTTACTGGTCTTTCCTGATACTTCTACAGGAGCCTGAGGGAGAAGGAGGCTAAGGCTTTTATGCTTATCTCCTTTTCCCACCCGAGCTGAGGAATGATGGTTATACCTTTCCTTCTTCCATTCCATCATCCATAATGAACTGAAAACAGGCAATTTCAAACAGCAAACCTACATAACTTTTCAGATACCATTTCCACCCTCTTCCTTCTCTTCTCTTGACCACAGGTGCAACAACTGCTCAGAGTTCTCATTAACCCTATCACTTTGTCTTAGCTCCAGTATCAGGACAGAATAAATTTAATTTGGATTAAGTATTTATTTGGATTTTTTCCCCCCTCTGACCCTTTTTAGTTGCCTAGTGACTGTCCTTTCAGCTTTCAGTGCTTTCATCTGGGATAGAGTTCATTTTTTTTTTTTTAGTAGCTGTGTTTTGGATTTAGAATGAGAATATGGGCTTGGAGATTTTTGTCTTTGCTCCTAAAGAAGCTTGGCAAACTTCAATTCATTTCATAGCCACAGACACTCTATTACAATCAGTGGTTTCCAATGTCAAAAAACAGTAGTGTGTCAAACAGTTGGTTTTGTACTATTAACTTGTAAAGGCAGCATTTTGAAATGAAGACATTGACTTTTTTCTCCTCAGTCAGAAGCCAGTGCTGTCAGGGCTGGCATTTCTTATTTCTGTGTCTTTGGAAACGCTGCATTGATCAATGCATCCATCATACAGGTACTGTATAAGGAACACCAGACCTGACTGTACAACAATAAGCAGCCACACATGACTAAACACCCCTGACAGGAATAATGACCTGTTTAACAAACTTGACTGTCTACAGCAGCACACTGGATTTTTACTAGGATAGATGATGCAGGGCATTCAAAATGAGCAGGACCAACTCTACTTGCAGCAGACAATTCTATTTGGTAAACTGCCCCAATAAACTATCAGTCCTCATTTCATTTACCACCAAAGTGGTGGAATTTAGCAACTTGCTTTTAGTTGCTAAGTTCCTTCTAAACTCTTTTAGCAAGCAAGAGTTTCTGAACTGCTGTCTCATCTGCCCCTGAGGATGCTCATGCAGGTGTGTTGGTCTCACAGCTCACCCTGGGATTGTTCATGTGATCAGCTAAAGAGCAGCTGCTTGAGCTCTTGTTTCCGTATGCTTTTTCCAGAGGTGCCTGGCACTGCAGGGATTCCACAAGGCCGGAACCTCCCTGTCATGCCCTCCTCACTTGCACTGAGACAGAGCACTGACAGCTCAGGCAGAGCATCAGCTCACGGAGAAAGGATGTTAGTTTCAAACCATCACACTTAAATGCACAAGTTTTCATTGTAAAAGTTCCATTCAGGGAAAAAAAAAAAAAAAAGACACCACAAAGCTGCTCCTTCACAACTTCTTCTCATTTCCACCAATACTTACTGCAGCCAAAGTGAGGAAGAGGATGGTAGCACAGTGAAGACGGTTTCCACTACATATCTGCCCTTCCATTGTCATCCCAATGCACACACTCTTGTTAGTCTTGTGTAACAGAGGCATACCACTGTGCAGAGACCTCCACTGAAAGGGATTTAAACATCCTGCTTGTAATTAGAATTTCTCCATGCTAAGGAAATGAATGCATTTTCATGTCAACTTTCACCAATGTCAAGTTTCACACACTCAGAAATTATATTGTAAAATGCTAAAAATATCTACCAAGCCTCCTGAGAAATTCTAGCCCGTAGCCAGTTGCACAAAAGACTGAGCAAAACAACAGTATTGCTTTGGACAAAAGAAAACTTTTCTGAGGAGTATGTTCAACACCCACTCATATTTGCTGAACTCTGGCTTGCAAAGTGAAAAAAATCTTATCTGGTAGGAAAAAATATGGTGATAAGCAACAATAAATTATTCCCTATCTCCTGGCAATCTTATACTGATCTGTTATTGAAAAATTTCTAGATATTACTCTAATATATATATATATATATTTTGAAGTGGCATTTCAGTAAGTTAATGAAATATTCTACCCTAATATGAATCTATAGCAGAATAAATAAATTTAGTAGTGTTTTTAGTGCATCTGAGGATACCATTCATCCAGAATGTTTAGCACTCATTTGACCTACAGATGAAGAGAGTGGATTTGAAAAGCAGCCAGGAAGACAACATGAACCTTTAAGGCAGTGACATCTCCCCTCTGTGGTCTGGAGAATAAAAGCTGTGATCCCTGAAGACAGATGTTAAAATGAAAAACATTATTAGCTGTGATTTCTGAGCCTTGTCCTCTTAACCTGACGTGTTCAATCAGTTCTGTCACAGCAGGAAAACTTTTTGGGATAGTCTTCCCTCACAGGCCTCCCACTGCTCCTCCCAAGCAGAGCCACAAGTGCTCTGAACTGCCACTGCCCTTTCCTCTCTCCAGCAGCTCCCTTAGTTGCCCATGGCATTACAATCAGGAGGGATTCTTACAGAAGTTTTTTTGGTTGGGTTTTTTTTTCGGTCTTGTTTGTTTGTTTGTTTTTTAAACGTGTCTTGCGGCTGCAGAACTTTTGGTACAACTGAAGCATGTTTTCAAGTATTTCCCCAACATCATGAGAGCTGCCAGTGTATACTACAAAAATCTGGTATTTTCAAAGCATCTCCTGGGTCCAAGAGCTTAGGATTTAGCTGCCACTAAAACTAAATGCAACTAATACAACCCTGGTGTCAGCAACTGTAAGAAGTGGAGCCCATGTCTTGAGCACACTTTTGTCCCTCCCTCTGGCATGCCCCCAACCACAGCATCTGCACTGAGAAGTGGGGAAACCTGGGTATATCACTGATCTTGTCTTCACAAGGATAGGAAGAAATATTTTGCCTGTGAATTTCATGAATTATTTATTTTCTTCTTCAGAAGGGGTTCTTTCTCTACAAACTCCTCAACATACAGAAATACCTCCTTCATCCTAGGGCTTCAGAGTAGCTGGGGACCATGGGGCAGCTGTTTAAAGATTATCACTAAGTTATTTCCCTCAGTAAGTAAAAATCTATAGTTACAGTCTTGTTTTCTTGTTTCTTTTCTTAAACAGAATTTTCTTCATCTTGCAGGAAACAGGGTAAGGAACTATGCCACAATAATCAGGAGGAGAACACCACATCTATTCTAACTTACAAAGAGGAAAACCCAGAGGAATAACACTTGCAAGCATCAGCTGAATTGATTTATACACTGCTATAGTCTGAAGGCAACAGTTTTAAAACTGCGTTCATTTTTCCACTTCTTCAGCTACCACCAAGCAATTAGCAGAACTCATTAACCGAGTGACATTTTACAAATTAATGATTTACTCCTGTAAACTAGAAATGAATAGTAAATAAATCTTGAGTTAAATAGGATCAGGAAACAGTCAGTGTTTAATCTGCATTCACGGTTTTAAAAATAGAAGTGTTGAAAAAATTATCATCTTCTGTTCCAGCCTAGCTTTTACTCTATAAGAGTCATTTTTCCCATGAAATTGTTCGAGGCAAACATTAAGATTTTAAGAGACTGAAGAAAAGGCAATGTGCATATGAAGAAAGACCAAAGTTCCCTCAGTGGATTTCCATTACTGCAGACATCTTTATATTTTAGTATACTCAGAATTAATCCCTTATCTCACTGAAGCAAGAGTGTAGTAAGTAAAAAATATCCAGGAGTCTCTACTGTATTCATTCAGAGACCTGACTTCTGATACACCTGGGCTGGGTGACACTTTTGGTATAGTCAGCTCTGTGTCACAGTAGATTCTGAATTAGAAGACAATCTTTTAAATTAAAAGTTCTGTCCCCATTACTCCAACTTTGGCTGTCACTGCACCACACGGTTCCATTCTCCTCCAGGCACTTTCACTGGCAGGGTGATGGCTTTTTTGTAAAGCAGCTGTACTTACACTTTACAGCTGAAGAATAATGAAAATGTTGATTCTGTAGTTTAGTCAGAGAAGGGAAAGTTTAACTTCAGATCAGTAAGAAAGCTTTGGTATATTACCAAGATTCTTTACATTGTGTGGTTATTGTGACCTCAGGTTTAAATAATAAAAACATCTTTATTTTTTTAAAATTTTCATTATTCTATTTATGCACTATCCTTCTTCCCAAGGCATAGGCATTTTTCCAGTCAATCTAGCACTTTGACAGATTTTTTCTCCCAACTTAACTATTATTATCTTTTTATCTTAACAAACAAGTTATACACGTATGTCTCTGTGTTACACAGGGAAAGAAATTTGGTAACAGCTCAAAATACAACCTATGCAGTGGGACCCACACTGGCCATGGGTATCAAGTATTATTTCTGCTGAACAGGAACTATGTCAGTGAATCCAAACATGAAATTCTTCTGTTTTTATATTGGAACCTTATGCATTTCTTTTGGAGCAGCACACAATTTGAGTGACTGCCAAAAAACAGTTACTTTGAACCTCTCTATTCTGCTGGTGGACTTAGCAAAATCCTGTCACAAAAGTGAAATTTAAGTGTAGCTCAGTTTATGCTTCAAGAAACGGTAGAATTTCCTAATACTAAGAACTTTTCCAAAAAATCATGGAATTGTACTTAATAGCTTAGGTACCTTCCCTGTCCAGAGGGAAGAGATGTAACTCCAGGAGTCCAAAGTTATTTAGTAAAAAAACCCTAAGATTAAAGTTTTTTGGGGGAAAAGCTGATGTTTCAAGGCACAGGTCACTAGAGCATTTGTATCTGAACAAAAACTAGTTACAGTCAAAACTGGAAGTGGATTGGTGCTAATTTCCTTTGTTAGCTTCAAGTCCTGGATCCTGAGAGTCAGTAATAATTATCAATGACCTCTGACATGAGGGATAAAAAGGAGTACCATTTGGCTATGTAAGGACTCAGTGGGGGAGAAACAGATCTCCAAACCTTCTATTTGTAAGTTTCTAAATGCAGAACTGACCTCTCCCTACATTATTTTCCCCCTCTGCTATTTTTACCTGAATCTTTGATTATACCAAAAGGATATAAAGAGTTGCTGAATCTGTCCTCCATCAAGTATCAGGTTCTTGCTAGAGATAGTAATAAGTTCATTTTCCCTCTCTAGAACGGTCCATTATCTTTAAAGCCATTGTAGTGGGTACATCTTCAGAGTTATTGCAATTTATCCATAACCTTCCCAGTGCATGTCTGTGGTGCTTTTCCCAAAAACTACCAACATTTTTGGGCATCACAGTCAGCACTTCTGATTTTACTTTTGATTTTTTACATACTCCCTTATCTCATTTATCACTGTAAGAAAATGGGATGAAAATTAATTTTGAGTGGAAATTTTGGAAGTCTCTGGGAAATCTAATAAGAGAAATTCCCTTTTATTTAGGAAAAAATTCTTGTTATTAAAATGCAATGGAGAAACTGGTTCAATGTCCTTTTTCTACTTAGAAAGTTAATGTTTTATTATTTTGAAATAAAAAAAGATTTTATTTTTCTTTCCCCTCATCTTTCATTCTAAATTTTTCGCTGACCCTGTGTGTCTAGTCCTACTTGTTTCACTGTACAGACAGTCTTTCCAGGACAAGCGAATGATTTCAGAAACCTGGCAGCTTTTAAACTTCAGGAAACTGTTTTTAAGTTAAGGGGACTTCAGTGGATTTTGTATTAATTGGTATCAAGCCAGGCTGTGTAACAAAGACCAGTTATCTTCAAACTTCCAAACCTGGAGCTGTAACCAGCTCCTGCAGAGAGCAGAGTTTTTCATGCATGCTGAGTATCAGGAGAATATTACCTGTCTTAAACCATGGTATGGATGGATTTCTTATATAATTTGAACTTTTAAACTTACACTTTTCTAGTAAGACAGCAATAATTAATTAAAATTACACCAACCACAAGAGTAAGTAAATGGCCACTTTGTTCACAAGTTAAGCAATTAACACTGTTTTTGCTACAAACTTTTAGGTATTTATTGCTAGTTAAGTCATTATTCCATTACTCAATATTTAGACAGGATTTTAATAATGTTGTTTCAGATAGAGACAAAGTGAGTTGCTGTCGTAAGTAATTTAAGTATTAATTTAAAGTTATGATAGTTTTTCCTGTTCTGAAATACAGAAAAGTTCAGGTTACAAGATGAGGCAACAAGTTCAGAAAACTCCACAGCTTTATCAGCATAACCATTCCTTCAAAAAATTTTTAGAATAAAGTACTGTCTTAGTTTCAGCCAGGACAAGTACACAATACTAAAAATCTAAGAGGAATACTCCATTTAGAACGATTTCTACTATTTTTGAGAAAGAAGATGAGGATTGCTGCCTGAGACAATAAAAGCACAAGAACGTGCTATGTTATTGTAGTCATCTCCTACAGGATTCACAATGATTGATTTTGTAAAGCCTTTTATCACTCCAGATTTGCATTGCACAAAATAGCAATCTGTCAATGCAGCATTTCAGCAATTTTTGGCAAACCAGCCTACAACCACCCGAATTCCCCTAGCAAAGGATGCCATGAAGTATGGAAGGGATGGCAGAACTCACCTAATCTCAGGTTTTCCATCATCACTGGGAGTCCACAGAGTGGACACAGTTTCCCATGTGAGAATCCACTAAAGAGGCAGGCTTAGCTCTACCACCACGCTAGCTCCTCTCCTAAGCAATCATATAGTAAAACTTGGTTTTTTAGAACTCCCAAAGACACACTTAGAATTTCTCATGACACACCAGGGGAGACAAGAGCTTGTCTCCAGCTAACCACTGTTACTGCAATTCCAAGAAAGGAAAAGCTCCACTGTTATATTTGAAATCCACAAATGCAGGTTGCCAAGGACCCTCCTCCCCCTAACACCCACAGCTCTTGCTGGGTCTCAGACTGATGAATCACAGACTGCTCAGAGATGTGCAGGTGAGCATCAGAGCTCACACATTTGGTCTGGAGTCCAGGAGCTGCTTTGCCCTGCATCATCTCATCTCCCTGCTCTGTCATTCAGAGACTCTCAAATCTTCACCTGCCTTTTACCTGCCAGCCACTGCTCCATGGCCAGATCTCACTGTGAATTGCCATTTGTACAATCTCCAGCCTCCATCAGACAAGCCCAGTTCCTTCTACAGGGTCTCTCTTTCTTCTTTTCATTCACCGTGTCTAAGCATGATGTTCTTGATAACCTGCTTTGGACAGGCTGTCTTAAAATAGACACCAACTGTGACTGAGAACATTGTGGCCTACTGTGCACAGCTGAATGGCACCAAATATCTTTCCCTAAATGGGTGTGAGACAGAAAAAGCCATGATGACACAGCTTTTAAGGCTACAATGCTGAGAATCTTTTAGATTATTCTTTTGAGTTATACAACCTCAGAAAAGAACTCAAGCCCTGAAGCAACACATTCATTTTAGAGAATATTTCAGTAGTCTACTGATTTATCAACATGATCCACAGTCCTATTAAGTTTGACTGTGAAAGGTCATGTGCTGTGAATGGGTTCCAAGACTTTCAGGAAGTCTAAAGTCCTGGAGACAGTCATACACAGTAGTACCAAATACAAGTAAAATTGGAAATCTTACCTAGAAAGAATAAAATGCATCAGAAGGTAGATGCACTGTTTCATACACCAGTGGTGTCCTATGATAGCAGCAGCACCTGTGGATTGCTACAGCTGTAGACAAAAGGAAGCAAAAAGGCCACCAGTCCATACAGTGAATATGGTGTATGCTTTATTCTATTTACAGTACATTTGTTATAAATATAATACATTTCTTGAAAATCTTGAGTAGATTTTTTTTAAACAGATCAGTTGTTATAGTTACATAATAAAGTAAGTGACAATTTAAATGACAATCTCATGGTTGTGAAATAGTGCATTCTGTTTTGAGATGAATGAGAAAATACTCAAACTGGTTCAAGAAATTATTTTTTTAAACACCCTAGGTGGACTTCTATGTAAACCTTGAAAAGTCACCAGTTTCCATAAATATGAGAACAAAATTTTAAACCAAGGAACTGAGAATCAGAAATGGATTTGAGAGACCTTATTGAACTTCACAGTAAGGTTGGGATTTACCATGACTAATGGCTTCAGACAGGAAAGAGCCAATGAGGTTTTCTTCCTGAACCATATCCTAATACAGCCACAAATATTAACACACCATGCTGGAAGTTGTAACAGCAGTCAAGCTGCATTTTTGACAGGGCATTGGACATACAAGTATGTTCAGATCTGGAGTTAGAGTGTTTAATGTTATGAGTATCTTAATTACCAGAGAAGAAATACATTATAAAAGGATGAACGTATTTTCAGTCCAGCGTGCATTGCATTGAGAAACAAACTGACAAGTCATCTGAATATTTTGCTATTTTCTTTTCTACACGATCTTTAGTAACAAGTTAGATGTCTGAGGTCCTATTTCAAAAAAACTGCAGCAAAATGTCAACCAGCAATGTAAGAAAAGAATCCCATTTATTTTGTCTTTTAGTGCTTTTTTTTTTTTTCAGGAAGTGGTCAGATATTATTGATAATAATCAGTGCAGGCATGGAGTTCTGCTGACTTGTTTCAAACAAAGTAACTTGGTCCACGAGCTTGGCAAATACTCTGGGGGTTCCAAGGTTATAGACACCTGTATGAACGAAGCAAGCCTTGAGCTGCAAGCTATAGACCTCCTGGCCTTTAAGCTGAAGCTTGTACTGTGTTTGCCCAAGCCACGTAAAAGATCCATGGATTTCTAGTGCTTCAGAGCTGAAAAAAAAAAAAAAAGATAAGAATGTTAATTCTCTGCACTTGAAGCATGTATTACTGATTTACAAGACTCCCTCCAACTTCAAGTTCTCTTGAGATTTCAGAATGCACTGTGTATCCCTCACCAGACCCTCACAAAGATTTGTACTTTCTAAAAACTTCTTTTCAGAAGTCAGGAGCTGGGAACTTAGGTTACTTTTCTTGCTCTCTTTGGATGAGTGCCCACTGCAATTTGTCTTTGATGTCTTGGAAGCTGCTGAGTCTTTTTGACTGCTTGCCTACAATCACTGCCCTTAAATCACTGCCTTCCTCAGATGCATACTGCTGTCTTTGTTCTGCATAGCCTCCTTATCTTTAAGAGTTTTAGGTTTATCTAGCAAGACAAAGCTAGACTTTGCAAGGATTAACAGTTGCCATCATAGCTACAGACAGAACTCCACTTAACATTTTATCAAGATACTAAATGCAACTTCAAAAAAAAAAAAAGGGGGGGGGGGAAAATCACGTGTCTGTCTTCTTTCCTACTACATCCATATCCACACACACCTGTTCCCACAAATATTTGCAGATGCAGGATACGTAGGATACCCTTGGGTAAATTTAGGGATGCTTATGTCCATCCATCAGCTCAATTTAACTCTGGGTCTTACCAAATATTTTTTAATGTTTTCTGACTCACTTAAAACTCCTTAGAGTGGCTCTCCCTTAGCTCAGATGAATCATTACAAATCTTTAAAGCATTTCTTTGTTTCCTAATGTACTGTACACTACACACAGGACATTAATTACACATATATGCATAATGAAGAATTCAGTGTTTTCTGAGCTTTCTACATAACTGGCATGTAACACTAACACTAGATGTAGTAACAAGATCTGAACTGTCAGAGTTTAAGGAATTCCTATTTAAGGCATTCTTAGGCTTATCCCATGAACTAAATTAGACTGCATGTCACACAGGAATAGACAACATGGACATACACTGCTTTAGAGACATTGCAATAATACATTAGGAGAGGGTGTGTAGGGGTTTTCTTTATTTTTAACTAGTTTCAAGGTCCATGAGTACACCATCCTTCCAAAGACACATCTCACAATGTAACAAAACATGACCATCTTGTGAAAAAAAAAAACAATCAGTGAATGGCTTCCTAATTGTACCTGAAAAGTAAACCACACTTAAATTTTCTATCTTCCATTTCTGAGCCTGTTTATTAGGCTCTGGGCTTTTAATATCTCACTCGCCCTCCATGGACTGTTGACAAGAAGCCCATGTTCCCCCATGACTAAGCCCTCCTCAATGTATTCACAATCTTTCTCCCCTCCCTGGTGGCAAACAGACCAGGTAGTATTATATCTAAGAGGGCAGAAGGGAGGAAGGGGAGCTGTCACCTGCTTTACCCATGAGTTAAAGTTGCTTTGTTTTAACTGAAGTGGCAGAATTACAATGGTATAGATATCATGGTACTGAATTCTCTATCCCATAAAAAAATCTTCGGTAAAATTTTTAGAAGCAATTCATGAACACTTCCTCAATGCTACATTTTCACACATACTACCACAGTTCTAAGCAAAAAGGCAGTCATAAGAAGCAGCTGCTAAACTTAGAGGAAGTCTTAAAAATATCCAAGGTCCTACAAAATTTTACAATTAGCCAAACTGCAGGAGGAAGTTGTTGTCTACAAATTACTCTGTTTTAAAAATGAAAACCCAACAACTTATGTTTAATAAAGGTTGATGAAGCTCCTATTTCAGTAGTTGAAAAGCACTTCCCTTTTTCTAGAAAAGATCTGCAGAGTTTTAACTATTCAAGAGTCACAATTAAAGGCCCTGTCTTAGCAAAGTTAAGACTGAAGACTCGCAGTTAACTATATGAACCCCTTTATCAACTTCCATTCTTTCAAAGAAGCCACTGTTGAAAAAAATCCTATTCTAGATATTCAATATAGTTAAAACATTACAAGACTCCCCAAGCTAGGAAGGGTTCTTAAATATTGCTTGATTAACATTTGCACACTACCTTGTTGGTTTATGCCGCAAATCAATCATCACATCTACAACAGCCTGGGAACAATTGGAAAGTAGGAGAGTGACAGGTACCAGACAGAGGCTGCGAAGAGAAACAATTCCGTATTAAAGGAAAAATAATCTTATTTTGGATAGTCTTAATTATACCCTTAAATAGTTAAAATTAATTCCAGTAACATGGAATTTATATGTAGTTGTCAATTATGCCAGAGTCAAGACAGTGTAGGCTGCAATATAATCACTTACGCTGGCTAGAGCTACTTGTAATAAAAATTGGCAATTAAGGCAAACAGCATTGGCTCATTTGGGCCAAGTGAAGTTACCATCTCCTTTCATCGAGCTGAGAAAGGACAGCAAAAGCATAAATACTACCTCAGTTTACAGGAACTCTGCTTGTGTGACAAGAGACATTTCAGAATGGGAAAACATGGTCCAGTATGCTATTTTCTGAATTTCTGGTTGGCACATTTTGACGGGATACTTTTCTTCTGCACTGCCTCCTGTAGAGGAGTTGCTGGCATTGGGCCTTAACTTATAGCCTGAGCAGTGCCCAAACAGAACAGACAGCATATGCACATCTGGATTTAATGTAGGCCTTTATCCTCAATAAAACTAATACAGTTAATTGATACTTTTTGTTCACAATTACTATTATTGTTTCTATAAATAATGCTGCAGCAAGAAAGACCCCAAGATATTGACAGGCAGGAACACAAACTACTGCAGCTGAAACAGCTGTGTGTATTCAGTAAGTGATTTGTGTCACCGGAATTCCTTGCCATTGCTTAACAGTTTAAATATCCTAAACTTGAATTGTAAAAGAAGAACAATTAGCAACTACACCCAATAAGAGGTGAATGTCTTACAGGGATAATGCATGTTTTATCACTGTCATTAATATATAGCACCTTATAAAACATTTAGATGTTAGATTTTAGCAACAAATCCCTTTCTTTTGACAACTTACATTAACCTGCTATAAAAAACTGCAACACAGTAGAGTTGTCAGATAAAACAACTCAAGCCTAAATAGGTATCTTCATGTTTCAAGTACAACTCATTTAATGTTCAGAACTTAAGCCAGGGGGCTTTGTTCATATCATTCCAATTTTGAAAAACTGGTGGATTTTACAGTCTCCAACTAACCCACTCTAGCAGCAGGCTTTTTAACAGAGGTTAATTCTGATATTCTTCCAGGAGACAAGCCCCAGTGATCTGAACTGTTACCATCTTTCCTTCTGACGTAAGTCAGAACCACATGCAGCTAATCTTGGCAAGTGAGATGCTGTAGACATAACAGTTCCTTTGGCCTAAAAGTACATCTATCTTTCTGTCTGGCTTCTCAAAGAAATCACAGTGTATACTCTGACAAAAAAAATAAACACAAAGGGTGCAGACTATTTTTCTTTCAGTAAGTTTGATAAAGTTACTTGTTAATGTTACAACTGTGAGCTATGTTATTACAGCCTGGTTTTTCTTTTACATGAAACTTTCATTTCACCTGTAAAATTCTGAAGCAGTGAGTTTAAAGATTGAACAAGATTTTACACTTGCATACCAGACTTTTATATCATAAGCCACATAGCATCTCTCAAAAGGATTTATGCCCAATTAACAATATTTCTAAAGTTTCTGAAGGTAATGTTCCACTAACCTTTTTTGATGAAAAGAATGATTGAAAGACTCTGGATAATGAAGACTTGTCTTAATAAGATTAGAAAGCTGCTCTGGTGTTGGTCTTGCAGGTACTGGTGTGTTTTCTGGTCGAAAAAACTTTAAGAGAACCGTTTCTGGTAGCTCCTGAAAGAAATTCAGAATAACATTCAAAACATAACATAAGGTACAAGAAATCCAGTTACAATTTTCCATTATGAACTACAGCTCATAAGGGAAACAAGTCTGCAGCATCATGAAGCTCACATTTTTTTCCAACGTGGTTTGTATTTAAGCATGCTGGATGAGGAACTGACACAATTTATCTACCACCTTCTTTTGAGACAGATTTCACAGTTGCTTGTGAAAACACTATCTGTGCAAGCTTCACAAAAGCACACTATTGTTGCAGTGGTTTGCTAGTGCTTGGGCTTGGCTTCTAGGGAAAAGGGACAGCATTTACACTGTTCCCTGTTCAGCAGCTGTACCTAACAACAAAAAAATTCATCACCTGCCCCAGGAAGTTCAAAACAGGAAAGTCAATGCACAAGTTTCCCAGAACAGATCCAAAGTAAAGCAAACAGAAATTTACAGGAACATGTTAACACTGACAGAAGGATTTAATAACAGAGTATCTCTGAAATTGCTTAACGAGCACTTGCAGATATGAAAGTTACCTTTGCCCCCAGCTGAAAGCCCAAGACAAGCACTGACACACTACTTGGGATTCCCCCTAACCCTTTGGATAGAATGAGTTTCTGAAGCAGAAGAAATTAAGTGATACAGGAAGCTGCAACCAGCCTGCATTTGGTGCAACATTTCTGTCCAACATCATCTAATCTGGTTTGTGAACAGGATTTTTTCAGGCAGGGGCTGTTCTTTAGTATTTACTTATGAACCTAATCAGCAGAAAATCCATCTTTAAAAGAAAAAAAGAAATTGCAGCAGTAAATGTTACTGCCAAGTAAAAACATGAAAAAATATTTTTAAAAAGCCACCAGTAAGTTGGTACAGTGTAATAAAGTTAATACATTTCATTAAAAGAAGATAGATTGTAACTTCTAAGTTGAAAAGAAACACTACAGGCAATGAAACCTGACTTAAAAATCAAACACACTGGGCATTCAGAAACGTGTATGAACACCTTAGTCACTGTGCTGATAATACCAGGAAGACACCAAATGTTTTAACAGGCTTGCAAGTCTTTCCTTCAAAAGGAAATGTAGTTTCCTCAAAAAGTAATTTGAGAGGAAAAAGAGATATTCCACAGTAACAATAAAATATATTTTAAGTGTTGAATGAATTTGGTGTTTCTATCCTACCCTATCTAACAATGCACACTGACAGCATGAAACACAGCAGAGATTATTACAGGTTTTCATTTAAATTATTCTCTCCCCTCAAATAATAGTCCAACCAATTTTCAAGGCTGCCTTCAACCACACAGCAATATCCTACACACTGTAGTTTGCCCTAGAGTCAATTACCTGTTCCAAGTCCTCCCAATCAGAATTCACGAGTATTTTTTTAAAACCCTACAAAAGACAAATACGAATATTTACCTCTACAAGTAGACAAGAACATCATGAAATGCAGCAGGAACATGTACTGGTGAAAGTGCAGACTGCTGTTAATATTTCAAACCGTTAGTTCTAATATTACACCTCTGTTGAAGGACTGGAAAGCAGAAAAATTAATCATTTACCAGCAGAGCTAAATCTTAATTCCAGCCAGCCTCTGGGTGCCAGAGTCAGAAAAGATGTCTGTCTCTCCAAGTTCAGCTGCTCAAACTCTAGGCTTTATGTGACTGTGTACCTAGAACAAAGGCTAAGATATGACATTTAGCCCATGATTCTCTTACCTAATGAATGGTTCAAGAAAGAATTAAGCACTTCAAAATGGTAGCCAAGATGTGCACACAGAACAGAAAGCTACCTAGAGACAGCTAATAAATACTTAGTTTAAGGATGCATTAAACTTCTGCCCTACTCTGGAGCTTGTGAAATTGGATCAAGGCTTAAAAAAACCCAAACCAAAAGCCCATATCTACTTGGCACCTGTAGCCTCCCTTCAAGAATATACACCAAGCAGTAACAGCCTTATACTTAGAAACAAAGCAAAAGACAAATCAAGAACAAAACAGGTGATATTTTGTTGCTGAACTCCTAGATTATCAGCCCAAGTGGAGTATTGCCTTTTAAAAGGGAAACAGAAATTCTGACGCCTAAAATCTGCTTGCTGACCCAGTGTGGTTCTTTGCAAAGCCGCCAGAAGCATCACAAGCTCCAGTAGCCAGCAAAAACTGCATACAAGAAAGCCACATCAATGGTTAGGATTGTTCCTTTAAAAAACAGTTATGGTGTAATTTGAGTGTCTCATCCATACAAACTGGTAGAGGTAGAGAGGCTTGACTGGAAGAGACTTTGTAAGGGATTGGAAGGGGGGGGGGTGTTTTTGTTACTGTTTTACATTTTATACCTGCATTTTAAAGCTTTTTGGGTTTTGACTAAAAATACACAACAGGCAGTAGCACCAGAATGACAGTGCTCCCTCAGTTAGGTTCCAAGAGCTACAAACTGCACAGCTGGTGCTTGGAAAGTTGTTTTCCATTTTTAGAAAGCTTCTTGTTGCCCAAAGCCATTTACAAAGGCCAGTTTCAAACAAATACACTCAAACACAAGATTGCTGTTTCCTGTAGAATAATCTCAACATCTTCACTTATTTGTGTTACAAGAAAGTCCCAACCTTTAGAGTCTGATATTTTGCTATTTTGAAATAGCTACAGATCATCCCTATATACACTTCTGAAATGGTTACACAGGTTTCAAATCTCTCCTGCAATTATACTTAGCTATAAGTTGAAAAGGCAACATTTAAACCATTCAAAGCATCTTTTAATAGACGTAATAGACAGATCTACCCATAATACATTCTTTAATATCTCTGAATGCATTTTCAAATTGAAAAGTTCTTCCTTTCCATCAGATGGACAGAAGTGATGGTATCTTCACATACAGTCACTTTAAAAGATTTTTATACCTAATATTACACAACTTAAAGTTTTCAGTTTCATAAACAATAATCTTAAAGGCTGGGTCAATGTGCTCTTAAGCACACCAGAAGAAGGTAAGCACCACAATTTGATTTCCAAGTGGTATGGAAAATCAGCATATTTGCACCATAAACCGCAAGTCACACATAGCCAAAAGAATTACTGACATGCTCAGGCAAATAGGAGGGACCAATATGCACAGCATGGAAGAAAACCTAAACAGCAAACTCCTGAATGAAGCTAAGCAGAAGTAAAAGCAGAATATATGAAAGCAGTAGAATAAGAGTGAGACATCTAAGTGATGTGCTTTTCTCCCTTTCCCATTTTAGACCTGAGAACTTCCATTTTAAAACTTCAGTTTTAAGTTGCTTCCTTCAACATGTGACTCATCTATACTCATTCTAGCTCTCAACTACAGAAATGACAACTCCAGGAATAGTACTTTACTGACACCAAGAATAATACATTTGAAAACAGACACCATCATCCATAATGAGTAAAGCAGCAGATCAAAAGTTGCAACTATTTGGAATATTTAATTCATGACAATAATATAAGCCAGTCCTCCCAAACTGGTACTGTATCTGCTACATTAATTGATACAACAGAGTGAAAAATGTTTATTTCAGCTCTTTATGTTGATTTACCCTTAAGAACTTTGCTTTTTCCCTACTGAGGTGGTTTAAGGAAAGTCTTAAATCCATTCCAACAATCTCTGTTTTATTCAAGCATCTCCCCCCATGTATTCTGTAAAAAAAATCCTGAACTAGCAAAAGACGTCACTTCCAGTAATAGTTAGGAAAAGCAGTTACTTAAACCCTACCCTCTTCTACATTTCAAGAATTCCTGCTTCCAACCAAACTGTTGCTGACTCACTAGCTGCATGTATTTTAAGAAGCAGAGTTACCAAAAATTATCCTCTCTGAAGTGAAATACTGCCAGAAAGCCTGCATCCATCCTTTTCACGTTTTATGGATTTTACTTTATGCTAGTGCTGGTCTAATTCACAGGACAAAGTGTGCAGCCCAGAAGAACATCAAATGCAGTCCTGAAGCACACCTGAAAAGGATGGAAGTTACTCCCAAGACGCCAACATTCAAATGACAAACCTCTAGGCTGCTTCTCACCTTCCACTGGTGTGAAATCTTGGCAAACCAGAAGTGTGGCAAATGCCCTAGGTACCACACTATTACATCCATCCCACCATATTACACTGCACTTTTCCTTTGGAATCTTTTGGATTGAATTCATCAGATTAGAAAAACAGGGGAGAGAGCAATAAGAAATAATATTAATCAACAGCCCTGACTGTGACTGGATGTTTAACGCATTTCAAGCTTTTGTCCTTTCACTAATTAAAGGTAGAGAGGTCAAGAAGAAGAGACAGAATAGCTGTATTTCAGATGCAATCTTAAGTTGACCTTCAGTTAAAACTACCTGGTTCCAGAAAGCACATTTCAGAACAGAAACAGAACCTACAGCACTATCATTGTCCAAAAAACCAGCCATGATTTACAAATACTCAGCTGATTTTTTAAGTGAAGTTTTTATTACTTGGCCCCTGAAATAGATCTATTCAAAGCGATTCACTTTACTAACAACTTATGTGATTTTTCACTTCATATGGTATTGCCTGTGACTATTAACACAACTATTAACATGTGGCACCTTCTGATTCAAGGCAACAAACTACATTTAGCGTTTTTCCCCTACATTTAGCCAAAGGACTTTTTTTTCAAAAATACAAATGAAAGGAAGGATAAGATGACAAATGTTTTCCGTAATATCCAGAGAGATTTCTATATGAAACAAATAAATACTTTGACGAAGTCAATATTTTGTAAGTGTTCCTTCAGCATACTACATGTTATGACTCCAAACCTCTAGAACATAAAGGTGTAAGTAGTTCATCACCTCTCCTGGTAGGCCTACTGTGTTTAGTAGCCTATGCTCAAAAGTAGTGCTATTTTGTTATACAGAAAAACCACTAGTGTAAACAACAATAAGAAACATTTGTATTCAGCGACAGAAAACCAGCTTTAAAGCCACAGTTAGTGTAGTGGTTGGAATGAAAAAAGGTTAGTATTCCTATTTCTGTTTTGAACAAACATGAGAAGAAAAGGGAGCACATGCATTTGAGCATCAAAGATCTTGTATAGAATTTTCCTATTACTCATGCTTTTAATATGTGGGTTCACATAGAAATTTTACCCAGAAAAACATTTTAGCCTTTCCCCAAGCCCCACTGTAACCAGAGGTTTTATCTTGATTTTATCAAATACTACAGCAAGTTATGCTACTGCTATACAGGAATAATTGCACCCTGTTGCCTGTTGCACCTCCCTGCTGTGCATTAGATGTCCCACAAGGAACCAAGCAGAAGTAACCACCCATCACAGTGGCTCAGTCAGCAGTCTAATACCTTACACACATAATTAGGATGACTTTTTATCAGTTCACCCAACTACCAATCTACCAGCAACTGCTGGAACCATTTAAACATAAGAGTGCCAAAGAGTATCAACCTCCTGTTCTTCACTACAATGCTTTACTGAAGCTTTGTTTCCCTGAACAGTAATAGAAGCTTCTGCAAATCCAAAGTACACCTCTAGAAGCTGGCAAAGAGTTAATCTGACTGTAACTGTAACTGACAATGCAGCAGAAGCCGACCAGTACCGAGAATTTAACTAAAATATAAAGTAAACGATCTCAATTTGTTCAACAGGGTTATTTGATTAATTTGGCTAAGATTTGAGTCATTTCTCACAGGACTAAAAGAAATAAAGGGGAGGGCAGAAAGAAATTTTGTTCACGTTTCCTCCATGCCTATTGTGAGACTCTTTGGGCTGGGGATAGCTGTCTGTCTGCCAGACACAAAAATTGGTTTGCAGGATACAACGGCACTAAGCAAAAGAAGTCAAGAAGAAAGTCACTGTACAGGAGTAACAAATAAAACTCAGCATTAAATGCAGAGTGAACTCTTGCATCCTAGGTGACACTCTGTTCAGAATCTGCAATTCATTTTTTTTTCCGCAGATCAGAGCAGCCCTGTATCATTTATGAACTGGTAACCCACACATGCTGGTAAGAAGCATGCACCTCCATCTCCCTCTGCTGTCAAGTCCTCAGAAAACAACCAACTGCAATACTGTCAGCACAAGGCAAATCAGGAACAGTCTAGAGTAGAGTTTCCAACCCTGTTCATGACTTAAGAGAATAAATACAGACTTAAAAGATAACACTATATACCGAAAATATTAAATCAGAAGTTTGAGTTTGGGATTTTCTACCACCACTCCTCCCCAGCTTTTAACTGCTTGTGTTGCTTGAATGCAAAAGCAAGATAATTCAAAGACAATATGCAATTCTTAAGAGATTAAATATATTATTTTCTCTATCTAGTCTAATTTAATTCTATTTTAGCAATTTGAAATGTGGACTGAATAAAGTAAACTGCTGCAAAGTCTCAAATCAATTTATCATACCTCACTTCCTACCTCAGAGCAGTTTATCTGCTCGCCTCACAGTGTTACGACCCAATTAAAAAAAAAAGTAGTACATGAGCTTCTCAATTCTTAGAAGTCCTGAGATTACAGGTTCTTAAAATCTATGCTAACTCTGGGCTTTGGTTATCATGAGGATACATAATTTACATGTTTGTTGAAAAAAATACCCAACCACCAATTACTCTTACACCAGATTTCAACTGCATGACAACGCAGATACTTTTTTGCTTCCAACTAAGGTACAGAATGCTTCAAAGGAGTGTGTTCCTCATGCTGAAGAAAGTGAATACAATAATCAATGTAGAATCTATATGAAGACAGTTGCAACAAAACCTGATGAGAAACAGATTTTAGACAGAGAATGCTAATATAGTAGCATATATTCCTCAAAAAAAATTGAGGGTACCTATGGATCCTCCTTGTTGCTGGTGGCAGGATTACTTTCTTTAGTTTGAAATTGCACATGGTGTAAATAAATAGAATTCCAGTCAACAAGAAATGCAAATTTCTATCCGTACCATATTCAGTGATTTATTTTAGGATGCAGATGCGATTCATTTCTATTTTCTCTTCCTACCCATTTGTGAGATACAGAACTTAATAAGAGTTCACAGTATTTTCTCTCCTAACCTTAGATGTCTACAGTGTGATCTACTCTTCTACATACACATTAAGACAGGAAAATCAGGGGGCAGTTGTTATTAGACTAATACAGCCTCTTGTACTGCTCAGCATAGCTAGAGCCCATGTGTGCAAATTCCCATTTATTTCATAGCACAAAGAACTAAATGGAAAAAATTATCTTAGCAATGTACAAACACTTTAAAGGCTTACGAACCAAAGCCAAAGTGCACAGGTTCAGAGTAATTCACTACTTGCATTGTATCATAGTATTTATAGGAAGACATTTGTCCTGTATTGTTTTCTTGACAAAATTAATACATAGTACTTTTTCCTGCAACTTTAAGAGCTCACTAAAAGCTATATATTATGTTTGCAATATTGGTAAAAATATAAGAATGGCACCAAAACAAGAAGGAACAGCAATGTGCTGCTCAGGAGAAGACTAAACAAGCACAAGATTCCTCTTATTCTGCACACTAAACTGAATTTAGTATAGATGTTTTCACAGAATCTTAGCTGTAACTTCCATAGTTGTTACCAATTCATGTACCAGAAGACAGCCACCAGTTTCTTACAGATGGTGTTTTCTTTCATCAAGCAAAACAACTATAAACTTCACCATCTTACTTTGTTATGAAATAATCATTACCTTTAATACCATTAACAAGTTTCTAGTTCTAACTGAAATACCACAGAACAGTTCACTGCAAACAACTGCTCATCAATATACTTACTTGCATATTGCTTTTCTCATGTTTCAACTGAGCATGGCTAGTTCAATACAGAAGACTAAGCAAAGCTGGAGTCAGTCAGCCTGAATTATTTAGTAATAACACGTATCTGATGTTAAGATTATACAAAAGCTTCCACTTGTATACTAGAGAATTTATTAAGTCCATTTAGAGAAAGAAGCAATTGTAAAAGAAAACTTCACAGTAGATTACCTGCTTCTGAGGAAATGAAAAGGCCTCCTTCCCAATTGTGTTAAGGGCAACATGATGCTGGCCCTCCAAAATAAGCTGCTTGTTGTCTTCCACAACATATGCCTACAGAATATAATACAAAGACATCTGCAGACCAGAAACTATCATAAGATTCATAATACAGAATTGCTGACTGCACCCTAACTGAAGTGGAACATGCTGTACTTATCGAAACTTAGAGGCTAGCATGACATATTTATGCCAATTTCCACTTCATAATATCTGCATCCTGGTAAATGAGACCCTTTTCTTCAAAGCAGACTGGGTCACTCTTAAAGTTCTGTAAGAGCAAGCATTAACAAACCTCTTAGTTTAAGATTTCATAATTTTCTTTTTTAAAAGAGAACTTACAAGAACTGGGTGCATCCAGAGTAACGTAAAAACATTTAAGGACACTTATTACAGTAATAGATACTAAAACTATCTTTGCTTCTTACACCATTATAGTTCATTTGATTGTTCCCAGAAAAAAAAATTCATATTTCATATGCATATGCCTGAAAGTTCAGGATGCCACATTAAACTGTTTTCTAGCTGTAATGTTTCATGTCCAAATTACCACAAAGGCCACAACCATACATACCTTCCACAGTACCACAATGTTCAAATCCACTTCACTGCATCTTTGTATCAACCTGACTGTTTCATCAAACGATTGTTTCACTGCCCTTTGAGATGCATGAGTATGAGATTGCACATGTGTTCTTTTAAATTCAGAGGATAAGCTTTGGAAAAAGAAGTCTCCACAAGGACTGGCTGAACTTACTATCTACAAGAGAAAAGAAGGAACAAAGTGTTCAGAACAGGATGCGAGCTGACACAAGTTGCCCTAACAGAGCTCATCACTACAGCATTTCAGTTCCATTAACCTGCTTTGCTTCCCTCTGTAAAGCTACAGGATGCCAAACACCTTGGTTTCCATGCCTGGCCTGTTAGAGATCACCCCTATCTAAAGGGCTGTCAAAGGTAATATAGGGAAAACAAGAGCTGTAACTTGCCAGTTTAAAACTACAAATACAGACTTGGAAATAGGAGCTCTGATTATTATCACAAAGCAGCCTACTGTGATGTATCAAGTCTATTACAGAGAGCTGAAGCATCCAACTAAGTAATATGAAAATCATTTTTGCTTATTAATATTTTCCTCAGCTTAGCTAGAATTATTTATCTAAATTAGGAACATACACTTTGCTAGCAATAGCACAGATAATAGACTGCACAGCACATCCCCATAGATACGTGGCACAAACAGAAGTACTGTGCTGTTTGTCATCATGTGTGCCAAGCTCCTCCAACACCAAAAGCCTGGTAAGGAAACTGGTTTTTAAGAGTGACAGCAATGATACTGTGTCCTGAAGCAACTTTAGCTTCCCAATCCCTCATTTTCAAAAATGCTAGCTTTTCCAAAATATGCTGTTGCAGAGCTGCTAATTATTGCACTAGCCGAACACTGGTAGGGAAACAATCTGCTTTTGGAGCAACTTCTCAGAAGGGAGAACCCCTCCCCATCTCCCCACTGTAATAAATTGTTCTCAAGGAAAGGTAAAGTTCCTGCAGCTCAAATTCCAACTCTAAAAATGCAAAGGACCATCTTATGCTTATGAAATGAAATGGTAGTGAATAGGTTTTCTTTGGCTTTTAGAAGCTGAATACATACAGGAAAGATGTACGTTCACCATAAAATAAGTGATCCGACATTCAGCTGACTAAATCCACTACACAGATTGCTGATCTAATGCAAGTAGCCTACTTTCCTCAGGTTTTGGAAAAGCATTTGCTGTACCAAGATCATTTGTTGAAAGGATTATTCAATACCTGTATGTTTAAAAGTATTAGAAGAGTGTGGTAGTCTAAAATCCTAAACTTCTAGAAAAATCAAACAGACTTCTTGAACTGACTGCAACCTCCTATAGTACTTTTGAAATTCTGGGACCAACATCCATTAGTTTTCCAGTTTTTCAAGTAAGCTGTAATTAGAATTTTTAACCTGTCTTAGTACAAGTGTAATTAAGAACAAGAATCTGATATCTGCAGACCTCTACTAGAAAACTAGAGGGCTGGGATATATTTAAAAATAACTACTCCAAAGAGCTGAAAAGGAGGAAAAGCATTAGGAAAAAAAGCTAGCACTGCAATATGATCCCAAAGTAGTTCAACTGTGGAGCTGGGATCCTAATATTCCTGACTATATGCTAGCCTAGGTTACCTTACCACCTCTTTGTCCTTTCACAAGAGAGGGACACCTTGCACAAGACAAAATATGCAGCTGTACCCATTCACCTACCTGTTCATTTCCAAAGACAATATCTGCAAATGTGTAATTTTCTAAGGGATAAAAAGAGAAAGCACCATTTTAGCATCATGAGAAGTCACAACTTCAGCATACAGTATCCAAGAGAGTATTTTTCTCAAAAAGTTACCACATTCAGGAAAGAACCTACCTTCTGAGTTTTTGCATCTCACTGCTTTAAAACATAACTTTGCTCTCTCTCTGCTAGCGAGTTTAGTATCTGAAAAAGAAAAAAGGTGACAAGATTTGTTTTTCACCCTCAGCATCATCAGGATCCCTTAGACAAAAGTCAGTCTTGAACATCTACAAATAGGAAACACTGATGACACACAACAAACACAGCCAATCAGTCATAGCAACTGCACACAACATAACACAACAGTATTTCTTGTGAGGAAAGCTATCAGTCACCCCAGACATGGATTTCAGTACATCACAGAAATAATGTAGCTGTTAATTAAGCTTGTTTTTAAAATTAAGTCTGAATAAGTTAACTGTAAATATACGTTTCTTGAAACACGGACAAAAGAAGGGCTTTAGTATGTTTGAAATGGACCAAGTTCTTGGGCATTAATTATTCTGAAAGCCAAATTCAGCTCCTTGTAAGATTCTTTAAACTGTTTTTATCAGGCAGAAGCTAGACTTGCCATCATTTTGGTCATAAAAATACACACCTTTGTCTCCAGAGATGTTAACAGATTTTTGAAGCTTCCAGTGCTTGCTATTGCTTGAAACTTGCACTATATGAAATTCCTTAACACCCGTCTCACTCTAAGGAAGAGACAAAAGTTATGTCAAAGAAAACCAATCACAATTGTGATGTGATGTGCTACATTGCACAGCAAGTGTTCACTACAAGGTGGCACTGTTAGAATCTTAATTTAACTCATTATTCACACCATTCATAACACACAATACTTAGAGACAAGGAGAGATTGAAGACCCACTGTAAAGTAAAGCAACAGTCCCAGATCACAGCAACTTCCAATTCCAGTAAACAAAGCCACACAAAGAGGAAATAAGGATCCCCCAGAAAAAGATCCACAAGCTAGTATTTTAGATTAAGAACGACTTTAACAAAACCAAGGCTTTTTAACTCCAATGCAGAACACTGTCCACAAAGCTACTTAGTTTCTAGGATTACTTCAGGAGCATTGTTATGTCATAAATCCTAGAAACTCAAGATCTATTTATTTTGGGTTTACATATAGACACAATAAAAAGTTGCTTTTGGAGTTGGCGTCTTTTCTTGTAAAGAGTGAGGTAGTAGTGGAAAACTAAGCCTCATATTGTTAACTTGGTAAGTCCTTTATAAAAACATTCCTCCCTCCCTAAAGGAGTGGACAATATTCAGTAAATGAAGAAAAAAACCAGAATGTACACACCTTTAAAAGAAAATGACAAATCAGCTCAGCAGTTCCATTACCAACTAAGTGTCTATGAATTCTATGAACAGACAATTCAGTTACCTTGCTTTGAGACTGAAAAAATGGGAGCAGCTTTACCAAAAAAATAAGTAAATTTAAATTAGCATGGTATGAAAAACTGAGCATTTTCATCTGCTTTAGTAAGTCAATAGATCACAACAGACATATCTGTCTTTGGATTATATTAGCAAAAATGTCTTTATAGCTTGGTGATAAATGTAAACACAGAAACTTCCTTCAAATTGGAGCTTAAATTTTGACTTTGACATTACCACTAATTCTACTAGTGTTTTCACTGAAAGGTTGCAGAGGACACAGGTAGTTCTGAATGAGACAATCTTGGAAGTTGCGATCAAGAACATTCATCAATTTGGAATAAATCTTCCTAAAAACACTCTTAACTGTAGTCTTGCAATATGATTAGTATAGGAGACTTCCAGAGAGTTGAGGTATAACTTAACATTAATACTCTTTCCAACAGCAATTGAAATGAACAAACATGCAAGGTTTATTTAGTGTTTGCAAAGTTACTGTAGAAAAACCTTTTACTTGAGTGTTGGTTCCAGTGGTGACTCACATCTGCTGAGCTTCAGGACAGTATTATTATTAATAAAAATAAGAACTTACGGTATTGATATTTTCTACATCCACAAACAGCAACATGTTGTCCCCTCTGCCTTCTTCATCCCCAAGTGCATTACTTCTGCAGACAGTAGCCCGAATGTGCAGAGACCGGCTGGTACAAATAACTGCAGTGTGCCTTAACACTCTATGACTAGGAAAGGGAGGAAGGGGGAGGAGAGAAAAGAAAAGAAAAGAAAAAAAAGAAAAAAAAAGACAACATTTTGAACAACCAGGACTGTCCAGACCATGACATCAAGAAATTTAGCTTTCATGTTTGTCAGTATTAGGACCATTAGACAATTTATTTGTTTCAACCACCAAAGATACACTTTTCACTGAAGATACCCTAT
The DNA here is from genome assembly GCF_965178545.1 of Coloeus monedula. Classification (NCBI taxonomy): domain Eukaryota; kingdom Metazoa; phylum Chordata; class Aves; order Passeriformes; family Corvidae; genus Coloeus; species Coloeus monedula. The sequence continues at coordinate 115,255,504 of NC_138781.1, forward strand.
CAAACCTACTTTATTTTTAATCATCTTGCTGCATGGGTAGGTGCTCTTTAAACATACAGTCTCTTAGCCAGTGTGAAACATTAGAGAAAAAGGGTCACGTGTTACCGTGAGGAAAAACACATCAGAATTATTTCAGATGGAAGACAACTGGCAGAGTGAAAGCAAACAGACACATACTGGCACACAGATATCATTAAGCTATTTAATGCCACAAAATGCCTTGGAAAACAGTTTTTGAGTAAATAAGCCATAGCAAGACCACTACTTAATCTCATCTCTTGCCATAAGTACTTACTAAAAAGCACTAGGATACCACCGCATTCAATAAATTCTCCTGAAAAGGTAATAAAAAATAAAAAGAGAACCAAACCACTGCTACCCTGCCTTTTTCCAGGGGACAGCAGACCCTTTGTGAAAGTCATCTTCCTGTTTTTCTAAAGATGAGTACAATTCCATTCTTAGACACCATCAAAACACGAGGTTTTCCCATGTAGAAGCTTTTAGTTACTGTAACTTCCACGTGGAAACATTTTAGAAGCATGTTAAAGTTTGATATGCATTACCTACTAAATATGTTGAAACATCATGTGACACTTCTTTTTGGGAGGGAAAAATCAGTGGCTTCCTAAACTCTACTTCACAATGTCACAACTGGAGAAGAAACTTTAAAGTTTTGCAGTTAATATTCAGATATACGGATGCCCGTATAGCTTTCAAGTGGCACAAATTATACCATTTTTTAAACACTTAAAAGTTATGCTCAGTCAACAAAGAGCACTGCTAAACCAGAGCAGCTCCCTTAAGTTCCCCATAAAAGTTACATACCATAGGGAGTAAGTACATTTCTCAAACAACCCTCTTCCATCTCTCAAACACCTCCGTTTCTGAATGCTATGAGTTGTAGGGGGACAAGTTCTCTATTCCTGCAGACCAGCTTAGAGCCAAATGAAACGCTAACTTCGGTATTTCAGAAGCTACGGAAAAATCTAAATCAACAGTGCATTTGCATGACTTCAGTTTTGAGAATATGCTACTGATCCACTCTCAACCATCTTCAACTTACTCTGCTTTGGTTTACACTGCAAACTAGTCTCACAGCACATGAACTTTGTTTTTCTCTCAGAACTAGCCTGGAAAACAAGCTTCAGCCACAAGAAGATACTCAGTCCATCTTACTAGAGCTAATCTGAAGTAACCCTGGTACAGACATCAAGCGTGAGGGTTTAGGCTGGGACAGTCAATTTTCTTCACAGTAGCTGGTAAGTGGCCACATTCTGGATTTGTGCTAGAAATAGTATTTACACAGGAATGTTTTTGTTATTGCTGAGCAGGGCTAGCACAGGATCAAGGCCTTTTCTGCTCCTCACCCCACCCCCACCAGCAAGCAGGCTGGGGTTGCACAAAAGGGTGGGAGGGGACACACTGGGTCAGCTGCCCCCCCAGCTGATCAAAGGGATATTCCATACGGTGTCATGCTCAGCAATAAAACTAGGGAGAAGGAAAAAGCAAGGTCTGATGACATGTCTTCCTAAGCAACCATTACACATGATGGAGCCCTCCTTTCCTGAAAACCTGCCTGCCCACAAGAAGCAGTGAATGAATTTCTTGGGGCTTTTTTAGCTTGTGGTGTCAAACATGCCTGTGCACTCTCTCAAGAAACTATAGTCCAAAAAGAAACTATACAACAGCCTGCAAGTCAAACTTGGTATTTAACCCCTCCAAAGAGAACAAATTTCATCACAATACAATTACTAACCAAATATTAACTAAGAACAAAATCTTTTATTCAAGGTAGACAAGATTTTGTTTTATAAAATGCAGAAAGAAATTAGGTTACAATTTTTTACCCTATGCCTCAGAAAGATGTGGTTCCAGAGGAACTAAATATGAACTAAGTTTGTATTAACAGAATTCCATTAGCCCATTACTACTTCAATAAAAGCACTGAAGGCTACACAATTTCATATGGAAATTAGATCATATAGTAGAAAAAATATTGCTTAGAATAGCAGATAACAGGCCATTTTCACATCATCACAGTGATTAAGAGAAATTTAATATTTACTTCTAACATTACAATGTTTATAATGTGTCTAATAAGTATGACAGAAAAGGTAGATTAGAAAAACTTACCACATTTTTGAGTGTTTTTTAATACTTTCATAGTAAAACAAGAAGTTAATTTCATGAACACCTTCTTCGTCTGGTCCCCGTAACCACATTGGCAGCTGCACTGAAGCCCCAGGAAGAAGAACAGCATCAGGAAGCGGAACCTGTATTACTTCAGGTGAACCTCCCGTGCCAATCCCAAAGTCTGCAGAAGAAGCTGAAGACAGCAGTGCTGTTCGCACAGAGGTAGGATCTGTCACAACAGTCTTGTAAGCACTACAGTTCTCAGAGGCTGAAGGACTTAGTGGTGTTAGAACAGCAGTATTCCCACCAAAAGTGAAAAATTCTGGATGCTTGGACACGACCTTCAGTGCAGTAAGAGGACACTTGCTTACATTCACAAATTCTACGTATGCTTTTCTGATTTCTCCACAGAGAAGCCCAGTAGGAAAATTTATAAAGAACACCTATATGGGAGAGAAAAGGGAAAAATAAAAACCTCAACACTGAGCTAAGTTGGGAATGCTCAAGAAAACAACCATTAACACAAACCATACTGCTGCCTAGAGCTTCTTGAGGGGAAGTGAAGAAGGAGGTGCAGATCTCTTTGTCCTGAAATCTAGTGACCAAACACATGGCAATGCCTCAAAGCTGCACAAGGAGAGGTTTAGACTGGACATTAAGATGTGTTTCTATATGGAGAGGGTGGTGAAACAGTGGAATAGGCTTCCTAGAGAGGAGGTTGATGCCCCAAGCCTGTCACTGTTCAAGAGGCATCTGGACAAAACCATTAACATATTGTAACTGGGTGAGGCAGCTGGACTGGATGATCACTGCAGTCCCTTCTAGCTGATCTATCCCACTCTATAGGGGCCTGTCGTTAACCACTTAGCAAGACCATTTTAATAACCCTAGAAGAGAAAAGCAGTGTTTTAATTAACCAGCAGGAATAACTACTCTATATGAATGGCAAGCAAACTGAAAAAAGCTTCTTTGCGTGTTCCCTGTTCACCTTAAAATCTGGCTACCAAACCTATTGCCAACTAAAATTCTAAAGGGAATACAGCAGCTTCAGAAGGATACTAATTTTGAGGCTTCAAGTTTCAATTGGAAAAAATCCACACAAGTTTGTCACTGATCACAAATTACCTGGAAAGATTTAGGCATTAACAAAATCCAAGCCTTCATTGTTAGAATTACATTTACAAACTGCATTCAGCTATTTTCTCAAAACTGCCAACAGGAAGTAGCTACACACCTCCAACAAAGGCATTTCTTCTGTAATAATGGGATCTAAACGTCGATCAGGTCCATATTTAATCGATGTTTTTTCCTCTTTTGTGTTATTAAGTCGAGGTCCTTGGATTTCTAAATCTTGTCGTCCTCGTACAGATAACCCATTGGAAACAAACTTTCCTGAAAAAGAATTTTTAAAACTTTTGTTTAGTTGTGGTTTTTAATTCCTAACTTTGCCTCCAAGAAATGATCCAAAGCTCCCAATCCAATCTCAAAAGTCATTTTGATTTTTGTTACTGGGCACATGCAGTGTTCATTGGTTAAGCAGCCTCACTAACAAAGAACTATTCAAAGCTTACAGTCACATAGCACACAGCTAGTTCAAGTTCCAGCAGCCAGTTATCCATTGCTGTGGACTTACTCTGCCCTTCAATAGTTTGACTACAACTGGAAGGGAACTGGCAGACATAGTGCATGAAGTTGATGCATTCATTTCCTTTCCCAGTTTCTGCCAGGCTGGAAAAGTCACTTAAAGGATTATTTCCTTTAAAGACAGCAACCACTCTCCAAATCGTTTTTATTCAAAAGGTTTCCAGCCTCTAGATAAACAAGCTTCTATTTCTTTCAGACACTTTCACACATTTTAATCTCCATTTCATCCAACAACTAAAGTCTCCATGTGGGAGACAATTTCAGATGAATGACTCAACAAAACAGATCAAGTAGCATGCAATTAATTGTCCATTTATAGATTAATGTAAAGGAAATTCAAGATGCTAAAAAAAAAAAACTTTATCAGCCAAATTTAAATTTGGGAATCTATAAAAAGGACTTCAGTGCAACATTTAAACAAAAGTTGAAAGTTAACAAAGCAAAAGGATGCAGAAGAAAAATGAATGGCAAGAGAGTCAATGAGAGTCCTTATAGATTCATCATGGCATAGATGGAATATTTACATTTTGATTTTTTACTGGTTTCAAAATTTCAACAGATTTAAAAGGAGCAATGAAGTATGGATATGGCATGCTTCCATGGATCCCATGCTTCATGGGATTCCTAAAAGAGACAATTTGTTCTTTTTCCGTTTCAGTTCTCTTATTTCTACATCCCTACCTGATGGAAAGCCTTGCATCATGGTAGTCAAACACTAGAATTTAGTTCTACCCTGCAGAAGCCATGTCTCCTCCTTCCAAAAACACACAATTTAAGATAATAATACACTTACCTGTCTGTAATCCAATAGAAGGATCTATCCCATCTAATGACACAGCACCTTGAACAGTGCCAAGATTATAAACGACTCCCAGAATATGTAGCTCCCCTGTTTGATGGGGAAAGAGCTTTAGTCTTGCCTGTGGAGATATGTTAAATTTTTGTTGTTGTTGCTACTAGAAAGAAGTACTATTACATTTAAATGTCCAATTGCTAAACACACTCACAGCTACATTTACTTTATAGGTGTGTCAGATGTAACTGCAACAGTAAATACAGATCATTTACTAGAGTCAACATTTCCTATACACAGAATTTACCAAACCAGTTCACAGCTGAGAAATGTTCATTATGTTAGGAAAAAATCCTTAAAGCTAACTTCTACTGTGATTAACAGGGGCAGGATCACAGAATGATTGAAGCTGGAATGAACTTCATGGACTTCTGGAGGTCATCGTGCCCAACTTGCCTGCTCAAGCAGGGCCATTTAGAGCCAGCTGCCCAGGACCACATCCAAAGGGCTCTTAACATCTCCAAAGATGGATACTCCACAAACTCTCTGGACAGCCTGTGCCAAGTGCTCAAACGCCATCACGTTTACAAAATAAGTAAGTGTTATAAATAAGGTTATAAATAAGTGTTTCCTGATGTTCAGGTGGAGCCTCTTGTGCCCACTGCCTCTGGTCCTGTCACATTTAAGCACAGTGATAAGATATATGAGGTACTGGAATCTCTGATTCAGTCATGTATTCTGTTAGTTTAGCATTAAGTTCAAATCATAACAAGTTTGAAATGCACACTAAAGTTCAACACTGAAAAAACTATTTTTAAAACAAAGTATAGTACTTACCACTTTTGTCTCCTCACTATTAATTAAAAATTCTGCTATTGCTTCAGTTCCTACCATATCTTCATCACACGTACCCTGAAAAGAACAAACAGCTCTTTAGATACTATTACTCCTAAGCAGAAAAAGTACCATAAATAATATTTCCAATACCCTTCCTAAAGTGTTCAAGGGAAAAAAATCATACAAATTTCCGAACAGTTAGAACAAGCAAGTGCTGCATGCCCAGCTTCTAAGCATTTATGAATTAAAAAAGCAGCTTGAGAGCTCAGTAAACATTTACTTTAGAGAAATTTAAGATTTAGGACTATAAATTGGAACCATTCCCAGTCAGTTTCACTGATATTCACAGAAGTATTTATCACACCATTAAAGTAGCAGTTCAGATCAGGACAGAACGGAAAGTGTAGGGTAAGCCTTGAGACTTAAACTATGTGGAACCATGTTTATAACTCTGGCAAATACTTGCAGCACCTTTAGAGATCACTGTGTTCCAAATGTTTTGGCCAGGGAAACAAATTATTTATGAATTTCCTGTAATATTCAGTATTAGAACATACTAAAACCTTTAAAACATACATGTGAGAGCAGTCCTTTAGAGCTTTCAGCAGCATTAATTGAAGCATTAAGTTAAACAGTAGTACAATAGCTCATCTAAAGTATTCAAAACATTAATTTTGAATACAATAAATTTTAATTTCTCTTCTAATCAAGATACCGGGATGTTCCTATGTTATACGAGCACCACTTCTCAGAACACACATTTCACTATGTACTCAAATGTACAGTAGCTCAAATAGCATAGAGTATTTGATAATCTACCTATTGACACTCATATTTGCAGGTCAAGTCTAGTGTGACTCAAAATACATGTAGTACACGTACAATGAAATCTTGGAAGTATTTTGTTTTGCATTCAGCTTTACGATACACATTACAATTTGTTTGTTAACTTGGCTGCTTTGTACCCTACAGATCCAGGGAGATCTAGCTAAAATGAAAAGAATTTCCATAGCTACTTTTTTTCTTGTATTTTTTCTTAGTTTACACTTAAACCTTCATGTTTAATGTTTATACTTAAATGTTTTCATACTATGGAATTTTGAAAATGAAAAGAATTTCAGTAGCTACTTCTTTTCTTGTCTTTTTCTTTCCATACCTGCAGCTGTTTGGGGTGGGAAAGGATGAAGCTTTCCTTACCCGCTCTTTTGGTTCACCATCATGCTTTGCACCGAACTCTTTAGGTTGAAACTTCCACAGCAATGAAAGGTCAGTCAAAAGGAGTGGAACTTTCAGAGGGTTTCGGAAGGACACTTCTACAGTTATTGGTTCTATTAAAAAAGTGCAAGAAAATAATGACAACAGGCTTTCCCCATTACAGTCTGAAGGCTCACCTATCTCGGAGTATTTATGTACAAACAACTTGACAAGAATGTCAGTTCAAATCTATAATAAGGGGAAATATTATACAAATTTATCTAACACAGTTTATTTCTGAAGTGTAAAAATTGTAACTTTACCTTCTATCACAGCAAGTGGAAATTTGGAGTTATCTGAGTAGCGATTTAAACAGAACTGTGTTGGTTGAAAGTTTGAAGGTATTGTTCCTTTATTTATCACAGACACAACCTGCTCCTCGAGTTCCTTCCACTGTTGTGATGATTCCGAGTCATACTCCTGATCCAGGCTTACATGCGTGGCTGCCTGCTTTTCACCTGGAGAGAGAAAGGCAGTCTTAGAAAGCAAGAACGCAACGTGCAACAGCTGCACCAGAGGGCCACACTGGCAGTTTGGTAACTATTCTTAAGATACTTTAAGTTCTAGGTCACTAGCATTCTTATGCTACAATTGATTTAGAAGAGTGAATTGCAAGACATTTTGAAACACACACATGGAAGACAACACTGAGAATAATTTGAGTATAGTTCAATTTGGATAGCATGGCATTCCAAGATTTTAGCATGCTACATGGTATACTCAGGCTACAGATAATTTTTATTTTATAACAGACTACAACCCCACAGTATAGCCCTGGTTTATATAAGAATTTCCACTCAGCCTTCTTTACATTCAGGAATCAGAGTGTTTCAAATATTTCATCCAAGAGGAAGTTAACTGTAAAGCTAATTTCTAGCACTGCCATTAGTGTCCAGTATTTGCTCCAGCAATAATAACCCCTTTCATGAAGTTCATTACAAACTTGCATTGAAGCTTTCCAGGTATGAAAAACAGTGGCAGTCAGCACAACCACATACACAGATTTCATATTTACACAGGAAGTCTGAAAACATCCAGCAAGTAGATACTAAGCTCAAGCTTTTCTTTTAAAATATTTTTAAGTTACCCAGTCATTTTAGTTTTACATAACGACAGAGTTTTTTTAAATGACACCAACTCTTGCATGTATTTTGATTCCTTAAAAAAGGGACTTGAAACTGTTTACATATCATTTTCTAACCTTCTGCTGGTCGTCGATCATGCCCAAAGAAAACACGAGTTGCTGAGCTGTTAATATATGGTAAAGGAAGCTGTGGTAAGGGACCATCAGGTGACAGCTGAGTTGCATTCTGGAGCAAAGAAAACAAGAGTGTCATGTACACTACCTACCAATGGCTGAATGATAAGGAGGCCAAGTTAAAAACACTCAATGTTTGAACAGGGAGTACTTTTAAGATGGAATAAATAATTTCAATTAACGCTTTGACACAGATTTTTTTTTTCTTCAACAGGAGTTTAAAGATAGTGAAAACTTTATGGGCAAAGGAGAATAATTATTTTAGCCCTGAAATCTAATCATTACTGTGGCTGCATTGCTATTACAAGCCTTATTTGATGCAAAGCTTGACTCTCTAACTCAGAATTTGATAAACTATATTCACTATCCCACCACCATTAAATGAGACTCTCACCAAGCTGAGCCGTGGACTCAAACACCAGCCTTTGACTAAGGTCTGCCATAACTTAAACACCACAGAAATTCTGTTCATAAGCTTTAATAGACAGTATCTACATGGCTGAATATTGTGTGGCAGTATCAGCACTAAACACCCCATAACGCATATGGTACACTTCAATCCAGAATCACTCATGAAGTTAAACACAACTCAGTGAGTCACTTGATTCATCAAATTTTATCCTTATTAAAGAATGAAATTCACTACATGGATGGTGACAGAGCTACCTTGTCTTTATTAAAGATGTATTATCAAAAGCCCCCCAAATCATTATAAATTCATCAAAACAGAACAGATCCATTTCCTCTAAAAAATGATAAAACTTATCACAACTACAATTCAGCCATGACCCCCAAAAAGAAGACTTCACTTTATTGTAATAAAAACACATCTATTACATTACTGTACTAATAACCCACCATAATATCCATCTGTGAAAGTACTACACATATGAGATGCAGCATATGTGGGCTTTTGAAGTCTGAAGTAAAAAATTGAACACATCAACTAGATAAAAAAACCAACCCTGGAACAAGGCAGATAAAACAGGAAATCATTTAATGGTTTAACAGAAAATTAGTGGTAATAAAATCACTTATTACTCAAGAAACAGAGACAAGCAAGTAATTTACCTTATAGACATACAGATATTCTCTTAAAAAAGCTCCTTGCTGAGCTGGAGGCTGTTTACTGTCATTGATCAAAATATGCCTGAAGGCAGACACAGCATTGTCCAGCTGACGAAGCGTAAAGGACTGACGACCAATGGTGAAGTTAATGTGGTCTTCTGCGAGAGACCAGCCTTTCCCTTTGTAAACCTGCATGGCTTGACAGTAGCAACGTAAGGCATGTTTCTTCTGCAAGAGAAAGGTTCATTTCTCAAATAATCCCATTATCCACTGACTGTAATTATAAATTTAGGAAGACTGAACAGTAAGTCAGAAAAGTAGTTTTTACCATCTCCCACCACTATGCAAAGTGTAATGTTTCAGAACTGTGCCTCACAGAATCTGGTCAATACTAACCTAAGCACAGAAGTGTTTGTTCCTACAGTACAGAGCCCAGCCTCTAGATGAAGTTCACATTTTCTAAAGACTGGAGTTACAGGCAGTAAGTTAAAAAAGCAAATAAAAAGAAAAGACTACTTTTAGAACAGTGAGGTTCCTTTAGGACTGACTGCTAAAGTCTACAGAGCTCTGCTGCCAAGATATGTCTGGACATAAACTGGATTTAACACGTTTCATTCCACTCAAACTGAACTTTCAGCGTGACAGTTTCAGCCAACTGTTGATCAGTAGACATACCTGGGACAAAAATCCATGCCAAGCAAACCAACAAAACAGAGTCCTACAGTATATACAAGAAAAACTACCAATCAGATCAGCCACTGGGAGATGGATGGTCCGATGCCAATCAGCTCCACAGTTCCTTTCCTGGACATGCATCAGGACCCAGGCATTCAATCCCGAGTCTAGGTATTGAACACCTGTATAGACATTCACTGTACAGCTAAGTCTCAGCTTCTAAAAAATGGAAACAGCATTCCCTTACTTACAGCAGTAATGGGGGGGGAGGGAAAAACCTAATATATGTTCACACTGGTATGGTGATGACAGCAGAGTACAAGCAGTAAATCCTTAACACTGGCACATACTAGTGACACTTTAAAATATGGTATTATGGTCTGCAGCTAAACAGCCTGGCTGTTTAGTAGCATTTTATATTTTGGTACCTCTAAGGATATGAAAAAAAAATAAGCTACATTGCCTATAACACTGTAAAAGTATTTATTGGAAACCAAAATCCCTACAAATATCAGACACAAACAACAAAGAGAGCTGTTACACAGTCAAAACTTTTCAAAATGCATTCACTTTCCCAGAGAAAGGAACAAGATATAAAAGAATAAATAAATAAAAATTGATCAATAGCTCCCTATCAGTACTATCCTGTCATAACAACAGACGAGAAAACTACTGAATGAAGAAAACCAAGGAGTGGGAGAAGTACTCCTACTATTCTTCACATCACAGAAGCCAACAATGCAAAAATACTTTTTTTAGTCCTTACCAGGACAGTGAGACTGAGATTGGGCAGGGTGGGAGAAAATCCCCAGCCAAGACCACGGGGCTTTGTTCTAAACAGGATTTTGATGGCTTGGTTCTCCTCTATTATTGTCTTGCAATAACAAGCTCAGCAGGAATCAAGCACAAGCTATCTTTACAGAATGCATCCTGCAACTAATGCAAAAACAAAGCACAGAAGTTCTGTCCAACGAAGTTTATCTACCACACTTAGAGCTGCCTGGAAAGGCATGTGAATGGGAGTAAAAACAATTTAATCTGCATTGGTTTAACTATTGCTTAAGTCTAACAGCCACAGAGGTGCTTTAGTTTGTTGTGCAGTAACTGTTCATGCACCTGCACCTCCAATAAAGAGCATGTATTTAAGGCACCAGGAAAAACAAGTATCTAAATTTTGCTATTATTCTAATAAACTGAGTTTAACAAATAATTCTCTCCCACAAGTCACTCTTACCTCAAGAGTGAAAATATTCCTTTGCCCAAAAAAGCCTTGTATGTTACTGTGCATAAAATGAGACTCAGAAATGAAAACACACATCACTTTAGCTGCAAGTCAGCAATCTTCAGCATTACTTCAAAAACAGAAGTAAAAGGCTAAGGCTATCAGTGCAGAAGTCATTTTCAGAAGATTACAGAACAGAATACTGCTGACTAACACAGAAGTGTTAGAAGCCAAGAATCTTCTTTCGGACTAATGACACACTTAACATGTTTTTCAAAGTATCAAATACCAGGCATATTTTCCATGTGGAAAGATAATACTTACCTGGCCTGCTTTACTAAACCTGTGGCCAGCCAATATCATATGAAACGCAAACTTTCTAACCATGGGACTTCTCATGTTTATAAAACAATGGGCTGCCTGCTCCAACAGGAGTGCACTGCGAAGATCTGAATCCTGTTTAAAAGGAAAAAAGAAGAATTAGCCTGAGTTGAATAACAACATAAAAGGCAACGGTTGCCTTGTTTTAATGGTAAGAGGGACAGTAAGTTGTAAGAGTTCTGTGAAGCCAAAGATTATTTTATATGCAAACATTATATACATATGTGAGCATATAAAAATAAGACTAAAAGTATTTTTCAATAGTGTTCAATACCATCATGCTCTTATTTCTTCTAGTGAAGAATATATGAACATGTTTCAGTATGAATAACAAAAGAAATATTTTCTGCTATTTCAGTTATTCAGGCTACGGTTTCAAACACCATTACCTCTGAAGCACTCTCCTACCTTTCCCCTCCCTCCCCCTGCAGATATTAAGGCTAGAACCAAAAAACAAGACCTCTAACAGGATGACAGAAAAATAGAGGGAGCAATGAAACTTGGTGAACTTTTATCACATGAGCCTTTTGAACCTATTGATTTCTTAATAATGTACAATTTCTTTCTATTACGCCCTTTTCTTCTCCTGCCAAGACTCAGCTATATTACTTTAACCAATAAGAACAGAATCTACTTGATTTTACCACAGCTGGACTCCATGCTATCAGTGATGTTCAAGTATGTATCTTGACTACAAATATACTCAGACACCAATGCAGTATCCTATGAAGATTCTCCTTGCAACTACCAAAATGCACCACAGGCATACTACATGCAATTTCAAGTTATAAAACGATTGTGCAGAGCTAATAGTATTTAAATCCCTTGCTTAAATATCTTAGGCTGCTCTCATAAGCACTGGTAGCAAGGTTAAGTTGAAAGGGCAAGAATGAAGCTAGAGAAACACTTGAGCAAGAAAATTACACAACTAAACAGATTTATTCCACGCTTAATCTGTCCCAGGAAAGTCTCAGAAGTACCACATTTGGTGCAGCTGGCAACAAAGTCAGAAGTACCAGTTACACTTCTCTCCCAGCTACAAAGGAGATGCTACACTATTACTGGTATTACACTTTTCTTCACTCCTTTTCAAGCAAGACAATTTCTGGGTTAGAAGCTGATTCCATGTTTAATTTGCACCAATTAATATCACAGAAGTGTAGGGTTTCACTTACACAGTAAGGCTCTAACAATTCATATGAGCTGAGCTACAGTAATGCCTTAGTTGCTTAAACTATAGAGAACTTCTGATTATATATGGGATAGCATCCATTATGGTTCTGGCAAGCCATGCTAATACTTTTAACACATGAGTTCTTAAGCTACACCATCCAAGAGCTAATCAGATGTCAAAGAAAATTAGTTAAGCCAAAGATAACATATTTAGCATGGTTAAGGAAGTCAAGCAAACCATTTGACTAGAAAAACAACAACCGTACTAGTTCCTTCACTTACAGTGTAAACAGTTTTCTTCATTTCCTGCTCTATACCTGCTCATTTGCTACCTTTGGCTAGAAAATATTGTAGGAGAAGAATCAGAAGGTAACCTAGAAGTGTTTGGGTAAGAAAACAAATACGGAGAGGGCAGAAATGGAAAAAGCTACTGAGTTTTACCTCACTGGTTAAACGAATCAGAAGAGCAGCTGCCTCTGAATATTTGCTTTGACTTTTTAAGATTTCAGCACTAAGCAGCACACAGCGTTCAGCCAGCACCATGTTCCTAAAGTAAAAACATACATGTATTAATAAATATTTATCAAAATAAACCTCAGAAAACTTTTCAACTCAAATCTTACTTATTTTCTACACACAGCATCAGACTGAGGTTCTGCCGCTTATCCTTCTTAAAGCAAAATACATGAAAGTTCACTCCCCACAAAACAACCACATACAGATTGACACATAAAGTGCCCTATCCCAGTATAATATGAGCTTCATAAAAGCCAAAGCTGGACAGCATTTTTGAGAACAGTACTGTATTTATAAAAATACCAACTAAAATAATCTGATGAACAAGAAGTCCAAGAGTTAGAAGCAGGTTGTACTGGCAAGTTGTACCCGGGTACCAGGTGCCCACCAAGTGGCTGTATCACATCCCCTGCTCCGCAACACAGGGGAAGAAGATCAGACTAAGAACCTCACGTGCTGAGAAAAGGACAGGGAGATCACTCACCAGTTAGTTATGGGCAAAACAGACTTGTTTGAGGGAAGATTAAATTAATTTATTGCCAGTCAATAACTGCATAGCACAGTGATTAAAAAAAAACCAGAAATAAAACACCTTCTCCTGACAAATCCTCCTTCCCAGGCTCAAGTTCACTCCCAACTCTTCTACCTTCTCCTCCCTGCAAGCAGGGCAGAGAAATGGGGAAAAGGAGTTGCGATCACTTCATAACATTTCTCCTACGCTGCTTCTTCCTCCACATCCTCCTCCCCTGTTTCAGTGTGGGGTCCCTCCCACAGATACAGTTCTTCAAGAACTACTCCAACATGTATCCTTTTTGTAGAGTCCTTCAGGAACCAGTGTGGTTTCTTCACAGGTCACAGTTCCTGACAGCAACTTGCTGTGGCATAGGCTCTATACAGCCACCTTCAGGGTATGTCCACCTGCTCTGCCATTGGGACAGGCTGCAGGGTAGATCCCTGCTTTCCCATGTATCTCTGTGGGCTGCAAGGGGAAAACCTGCTTCAGCATGGTCTTCACCACAGGCTGCAGCAAAGCACTGCCTTCTCCTGACCTTGGTATCAGCAGAGCTGTTTCTCTCATTTTCTCACTCCTTTCTCACAGCTGCTGCTGTAAATGGTATTTTTACCATTTCTTAAGTGTATTGTCTCAGAGGTAACACCAGCACCAACACACCCAGCTTGGGCAGCAGCCATGTCCATTTTGGAACTGAGTGAAAACTGACTCTGCCACAGGCAGCTCCTGCTGTCTTCTCACAGAAACCTTCCTTGCAGCCACCCCACTATCTAAAAATCCACCATGTGAATTCAGTACACAAGTCCAATAGGCACTCTGTTAAGAACAGCCCAGATCTCCTCTCATGCTATCCTAGATACGTTAGCTTATCTTACTCTTTAAAGAGTTACCATCACTCTGTGATCATCTGGCACTATCACTGTGCAGGGCAAGAAAGTTAAGCCGCCAGATCTTTCATGGGATGAGTACAAAAGTAAATAACATACTTGCAGATATCTCGATAGGTCTGAATTGCTGTCTCCATATAATGAGCAGGATATGGCCTAGGAGCTCCAGGCTGAAGAAAAGCTGATACTGCTGCCATTTCCTACAAGAGAAATTCAGTACTGTCACTGTAGTTTTTTCAACAAATCATAAACCTCAAAAGACTGAGGAACATGTTTCAACAGCTACTAGATTAACGATCTTCATCTAATCAGTTACTGGCATATAAAAGTATCCAACACACTATAACTGATAAAAGGTTTAATACAACAGCCGATTTATGGCTCTGCTTATAATTAGCCACACAGCAGCCAGAGAGTTACACACTGAAGTCTTTGCAGTTGACAGTACCCCCGACATCGTGCAGAAACATTGATTCAGTACTGTTTTACAAATCCAGAAGACTTTCCTAGTGCAGGAGCAATCTTCCTGATAAAGTAGCACTACCATGTATTTTAAGATGAGGACTGTTTTTGAGTTTTGACTATATGAAATTACACTATCAGCTTCCAAGGAAGCTCTAGTAAACATGCAGTCTGAAATTTTACTTCTTTTTCCATGGATTGAAAACATGGTAGCAAAGTTCTTCTGCAGAAAGTAAAGACTAAGACTAGCATATTGCAACAAATTCATAATTAAGACTGCTTCTATTCATTTGGAAATTAAGATTTCTTAATATTTTTCTGATTATTCAGATTATCCAAATGCAGAGCAACTGTCTGAACTGTAAAAACACACATTTATGTAAAAGTTTTAATCAAGATGCAAAGGTGTACAATAATGCCTCCACAGCTCTGTGAAGCAGAGTTTCAAATTTTAGCAAGCTAACCAGACTAAAGTTTACAAAATGTATCTTCTAAAAATTGATCAAATTACTCATTTGCCTCCAGTACTCCCATTTATCTTGTTGAAAATTACTTTAGTCATAAATAAATTCTTAGGAGGAAATAATGAATGAGTATGTGTTTAGAGTGGAATTCAGTTGTAATATACTCGAAGTATAGCCTTCAAGTCTTAAGTCCCCCCAAAATAGGTACAATACAATATTTATAGTGACAGTGTCTTGACTTTCTAGCAAATAAGTATTCTGCCAAAGCCTAGAAGAGATACTATAAAGCTATTTTATATCTGGCTTTGAGTTATCAGTTTAAAGATCCATTTTTCTGGAAGTTGCATTCCAGGTTTTCTCCTTTCCATACTTTAAGAATTAACTCTCCAGTTTTTATTCACACCTTTGTTGCCTTCATATAACTGCATAAAACAGATTTTACAACACTTTAGAGTTTCTTAAAGATATGCAGCAAATTTGGGGAGATCCTTACAAACCTGGAGGTGGAGGAGAGAGATTGCATTTTGTTACCTTCAGACAAATATTAGAGATTATTAGAAAAAGTTCACAGAATGTTCATGTTATGTGAAGTACCAACCAGTGCTCCAGCTGCATAAAGCATTGCCTGATCATTTAAGAAGTCTTTCTTTGCTGTATGGTAACAGCTATATGCAAGTTCATAGTGCTGCACCAAAAAGCACAAGTCTGCCATTTTCCGGATTTGAAGCTCTGGCGCTTCTGGTGGATACCTATAAATACAAATATTTAAATTCAAAGTCATCCTCTCTCACCTTAATATCTATTCACAAAGTAGTAATAAAACCTGCATTGCTTCAGCCTTGCCCAAAAACAGCTAAGGAAAGTGAAGCTGCTTCCTTTCTGCCACTGGTAGCTTAGTTTCACATCCTACTTTCTGATTAACAAGATTCACTGTTCCAGTAACACTCAAAGCAAGCATTCCTCTTAGCCAAGAAATACTGAATAGAGTTTATAACTACCACTGAAACTGCTCAGTCAGATTAACCATTAGAGCTAAGCACAGCTGTATGAGAAGGGAAAAAAAAAAGGCTTTGACTGTTCACTTGGCTGTAAGTTATTTCTCCCCATTTTTTTGAAAGAAGTAAGTCCACTAAAAAACTATGCTTTATGCCAAAACACTGTGCAAGTTCCTGTCCTCTGCAAGCATCAATCCAACTTTTAGTTAATCCAATATATATATGAATCACTTCAGTAATAATCAAGTACATTTTCACAAACACTTGTATTTCAAATGTTGTAGGAAGTAAATTACACTTATGAGTTCAAAACAAAAAGCTGGAATTAGCAATATTCTGATTATGAATCCAAAGACACACAACATAGACATTTGAAGCTGCAGGTGCATGTCAAGGGCATTACCCTTGACTAGAGATAATGACCAAAAATTATTTAGACTTCTGTGGTAAAGACAGTTGGAGAGTGATTTTCATGACTATACATCCTAATTCACAGAGGGAAACTACCAAAAGCATACAGAATTAGTATTTTGGTAACACTTAGAACCTGGTTTTAGTGTATACTAAGATGCAGGTGCACTAAGTATGAAATTCCCCTTACTTTAGCTCTTGAGCATATTGCAAAAGCAATACACTCAACACTCTACTGGAATAAATTGCATAGTTGCATAAGCAAAAACACCTAAAGATGGGGTTTGGCTGCAATGACAAGTGAAAAAACTTGTACAAACTTGTACAAATCTCAAAAGAATCCCTCATGGCAAACCATAGCTTCTTTTTATTACTATTATTGTTAAAAACGTGTGCTCTTATTAACTTAGAAAGCTTCACTGAAAATAGAGCAGGCAGATGACTCTGCAAACAGTTTATTTTATCCCCTTTTTCTTTAAGTTCTGCTTCTCCTTTATTGTGCATATTTAGGCAAAGTACTTTTCATGACTTTTTCTAATTAAAGTCATTCACAACACTCTGGTTTAGTTCACACTGCAGAACACCACCATCAAATAAACACAGGCTTTCCCTCCTCACCTAAAAAAGGTACATTTACAGTTTAGATCTAAAAATAAGGACTGAGATTACTTACAGCAAACCAGAAGTGTTCTTGAGTTCATTTATACTTTTCTCTGGAACCTTGCTGCCACTAAACCATTTTTTAGTAGCAGAAAACAGTGATCGGCTCAAGCCTTTCCTGGATATTAACTGGAGAAAAGACATTGAATTAGAGCACTACATTGCAAAAGATCTAAGTTAAACTAATATAAAAAGCCAAGCTTCATTATGGCTTCATAAATTGTTTTTTCTTCCATAAAACAGAAATAAATAAAAGGAGTAAAATAACTAAGAGCACACTTCTTTAGAATTAATCTCTGACACTGAGATAGAAGTTGCAATTCACGTATCTATTTCATCTCAGACAGCTGAGGTTCATATTCTTTCTGTAAACTGGAGAAATATCCATCTTAAGAACTTGAACATTTGATACATCTGTTTGAAAACTAAATTCTAAATAATTAGAATATCTAATTTGCGGTAGCAGTCCAACTTAAAATCTAGACTAAGTGCATACTACAAGAAAGAACCTTCTGTCACCATCCACATAAAGCATTATCACACCATGAACATCAATTTCAAGTGTCAAAGGTATGAGCCACACCTCCAAGCAAAGTTGCACAACTTTATTCTTTCAGATAACTTCTGCAGGGAACTACCCCTCCCATTCTATAAGGCAAACTATATCACTCTTAAAAGGCAATTTTAAAAAGCGGAACATCTCCATTTTCCTACCAGAACTAGGAGCTTATCCTACATTCCTGTTTGCTACACTTTATGTAACCACTTCTTTTTAATGTTTCTTCATAAAACTTACTAAATGTAAATATGGTCAGCACATACAAACTCCCAGAAGTAAATTCAAGGAGTGAGCATTCCTTACAGGACATGATCCTTAGTATGAAAAGCCCTCATATTTAAAACTACAACTTAGTAGACAATCCAATCAAAATAAAATCAGAAGTCAGATAATAGACTGATATTTGAGTCCAAGACTTAATGCTAAATACAGTAATTTGATTGCACTAATGTAAGTCAATCCATCTCTGCAGTTGTTTAAGGGCATGTAAGAGTGAAACACTTGTAAAAGAACTGTGATGCAAATAACTTTAATGTATGCAGTTGACTTAACATGGACGTGATGTTAATCACACTTCCAAAAAATCCTAGTTTGAGAGAAGCATATTCCCTGCAAAAACTGCTAAGATCAGAGTTACACGATTCAGGGTGTCCCTGCATTTTTTTCCCTGTCAAGTAGCAACTGAAGGATGCAGCTTTTTTTGCAGATGATTATCAATTAAATGCATTTCTTAAATTTAGCTGTGTATTGTGATGTTGAAACACAAAGTCCATTTTGTTCCCCATGCCAGAATCGTCCAAGAGAACAGAATATTAAGATTCTAGGGTCAAGAACAGATTTTCCTGGAAACAGTTCAGACAGGCTTTCACCAAGAAGCCACCTTGCACTGGAGCTGTTGATACAAATTAGTACTCGTTTTTTTAGACGACAAATTGAGCAATAATGAGAACTTCAGTTATTTCTCTTAAATCTACTTACAGTTTTCAGCAAGAGCGTTGAATCATTAGAAACAGAAGGAAGTAATACTGTCAAAACAGATGTTTGGATAACTGGATTTATACCCCAAACGTTTTTCCTTATAGCACAAAGTATTTTTAAGAGTAAACCGACCTGATCATTGAGCTGTCGAATTGTTTTCTCTATGTGTGGCAAAAGTCCCCGAAATGTGAATTCCTGTATGAACTGCCTAATTCGATCATGATCTGTGAGAGTTAAACAAGCACCATGAGGTGTCCCAGAATTTGACTTCTTCGAGTCTTGCAGCGATGTAGAAGCCTTCATGTAATCAGTGCTATCCAAACTGCCACTGGGATGATCCAGTTGAAGGGGGTGAGTCTTAAAGTTATTTGACAAGCCATCTGTTGAAAGATTGAAACAAAAACTCCAGTAAGTATAAAGTCACTTAAACATTTTGGGTTTTAAAGATCATTTTTACTAACCTACTTCAAAGCTTTCCTTACTCAGAACTCTGTAAAGCAAAGCAACTCACCAACTGTTCTACGCTACAGATCAATGCTGCAGGCAGCAGCACAGCACTGAGTATTGCATCATTCCTGAAATTCGCAGAAAGTTCAGAGAATCTCAAGAATTACAACATGGCTAAATATGTACGGTTTTGGTTCTCAACTACAGTGCAAAAAAAATCTTCCAGTATGCTGACTAATATCAACACTGAAGGAAAACTATAGAAACATTAAAATCAAAATAAAGCATTCATGGAAGTTGGAAATGCAGCAATTACTACAATGGCTCCATTGGGTCCATTATCTCTTTTCCTGCTTATGATTTAAGGTTAAAAAAAACCCTAAACAAAACAAACATAATTTTCCATGTCCTTCCAAGCAATCAACATGTAAAACAATTTCCTCTGAACTCCTCTTCGTTCAGTGAGAAGGGCTGCTGACTACTATTGCATTTAGCTCTCTGAAATAGACTGAGACACTGCTTCATTCTAAGACTTAAGCAGTTCTCTTATTTATAAGAAAATCAGCTTTCCCTATCTGGCACCAAGCAAAGCTGAATTGTGAAAGCAAATCCTTAACGGATTTTACTCATGAAAAGTAAAGCTGAGTTTGTAAAGTTCAATTAGCAGCTCCCAGACTACATCTGGTCTGCAAGGCCTTAGAAAGATGGCAACTGTAGGCTGTCCTACACATGCTAGGTCTCCAAATGCATTTCAGGTGAGATATGAAGGATCTGGGCTGAGGCAGGCCAGACAATGCAGGGTACCTCACTTTTTCCCTATTTCATAATGCCTCTCATCTGAATCCTAGACTGTTATCTGACTTATTTTTTAAGGGTGCATTAATTTCCACTCAATTTCATTTACTATCCTCTCCCATCCATAAGCTGAGTTCCAAGGCAAGTGCTTCCAAACAGCCTACAAACTAAGCACTTCCCTGACGTTTACAGATTTAATACTAAAACCAAGGACCAAAAAAGCTCCAAAACCTCAGCTTCCAAGTTATAGCAGAGGATACACACCAAAACTTTCATTATTATGAAAATTGACCATTTAATCATATATAATTTTTACTAATTACCAGAGTTTGCAGACAGTACGTTTAATCTTACAAAATATGAGCCCAGTACATCATTAGCCATCTCATTAAGGAGATGCCACCAATCCAGTAGGGTCAGTACCACAGCATTTTACTTTGAGGACACCTAGAGCATTCAGAAAACCATTACTCTGAGTTCCCTAACAAATCATCTAATTAATTACTGTCCAAGACACAAGACAACCGGTTGTGTAAATACTATAACATCAAGGTTTTCATAAAGTTACAAAGATACCTTTAATTTCACTGTCTATGCCGTCTGATATCAAGTGATCAGTATTCTTGTTTGAAACAACAGTATAATCTTCATAGCAATCCTGCCAGAAAAAGGGGGGGAAAAAAGTCAGAACTTTAAGACTACTCAACCACATACAAAAGTCAGTAAACAGTAGCTGTCAACTTCAGTAAGTTAACTGAATTACTACAGCAGCATGTTTGTTCATATATATTAACTTCTCAAAGTAGTTTCTGAGGCTTTAAGAAACTGTCTTATTTAAAAGACGAAAGTTATGTTCACCAAATGAAGCAAATACTTTCTGACTTGCTCAACTAGCTCCCCTGTCAACCAAAGCAACTCCAACTCTTACACAGCAATGCCTACAGCAGCAAAAATATATTCCCTAAAGCAGATCCTGAGTAAGCTCACACACACACAAAAATCTATATTGCACAGTTGACGTGGGCCATAGAAAGAGAAAAATGTATTTTTAGTTTATGGTGGGCTATAACTCACTGGTCCTCTTAGCTTATAGAATATGAAATGTTTTGACTTTCCAGTACCAGCTACATTTGGTAAAGAAATACAATTCCACAAACCTTTTAATCATAAGGAGCTATAACTGCAGGTCAGTCAAAAGCAAACTCAAAAAAGAGTATTTTTGGTTCTAAAGCCAAAAATACAGACATTTATGGCAAACTCAAAACACACTATCACTTGCAATCTTAGCAGATGACAGACCAGACTAGACACAAAAAGTTATAAAAACCACACATACTCCCAACAAAGCAACACACCCACACTATCTAGTGAAGTACAGAAGACCCAGAGAAAAAAAAAAATTAAGAGTGAAGAAGACAAAAATGAAGGTTGAAAGTTACTATGAACAGGACACTTCTGAGGTTACCTCTTACAGCTCTTAAGGCATAAGTATTATTTCTGTGCTACAGTCAGTCTATTTCAGACAGTCCAGTATTTCAGTGCTCCCTACTGTCAACTTAAGTACCATAGAGGACAGTTCCTACTGAGGACTCATCTTATGTCCTCACAAAAAGTCATAGCTGTGTCAGAAGTAGCCTGACTGCCTATTAGCTCATTCTATAGAAACACATATATAACACTTAGGCAAAACTTAATGCAACCAAAAAATATGGACCTTAAAAACTGTTTTTAGAATACTGTAATACCTGGTTCTGGATAGTGTTTTTCTGAAGGTACTGACTCCAAGGATCTGGTATCTGTTCATCTGCTCCTCTATTAGACACTCGAGAATTTATTTTCAGCAAATAGCAACCCTGAGTTCCATACCTCTGTTTCATCTCTTCATAAATGGAGTCAGCTCTGAAACAGTACAACAACATTTATCCTGTCTTGATATCAAACTAACTTTAAAGTGTGTAGTGCAACAAGCTATTTTAGACCATTATTCATAGTGCTTAAAAGGAAAATTCTCCTATTTTTAAAGCAATCTGTTATGCAAGAGTAAAACTGAGAATCTTTGACAATTAGTTTAGCAAGCTAGCAAAGAAAGCATCTACCCCAAAAGCTGGGACTGATTCATTTCATTTTACATGAACACAAGAAGATGATCTAAAAATAATACTTCCAAATATCTGCCTTGATAATAGCATACTGGCTAATGGATCCTGTTGCATGTCTAATCTCAACAGAATTTATCAATCCAAACATTTTGGTCAAAGAGCTCGCTCATCTGTAAGCTCACTGAAGACAAATGACTCACCTCTGTTCTTCTCCTGTGCTTACATCATGCAGTAACACATAATATTTGAGCGTGTTTGGTATAAACCATTTAGGATACGAGTATTCACTACTGTGCTGAATCCGATGTTGTTCTTGCGACAGCTTCAGAAACTGCTCCACAGGGTCAGGTTCACTAGAAGAAACTACCAGCATACCTGAATTCATTACTAAGGACATATACCCAAAGAACACAGGGACAACCACTGTTCACAGAATAAAATAGGAAGTCTACAAAGTAGAATGGATGAGTACAATACTTAAGCACATAAAACATGCTATCACAAAAGTATGTGCAATCAGAATTCGGCCTTAGTCTCAATAAAAAACAATCAGTTAACTAACATCTGTAAAATGAGATGCAACAGGAGTTTGCTCCAATTCTGACAGTGAATCCAAGTTTAAGCTGCTATGTGATAGCTCATTTAAGATTTCAGATAGAGACCAGACGTTCACATAGCAAACACGTAGCTGAAATTGATCCCCACTGTATTTTAGCTTTCAACTTCCAAGGAGACTTGGGGCTTTAAGTTATCACCTGAACAACAGTGATAACCAGCACTCA
Source organism: Coloeus monedula (assembly GCF_965178545.1). NCBI lineage: Eukaryota > Metazoa > Chordata > Aves > Passeriformes > Corvidae > Coloeus > Coloeus monedula. Next base: position 115,278,508 of record NC_138781.1, read on the forward strand.
TAAACACAGCAAAGTCACAGCACCTGAGTAAAAAGCGGAAGTGTTCAGATTTTTACCTCAATGCAACTACACAGTCATTAATAAGGAACATTCTGCTCTGCTACATCTACTCACCAAATCAAAAGACATTAACTCAGAGAAGCCAGAAAGCAAAGTTATACTTTAAACATTAGTAAATTCAGAAGTCAGAATCAGTATTTTGCAAAGTTAATTCTGCACAAGTATGGCCATTAACATACTTTTCCATCATACTGAAATTATAAGGTTCAGTAAAGAATTAGGAACAGTGTCATGAAACCTGCAGCATCATAATTACTGTAAAGCTAAATACCAGCTACATCATGAAACAGTGATTATTTTCAATTTCCCTGTAGACAAGCAAATTGGGCCTAAGCTTTGGTTAAAAAAAAAAAAAAAAAGTGAAAGCATTCAGGCATTGTTCCAGTCTTTCCAGACTTCTTTTTGTCCAGCACAGCTCAAAGTTTACCAAATTTCCAAAACATCCTCTCCCCAACCTCCACCACTCCATCTGCTTACAAAAAGCTATTAAAAAGCAGCAGATGCATCCCAAACATACATTCCTCCGCTGCAGATAAGGGACAGTCAAGAGATACATAAAGAGCTACAGCAGAAAGTGTCTTAGGATGATGGAGTTTTGTTTACAGGTATTGGCTTTGAGCTCACTTTGACACCAAAGGAGTGTGTGGAGAAGGGGAAAAAACCCCAATACCAACAGCACAAGAAAACCTCAGGCCAAACAACCACAAAGAAAACCCTGATGCCCTTATGAAATCAGTCTGTGTAGTCAGACAGTGAAAAACTATACAGGCTTCCAATCATAATTGAGAAAGAGTTACTGCAAAATTTTCAGTGTCTCCTACATTACATTTTGTAACAGCCTTCCCTGGAGCGGTCTGTAACACTCAAAGGATACATGCAACATAGTGGTTTAAGAATTCATGATCTGATGCAGGCATGGACTGAAGAAAGCACTCTCTGTAAGACTCAAACCATGGAGTAGTAGCTGAAATACACAATAAAATAGGAAAAATTAGACTATTAAGTGAAACTTGTTTACCCATTAATGAAAAGGAAGTAAGAATGACTACACCTAAAAGTGAAGCCTGCAAACTCTGACAAGGTTTGCATGGCAAGGGAAAGAAGGGGAAACAGTCCAAAGTGAAAGTGTTTTAGTATTTACTACACAAGTAAGAGAAACAGTAACACTTGAATCAAATCCTGTGAAACTGAATAGCATCTTAAGCATCACATTCCTCACCACTGTAGGCTCACATGTATTCAGTCCTTGTTAAACCAACTACTCTTTACCACTCCTTTAAACACCCACACACTTGGCAAAGAAAGAAAGAAAGAAAGAAATTCTTCTAATAGTCATTGAATTTCCAGGCTAGGGATGTAGGAATTAACCAAGAAACAAAATTCATTTTTGAGTATTTAGAGGAGCTAAGGATTACCAAAACTCTATCCTGCCTGTTTTCTCTAAGTGTTGACTTGGCTTGACAGCAGTTGCTTTCCCACGGCTGGCTAAAATAAACAGTTCAGCCGGCAAAGATCCAAGAAGGTAAAACCTCAGATCCAAGCTGTGCCATTAATGCCTTAAAATTTTAACCTGCCATGTTCAACACCCTTTTACAATAGGGATTTCATTTTCCTAACCATAACAAATCAAGGGAAACAAAGGATGTCTGGGACATCAAAAAAAATATGTGAACCTAATATTGTCCATTTCTTTCCACTCCAACTATGGGTCAAACAATGAATTACTATTTCTTCTTTTAAGCCTGTTTTATGCCATCTTAATTCTCCAACTCCTTTCCCTTTCACCCGCAAACTAGCGAACAGTAACTAGTAGAGAAAAAAAAATAGTAAGAAAATCTGAAGGTATTTTCCTTATATGACCCTAAAAAATCCACATCAGGACTTTAGTCCCATAAAAATTTCTAATACTTTGTAAAGCTCTCATGCACCCCCTCAAAAAAACCAAGCCAAACCACCACCTTGGTTTCTTAAGCTAACTTTAGGAAACAGGTTCAATTTTATGAATTTTATGTTAGAACTATCTTCTAGGGCATTCATTTAATGCATTTTGCTTAATCATACATTGTCAAGACATCTTAGATTGGCTTCAGACACACAGAAGTCAGATATAGTCACACAAACTCAGTCTAGCAGTCTGCACATCTCACATAAAAAAAAAAGCCTAATAGGAGACAAAACTTTGAGCTTTTGATTACAGCCTTTCTAGAAACTGCTCTCTGAGTACTCATCTAGGATATAAAAAGCTCTTGGCTTTACTGAGTCCTGCATGTAAACATGCCAACTATTTAAATTAAGGAAAACACAGCTTGTTATTATTAAAAACAAGCCATAAGAAAGTGACTCACATTTTTCACAAATATAACAAGCCATGCAGTAACTCAAGTTCAAAGTAAACACTGTTTAACAACCTAAGGCACAATTTTCAACCACACTGTAGTTTCAAGCACTGTCTTCAGATTTTCACTTCTGTTTTACAGCTGAATCACAGCAAAAGGAAAAAAAATCATGTGTTTTTTAAAATCTGACAATTACAAACAGGGAAGTACTACTTTGTTTTGTGGATTGGTTCCCCCACCCTTTTTTTCCATTGGGCCTATTAAAAACCTTGGAAGCGGCCTCAAAGGCAACTGGATTCCCTCTACACAACCACAACATTAACAGGATTCACTTGAGCATTTACAGGGCTGTAATCATTTATCGTAGATACTTGATAAACACACACCATATTCAAAATAAAAGCAGTATTTGGAAACCATTTCACAACTGTAACATCTCATAACATGTTACAGCAGTGCATACCAACACTGTCATTTAGGTACTCAGATCTGTGTTTTGCATTTTTCCAGTAAAACATTTCCAGTATGATGGAACAGAACTGAAGTTTTGGCAAACTTGTTAACGTGTTCAGAACTTGTTAAGGAAAAAAAAAAATTTAAGTAATATTTGTACGTAACAGCTTAAAAATGGAAAGTCTACTTCATGAAGTTTTGTGCTCTTTAGACATTTACTAGGATCTGAACAGATCCTACTGAAAGGACAGCTATTATTAACCAAAGGCATAAACTATATTAATATATAAAACTGAAAAACATCAAAACCTGGCTCTTTCGGACCACGACACAGAGCCTTGAGAGGTCAATAACTAACAAACATGGTTTGGTAGCAGTAAGTCAGCAATAAGTCTCATAAACTACATAAAAACACATGAGAAAACTTTTTCTTTTTTTTAAGGGTCATACTCCAGAAAGAATGTCAATATAGCAGAGACACTGTGCTCTAAGTACAGTCAGCACTTGAGTTCCAACTTAAAAAGTGGTACTATCCCCTGAGAAGGAAGTTCTCTAGAGAAACAGAAAGGACATTTGAAGTACAGCACAGTGACAGTATACAGTTCCATGGGATCAAACAATCCAGTTCCTGGATCAAATCCACGGTTTTTACAGCATCAAGTAATTTACCACCACCACCCTTATTGATTGTATGGAAAGATCAAATGATTTTGATTAACAGGAGTAGAAATGTGATTAAAAGAAAAATTAAAATCACCACCACCACCGATTTTTCAGTTAGGGGGAAAAAATGAAGGAACACACATCTATGTCCAGAAAAGTGCTAAACAGTTGTAGCAGATGGTAAGGAAAGGTGGATGGGGCACATGGAAAAGGAGTAAAGGGCAATTTGGCAAATCGGCACCAACCACAAAAAAATACCTGAATAAAACGTGGATGTGTTCAGTTCCATCAGTGTCTCTTTCCAATTACTGTACCAAGGAACACTAGCTTTAACTGAGCGATCTGATAGAAAAAACATGATATTATTATACTAAAAAGGGTCAGATACAAACACACTCTTGGCTTTTACACTCTAGTAGTGTGAAGTAGAAAAAATCTACACCATGCAGGCCCAAGAGGAGCACTGAAGAGATTTGACTCCAGCCAACCTTAATCAGGAATATTTCAGGCTCCTTAACATTTGACAGTGTACTTTAATGGAAATCAATATTAATTTCCAGTTCAGCCCCAATGCTAGGCTCAAATGAAAATGGAAATTCTATCAAGTAGCAACGATTTAACTTGTACCTAGATGTTATCTCTATTTTACTAGTTGGAAGATACTCTAAACCTAAGGCAGTAACTCGTGAGATTTCCCAGCCTATAGTACTAGTTAAAAGTAGCTGAACACATTAGCTGCTGAAAGTGTTGCCCCAACATTCTCCTTCATCTCAATCATATTCCTCCAATGCCACATGCCAGCATTTATATCACGCAGCCCTGAACAAACACAGCCAGGGAACTGATCTGGCTGAAAAATTTTTTTCTTCTCTCAAATAATTTAATTCTTTAGTGGGATCATTTTTCTTCACTTTCTATATGCACCAGTACATGGGAGAAGCAGGCATGGCTGAACATAAGCAGCTATTCAGCAACCAAACAAATTTCTCAGCACTAGACCATGGAACTATAAGAATATTAAACAACACTTGTAACAAAGAAGGATTACCAACAATTAAATCAATACAACACAGCAGTTCCAAAACTTCTCAAAAGAAGAGCAGGATCATGACCTCAGAGCCAGAAACAGTCACACCTCAGCTTCTTAAACAATGTTGGTGTCTTTCTTCAAAACAGATTGCACTTGATCATCATTAAAGATTAAGGAAATATAATTTAATATCATTATCCTATAAAACTAATTCAGTCCCAAAAAAGAACAAATTAAAGAACTGATGAGAGTATTTCACATTTACATAAAAAATGATTATGTTCTGCTGTCAGGAATGAATGCATCCATTGGTTTGAATAAAATGCTCTACGAAAGTTGGAAAAAAAACCCCTAAATGTCTTAGTAAATACTCATAGTTGTCTAAGCATAACGGAACCCCACTTGGCACTTCCTCATATCCTCTTACACTGTAAGGGGACAAGTTCCTTCATCAAGAACACCATCACTGTTTTGTGCTAAACCCCTGAAACGGGGTTCCATTGAACAACAAAGTTACTACATGAATTTGTCTTTCTGTGTGATCTTAAACAGCTTATACATCTCTCCTCCTGTCAAATAAGCATATAGTCACTCTGAATGGAAATGAGAACCTAATCACCGAGAGACACAAGATAGTTACATATGGTAATTTGTACACCCGAGGCTCCAGCAGCAAATATGGAAAACAAAAGGAGAGATATTTGCTTCTGTAACTACAAAGCAAGGCCTAGTATAGCCACTATTTCTCTTCCCTTCTTTCAATACCTCACTTCTAAACTGAGGTCATTAGAAACCTTACGGAAAAGTCTCTTCACTGAAGCCATTCTGCTTGCTTTTTTTTATTTTCTAGAACTGAAATAAACTTTCCATCAGAAAAAAAATTCTTAACAATACAGCAATTCACCGATGTGATGCATAAACAAGGGCACAGAAATTGAAAAAGATGTGGAGTTTTCAACAGATCTTAAAAACAAGAGGCTCCCAGGCTCAGGTCTTTTCCTTTATTACCAACACTTGACACCAAGTTGAAGATGTACCTCGTAAATTAGGTATCAAAGATGTAAGAATTATGCCATTTTTCCATCATCAACATAAAAAAAAAATCTACTACAGCAACATCAGTTAGTAATCCTCATGAAGTTTTATCAGTCTCTTGCTATAGCAGAGCCAAACTCTTCACTGCAGGCTGAACTTTAAATACAATAAATTACGCATGTTTAAATAGGGCAGTGCATACACGCTTTGAACTAAGTATGTGCTAAAAGGCTTTAATGGATTAGGGTCTTAATTGGGAGGAGTTTCATCTTCTCAGCTCCTAAGATGAGGTCTCATTTAGCAGTATTCACAATGCCTCATCCCTTGGAGATCTGAGAAAAAAACATTTTTAGAATACTCTAGTCATTTTGACAGTGAAATATGAAGGACAAGTTTCACACAAGAAAGAAAGAAAAAAAAAAGACAACAAATCAAAGGAGTTACACACCTTTCCTCAAAATCTTTTCCTTAAACGTTTTATGACTTTATCATAAAAAATAAAGGAAGCCAGGATAACTAACTTGATAAAGCTATACCTTAGTACCAACACTATAAATAAGCTCTGATACTTATTCAGCCAAGTGCAACAAGTCGCTATATCAGTTTTGTAACACAAAAATAACACAACCAAAGCATTGGTAATTGCTACATTAAAATAATGATTTAACACAAGTTCAGAAGAATTTCAACATTAGGAAAACTGAAATTATTAATGAAGCTCAACTACTCTTTCAGCATTATGTAAAACCAAAACTATTCAATAAATCCAAAGTTTCAGTAAAAGCAATGATTCAAAACTGATCAACTCTGAATAATTTAAGTAGATGCCATGAAGCTGAAATGAAGATTAGAAACCTTACAGCCAATTCCAGTTTACATTATGAAAAATACAATATCATTACATACCACTGATGTTGAGATCATAATCTCCAGCTGTGATCACATTAGCTACCAGTCCTTCAGCAGGCTGACTGACAGACACAACATCATGCAAAAGTTTCCGAATGGCACCGGGCTGAGGTGGGTGAGTGATGATGTTGTTGACAGCAATCTTCAAATTTTTAATGATGTGAAGCTGATTATTAGGATCTCTCATGTGAACTAAAAAGGCAAAAAAAAGAGGATTTGTTGAGGAGTGTAACAGACAGTTAAAACAGTTGTCATAAATTAGTCTTTTTCCAACACGTTTTTTCTTTAAAGATTGCTCCACTAAACTTGTCCATCATCAATTTTAGATCACAGACCGTAATGCCTGACTACCAAAAATGGAGGGGGGGAGGGTGATAAATAAAAATTACTTGATGCTCAACATTAGGCTCATCTAGGCATTAAACAACAGCGTAAGAGCTTGCAAGAGTATCCACTCCATCTAACACAGTATGTGCACGTCCTACAGTGATGCACTCCCTTCCTTGTGGAACATATCAACTTTTGTGGAAAAGCTATAGGAACCATGTATGGATTTCACACAACACATCATGTTTCAAGGAATCACCCATTTCCAAGAAACCCCCAGCACACAAATAAACAGCATTTAAGAAACTTGACAGGGATAACCTAGTACTCATTCATCCAAAATGAACGTATCCTAAAAGACAGGCTGAGAGAGTTGTGGTTACTCATCCTGGAGAAGAGAAGGCTTGGGGAGACCTTAGAGCAGCCTTCCAGTACCTAAAGGGTGCTTGCAAGAGAGATGAAGAGGTACAAGGGCATGTAGTGACAGGACAAAGGGGAAGGGTTTCAAACTGAAAGAGGGCAGATTTAGATCAAGAAGAAGTTCTTTACTGTGAGGATGGTGAGGCATTGGAACAGGTTGCCCAAAAAAGCTGTGGATGTCCCAACACTGGAACAGTTCAAGGCCTGGCTGGATGGGGATGTGAGCAACCTGGTCTAGTGGAAGGTGACCCCGACCATGGCAGGATGAAGTTAGAACTAGATGTTCTTCAAGGTCCCTTTAAACTTAAACCATTCTATGATTTTTAGTACTATAGCTTCCTTTGTAGAATCTTTGTGAAAATTGCTCCCTCAAGCCATCTGTTTTTAAAAACTACTCACGACATTTTCAACACTCATTACAATTCTGGTCCTGCTGTGATTTTTTCAAGTAATTTTACCCTATTTCAAACCACAACCACCACCAAGCAAGCCAGGTTGTGAGTGCAGGCAGGACACACTGACTTACGGCTGCCTAAGCCACCTGATGCTACCACGTGCCCCACAGTACAGCCCTTGACTCATCTGCATTTTATTTTCACAAACTCCTGTACAGCACATAAAAGGCAGCACAAAGGAATAATTTTGTTTTCCTCATCTTTCAACTAACCACAGAATTCACACCGTAAAGGTCTGAAACTGAGTATTCAATTTGCTCTAGCCTGGAAAGCACTCCACACCTTTTATACAAGCCTCTTCAGAAGTAACAAGTACACAGCTAAAGTCAGATCACACTAGATGTGCTTACAATCCATCTTAAATGTTAAAACAAATTTCTAATGTGGTTCAAATCTTGACTGGCATAGTTCTACCTTCCTCAATCACATATTCACCCAGCGCTCAAGCTTATGGGAAAACAGTAAAGCAAGTTAGAAAACTCGTCCTGCCAAAAACAACCTAAAAATGTGCAGGTTTTTTCAGCTCTAAGTTTCAGACTGAACTTGTACATCATAAGGCTATATCAACACAGGGAAGGGCAATTGTGCTGGCTAAACTTATTTCAGTTCAGCATTTCTATCAGAAACCTGAAAAGTTGTTTTGGGTGGGGTTTTTTTTCATCTTATCACATAGGTAAATTATTGACCCTACTGCCATATAATTACTGAAATTACCAAATGTAAAGGAAGTGGCAGGAACAAACAACTACGAAACGAGTTTGCCTTCACCAGTGCAGCTGTAACACTACAGCTCATCCTTGCTGTCTGTCCTAAAATATAACAGTCTTAATAATGAAGAGCAACGATATTTCCATACAGAACGCAGATGACATCTCTGGTATATGTTTATTGTGAAGGACTGAAAAAACAGACATACTTGGAACCCCAAAAAGTGCTTAATACCCAATAAAAAATATCTACTGTTACACATTTCCTACAAGTGTTTGTAAGATCATTTCAGAAAGCACTTTGCCGAAAATGGCAGCAGTAGCATATATTAGAACAAAAGCTTTCTCATCAGAAATTGAAAATGATCAGATGCTAAGATACACATGAACAAGGAACTCCTAACATCACACTAAGCTCGAATAAGCACAGTGTTCCCATTATATTTCCTTACATCTTGCACATATTTAAGGCTTAGAATCAGATAAAGTTACCAGAAGGCCTCCCTCCTTATTTTTTTTTTTCTGTTTTTTAAGGTCAAACACTTTGGTTTAAGAGTAACCAATGCTTAAAGTGACAGTTGCTAATTGACGTGTATGCTGTAATGCTCCCTCCCACAAAGACAGTATTAGTTCACAGAATGTTTTTAAAGTTTCTTAAAAACAGGATCCTATTTTAAAGAAAACCAACCTATACATATGTATATTTGTTATATTAGGCATCAATTGCTACTAACAAACAGCCACAAGACAGCCACTTTGAGAATAAATATGAAGGTATAAAATCCTCCGTATACTTTTGATTTCCTTTATTAAAGGAAGTTCAAAGTTTGGAGAGGGTTTTGGTTTTGCTTTCCTCTAAAGTCAAGATTTACGGAGATAGTAAAGCTGTCCTTTCACTTTTTTAAATATTTCCCCTTCACAAACAGGAGGTGATTTACTTACAGAAGTCAAGAAGCTAAAAATTACAGAACAGAGCACTCTGCATCTGTGCTCAGGAGGTTCTACCATCGCAGTGTGCTATACTGCAAGGGTATTTTTGGCTACACCAACATTAGCAAGCCACTGATAGGCCAAAGTGATGAGTAGATTAAATACTGATTTGTGCAGAGGGTGGTCCCGCCAACATCTACATTACATATCTTTGTGGGGTTCTACTTGAAATTAGATAGAATCTGGCCTCCTTGGATTGAGCAACCTCAGCAGTGTGTGGTTTTACACTGCCTGAAGAATCAAATAGCGTTCTGGTCCTTCACATCTCTTAACACGTGTAGGACAACTGATATGTGCACAGTAGAGAGCTCAGTTCCTGTTTATCAGAACTTTTTTGAACATGTATCAGAAGACTAACTTCAGAACTGCACTGCTTCTCTAAGCAAGAAGGCTGATGCACACGCAGCCTTCAGCTGGTTCATAAGCCGTGTAATTCCTAATTGCCAACAAAAATATGTATTGTAACAGGACTCTAAAAATACAGTAGCAGATCCATGACTGAGCTTTTCAAGTTATAGAAGAATTCAGGAAGCAAAGCATGTACTTAAAAGTTTTGCATAAGTAAGGGACAGCTTACTTCTAAAGAGATGAAATACCAATCAATCCAATTTTATGTTACAAATCCAATGAAATAGTCACTAAGTAAAGAGAGATGGATTAATTCCAAATGAACAGCATTTCACACTCCCGTAAGAAAAACTGTGCTTAGAAATGAAGACACCAAAACAGAATTAGAGAATCAAAGAATTGTTATGATTGGAAGGGACCACTGGAGATCATCTACTCCAACCCTCCCTGCCAAGGCAGGGTCACTCCAAGCAGGTAACACAGGAACCATCCAGGTGGGTTTGGAATGTCTCCAGAGAGGGAAACTCCACAACCTTCCTGGGCAGCCTGTTCCAGAGCTCTGCCACCCACAACAGAAAGAAGTTCTTCATCATGTTGAAGCAGAACTTCTTGTATTTCAGCTTATGGCCGCTGCTCCTCACAGAATCCCAGAACAGTTATCACCATAATATCACAATCATACATAATATGAGAATAATAATCATAATACAACCATAAGCAGTACAACACACAGTTGTGGAGGTATGTCATGCACGCACATTCTGCTGGACCACGATTGGATCATTTAATCATGCCTTTCTTGCTCTCTGTCCTTACCCTCACACATGCTGCTTCCAACACAAGAACTTACAGACAGCATGCAGTAACATTTCTTCCACGGAGCAGGAAGAGGAAGTCACACTTGATGTGAGGAACTGGAGTCAGGCCCATGGCCTGCTGGATCAGAATACACACAGAGCAGTGCAGTAAGAAAAACCCACTTAGAAGTTTCACTTAGGGAACACTGAGGATAATTCAGGTTTGCAAGTTCCTTAAGTGTCACAATAATTGGACCAAAACTGTTGCAACTAAGTAACACAAGCATTAAGTATCCTTCAAAGTGAATGTTTCATTTCGAATAGTCTGCCTGGTTTTGTTTGCTAGATGCATTTTGAGAGCCTTTCACTAAAAGAAAGAGATAATTAACTTCAGAACTCTAAGGATGTGAGCATCTGCATTATTTTGATCTCTGCTGCATTCTCAATCATGAGTGTTGCTATACAAAATGAAAAACACTTATAAACAAGTTACAGTTGATAAGTTACTAAGATTCACCACAGAATTATGGCAGATTTTTAACACAAAGTAGCTTTTAAGCTGTTGCCATTTTTCAAAAGAGAAATGCAAAAATCTGCCGAGAATGACAGTACGAGCTTCTTTTTCTTTCCTCAGCACATGACATGCAGAGGCTGAAGTCTGAGCTACATGTCTGTCAGAAACTAAATCTGACAAATGTCATTGCATCACTGCTCTGACAAGCAGTTCTCTGCAAACTGCTGTCCTGTACACTAGTGTAATGAGCAGCAGCTTGAAACGCATAGCTTACTTAAATTAAAAACAAAAAAACCCTCAATTCCGGATAGTAAGTTAAAGCACCATAGCTAAAAAATCCTATTGTTTCTCTTAAGTGGTCAATCTCCAGTTTTCCTGATGCTTCACGTGGTCATTTTACCGATGCCACATAAGCAGCTCGATTCCTATTCACAGAAACATCAGCAAAAAAAGTATACAGGATAAAGCTACATGCGAGCGAAAGGAAAGCCCTGCAACTGAAATTATAATTAATGTTTCTGAAAGACTGGCCGTACTTTCAATGCCTGGGACCGCAAGTGTGAAATCCAGTAGAGTCTGCAGCAAGAGTCAGGCACGAGTACTAGGGAGGTAACAGCAAAGTGGTTTTAATGGAAGACAAAAATCCGTCTGGAAGAGCTGAATTTACAGACACCTTCCTCTTCAGCCATGGGATGTCTCCAGAAGCCAAACTTCCCAGGTTCCGCAGACCGAGTGAAACTAAGCTGACTTAACAGCTGTCACCTGCGACAACCCCGGCAAACGCGTGTCTCCGCCAAGCCTGTCAGGGCTCCAGGTGACACCCACCCGGGCGGCCGCCGCCGCGGGGCGTCGGGCCCGTCCGCCGGCGCAGCCCCGGCGGGCACAGCCGTCAGGGACCCCGGAGGCCGCGGGCGGAAGGGAGCGGCGGCGCCGCCTCCCCCGCCCCGTGTAAACAACGCGCTCCGCTCCCGGCACCGACCTTCCGAAGTGAGGCGGCAGAAGGGCCTGACCAGCTCGGCGAAGCTGAGGTTGTTCCTGCGGGTGAGCCGCTCCGCCTCCTCGCTGCACAGCGCGGCCACCAAGGGCACGAACGAGTCCTGGATGAACTCCTGCACCGACTGCACGCACTGGGCCATTGCTGCTGTTCCTGCCGCCGCCGCTCGGGGCCGCCCGAGACGGCCCCGCTACCTTTGTCCGCAATTCTCCGGATTATTCCCTCCCTCCCTCCTCCCTTGGCCGGTGTCTGCCCGCGGCTCCCGCCCCGGCCCCGCTCAGCGCCCGCCAAGCGCCGCCATGTTGCGCCTCAGCCGAGCACCTCGGGGAGCGCCCGCTCCCGGCGGCCCTCGCGCCCGCTCATGTGATTGGGCGAAAGGGGCGGCGCCGTGCCGGGGAGGGGGAGGCGACGGTGGCCGGCCGGGGGGGGAGGAGCGGTGTGTGCTTCCCCCCCCGCAGCGGGCAGTTGGTGCGGGCCGGGAGCGGGCGGCGGGCCCGTGGGATGCTCCGGGGCATTCCTGGCGGCGGGAAGCTGGTGTGGCGGCCAAAGCTGCCCCCCGCAAAAACAGTGCTGGCGGTTTTGCTTTAAAAAAAAGCCCAAACAAAAAGACCAAAAACAGCAACGAAAAGCGCCAAAATGACCACGCAGCAGGAAAAAAGAAAAAGAAGAGCCCCAAACCAACAAAAAAGCGCGCCAAAGGAACCACGAAACAAATCAAAACTAGAAAATTAAAAACAAAACAAAACAACCCCCCCCCCCCCAAAAAAAATCGCCAAAATTACTCCAAAACAAAACGGAGGGGGGGGGGGGGAACAAAACAACAACAAAAAAAGGGTGGAGAGAGATTAAAAAAAAAAAAGGGGGGGGGGAATAAAGCATGCCAAAATAACCCCAAAACAAAGCAAAACAAAACCCCACACACGTGAATAAAACTACACACATAGACCCCCAGAATGGTTAGCCATAAAGTAAAACACAGGTTCCACTTTGATACAAGGAGAAACTTCTTTACTCTGAGGGTGGCGGAGCCCTGGAACAGGTGCCCAGGGAGGCCATGGAGTCTCCCTCTCTGGAGATATTCACACACCTGGACACATTCCAGTGTTACCTGCTCTAGGGGACACTGCCTTGGCAGGGCGCTTGGACTGGGTCATCTCCAAAGGTCCCTTCCAACCCTAACAATTCTGAGATTCTGTCAGAAAGAGTTGCTGGGGTGTTCTCTGGCAGATCTGTCAGTGCTCAGTTGTATGCAAGACATTCAAGCTGGGCAAAATAACTTCGCTTTTTGAGATTTGCCCATTAAAAGCATGATATTAAACAAAATCCTTTTGCACAGTGTGGTGGTGGCTGCCCTGGCAGACTCCCCGGCACCAGGAAGCTGGTTTGTGGCGGGACAAGGGCTGGCATTTGGCCCCAAAACCTCCCCCAAAGGAAAGCAGTTCTGTCAGTTTTATTTAAAAAAAAAAAAAAAAAAAGGAAAGAAAGAAATGAAACACCACAAGAATAGCAACACAACAACAATAAACAATAAAAGCAGAAAAAAATACCCCAAAAAACCAAATAAAACCGCAAAAAACCCACACAAAACCCCCCAGAATGGTTGAGTGATGCATGGGAGACTGCACTTGAACATGAGGAAGAACTTCATTACTTTGTGGGTGAATCTGGTGTGCTTTTCCAGAGAGGCTTGGAGTCTCCCTCACTGGAGATATTCAAGAACTGTCTGGATGCAATCCTGTGCCATGTGCTCTGGGATGACCCTGCTTGAGCAGGGAGGTTGGGCCACATGGAACCACTGTGGCCCCTTCCAATCCCTTCTGTGAGTCTGTAATTCTGTTAAAAAATAAGGAGTTGATTGGGTGTTCTCTGGCAGACCTGTCACTACTTAGTTGTATGCATGAAATTCAAATGGGGTGAAATAGCTCCATGTATTTTTTTAGATTTGCGTGTTAAAGCATGATTATCATCCAGAATCCTTTTGCACTTGTCACCTGAGTAAGGAAGTGATGTGGAAGCAAGACAACTGTGATTATCCATGATGAAATAAGTAATTTTGAACATGTTCTTTACAAAAAAGGAGTGCGGTAGTAGGGCTGATTTTTAACACCCTGCCAGGGACAGTCCTTGGGACAGGGCTTGTAAACATCACCAAAAAAAGCCCATCCTCTGAAAATGAAAAAATAGTTTTTAATGTAGACAGTAAGAAAACAAAATCTAGTAGGCCATACAAGTTGCCATTGTTCAGGACTGGGTCCTGGGAATGTTATCGAAAAGTTATTAAATATTGCAGAAAAAAGTTTTTTGGTTTTGATAGATTATTAGAGGAAAGGGAAGGCCAACTTCCACAAATATTTATTGCTTATCCACATTTGGAAATTCCCCAGAGCTATTCCAAAGTCATGTTTTCACAGATACTTTAAGCTAGGAGCTCCACATGGACGCTTTAGGAGAATGGTGCTTCTCTCCCATTCCTTTTAATCCATTACTTCTAAACACTACACAAGTAGACTATATATAGATACAGTAGTCTACTATATCTAGTAGACTGAAGTGGATCAGAAGTCCCAATCCTGTGCACACATGACTTGAGATTGAAAATTCTGACCATCAACAGATATGATTCTGGCCTTCTGGCAGAGATTCAATTTTTGATTCAGGTTTCTGGCAAAGATTCAAATTTCATGTGGCTATCATCAATTTTCAGTAGCCACTACAAAATGACAAGTCATTTTTTTTAATTGTCATTGTGTTGGAGGGGTTTTTTTATTGTAGCAATTCTAAACTTACATTTGTGTGCTCAGAATTCATTCTCTGTGAATGAAAACATGTTGTATGCCTTTACTTTCTACCCAGTAATAAAAATTTTGTGCTTAAAATTTCTCTATTGTGATTATCTCTCCCAGTATGACACTGTCCCAAGGACTGGTTTTGTCATGCTAGTTTAATGTTGCTCTGTCATCTCATGGACTGCTCTCCCAAGACAAGGCCACAGAATCACAGAACCATTTAGGTTGGGAAAGACCTCTGAGATCATCAAGTCCAGCCTTTGACAGAAAACCACCTTGTCAACTAAACCATAGCACCAAGACAAGTGCCATGTCCAGTCATTTCTTGAACACCTCCAGGGGTGGTGACTGAGAACCTTTTGATGCAACCTTGGACTTGCCTGGAGTACTGAGGAGGGATGAATAACCCCATCTTCAATGAACACAGCAGCTCAGGGTGTTGTATCCCAGATCTTTTACTAAAAAATGGGGAAGTCAATTAGGATTTAAATATCTTTATTTACAAGGCAGAAGATTCATTAGAAGGAATATAACATATCATTGCTAATAACTTGTAGCATCCTAAGTCTGCCAATGTGTGCCAATTTTGCTTTCAAATTCTGACCGTGTACAAATAGATAGGACAGACAGTGGACAGAAGTACAAAGGGATAATACAACGCTATTAATCCATGTTTTAACCATCTGAATTATTTAACTGAAAATATTGGTAATTACAGAGAAAGCAATGGATCAAAGGAAACAGTATCTAAACAGAAGTCAGAGCATGTAGGATGGAAAGGGACAGGGGAGGCCTAATCAGGGAATAGAAAAAGGGAACAAATAGTAAGAAAGAGTCATTAATAGATCAGAGCACAAACATCACTGAGACAGAAAAATATGTTCACTGCTTCAATTTTAAGAATAACCAGAACATGACTGTAAAATTTGGAGTTGAAACTGCTTAGCCTCCACCCTTTGCTGTTTCTGTGCTGCTGCCAGTCCTGCTTTTTTACTCCTTCAGGCTGGAAGCTTCCTGAACTTTTAAGTTTTGTGATTCCTTTATGCAGATAACCAAACTAGATCTTTCTGCTGAAGTCAGCTACTGCTGAGGAAGTTTATTTGAAAGGTTTTTTTCCATCTGTTAATAAAATAATATTTGTACTACTGTGTAGGTTTAAAACAGAGGAAAAAGAATATAGAATTACAAGAGCTGCAATCTCAGGTTGAATCCAATGCTTTCATTTGCAATCATTTAAATATGCGATGTAGTTGTTTCCCTATGGTGGTTACAGGCTAAACTATATCTTTGAAAGCTTACAACATGGACTCCCAGCTCCTTGCAAACTTCAACTGTACATTTCAGTTTATGGTCAGTTCAGATTTCTGAGTTACAGAATTAATGTCTTTTACAGTAATCCTCTGCAGCATAACTTGAAATTAAATTTTTAAGATTTAGCTGAAATCACACAAGAAGCTATCTATTGGAGGGGTGAAGTTGGTTGGTTGACGGTTTTTTTAACAAACCATAGCAATAAACAAATGATTTCAAGTTAGGTACCAATGTAGATTTACAACCAGTTAGCTGTTGTGTGGTAACTCCTCAAGGTTAATCTGGGACCCTGATTTCTCAACTTTTGGATTTGCTTATGATCTTCACAAGCCTCCTGAACGATATGGTCATCTGTGTCAGCAGTCACTGGTACGGAAGATGAATTGCTGCCAGACAGAGGCTGTGGTGTCTGAGGCTGTGGTTCCTGCAGTCTGCCATGCATCAGTAGCCCTCTGAGTTTCACTGCCTTCCACAGATCAGGAAAAGATCTTAAAATGCCCTTCTGCAGCTTTCAAAACAAAGGAAAAACAACAGGGGCACAGAAGAAAGAGGAACTCATCCTGTGCTGAATCAACACGTGTTTTCCCAAAAGACAATGAAAAAAACAATTCTGAAAGAAGATTTTAGACAGCAAGGCAGTAGGAACTGTTCCAGGGGCCTCAAGTGCATACCAAGGCCAGAGTGCCTGGAACATGGTCCAGTCGATCCTCAGGACAGAGTCTGCTGGCTGAAGCAGAAGGTCGGATCTGAAGCTGCAAGGATTAATGGGAAAGGCTTGCCCAGCCATGCTTCAAGGTGGTAGCAGAGGTCAACTTCCAGCTCTTCTGAATCAATGGTACAGTCTCCCTGACAACTCAGGATCCCAATGCCCTTGATGGCATGGGATGGGAATGGGTTGTCATGCAGTTCTCCTTCCAGAAATGGTAAGACAGCTCTTCCAGTGAACAGCTCCTCGTATTTAGAGCGAGCTAGGAAGAGCTGGTAGCTCCTGATGATCCTGCTCTGGCTGGGAACTCCAAGGTAATAATTCTCTATAACCTCTCGTTTGTTCCCCATAGCTGTCTACCACTCCCGTGACTTAGCCCAGGATTAGCAGCAATCTTCTATTCTTTGCCGGTATTGCCCCAAGGCATTGAAATTACCAGCCTCTTTTTATGAAGAGATGTAAATCTAAGAAAACTCAATGTAAGTTTTTCATATGAATATAGGGCCTGGCTGTAACAAAAGAGAGAGACAAGTAGAAAAAAAGAAGATATTAAGTAAAACAAGTGGATCAAAACTCAGCAACAAAGCCCTTGGTTCCATTCACCACAAAACTTTGGACACATACAGATATTCTCACTCTCCTTGTAAGAAAAAGTGAAGTTCTCATGCTCACTCTCTCACACACTCTCATACTTCCTTTTTCCTAATTATCTCAGAGGTTTCTACCTTAAATCAGTCACCCTTGCTGCTAATTTTTTTTAAAACTGTAGTCAGATAATCTTCCTGATTCTGGGGGTCCCTTTGTCAGGGAAATTCCTGGGGTTGTTGCCCCCCCACTTGCTGAAACTGAGTCACTACACTAACAAAGGACTAACAGACTGGTTCTTCATTTGTCAACAACATTTGTACTGATTTCCCCAAAGCAGTTTCATCTTTGCACATGCCAAAGCCCTACACGTAATGTCTCCCTATAACAAGGTGTATACTGCAGTATTTACGACTTAGTATGTGAGTATGGTGTGCAGCTTTGATTTGGTTGGGATCCAAAGGAAGCAGGTACATTTCAGTGGATGGAAGGCAAGCACTGGTTACAGTATACATACACAAAAATGTAGACAAATAATTGAAAGTATTAATTAAAACTGATTAATTAAATCTGATTCCTCATATTCCACTCTGCTTTCACTGAACTTAGCTATCAGAGTGATGTTAAATTTAAGCAATATAAAGATAAAGGGAAAAAAACATCACTGGAGCAATAATAGAGAAATGACAGCCAGGGATGTGAAAATGCATTGTCAAATGGATATGTGATTTAAGAGCTTTTCATGAGGTAGTCATGAATGTACTACATCTGTTCACCTGAGGTGAATCAACACAAAAAGTCCCTAAATTAAATTACTATTCAATTATGTATATTTTAAGTGAAATGGCAATGTGCTTTATGCAGAAGAATTTGCCAAAACATCTTAATACTACATTTTTTTCATCTTCTTCCTTAAACAGAGTTGTGGCACATTATTTCTGTTCAACCGAATTGTCTCTTCTGCTTTTCAACATATTTAAGTAATTACTCTTGGAGACAGAAAAAGATAAAATGAACCAAACAGTAGATTCTCACTCAGAAATCAGTATTTTCCTGGTTCACAAGGAGTATTTTTGCTGAGGTTTTAGTTATGTAAATAAAGTACTACATAGTGCAAAGTCATACAATAATAATAATAACAAAATGCTGTGAGTTGATAATATCAGTTTTCCATTGTTCACCAGATATTACTCCAGGGGATAAAATCAATTTGAGATTTCCTGTCTTTCCTATATTTAGAATCACCTCTCTGTCTTTCCACAAACATACTCCTTTTACCACATTTAAGAGACCAAACAAATAAAAAAGTCTAAATAAACTTTTCCTTGTCATTTAAAGAAATTTCATCTTTGAATCAGCAGTTCAGATTTTCACTGCAAAATGTATTTCAATGCATTAGAAACAATAGGTAGGCATAGAAAGGCCATTTTGAGCTTGCCAGAGTTTACTAGTTGCAATAGTGAAGTAGATGCAATTAATCTATCACACCACAGAAGAGACAGAAATTTTTAAAACTGTCTTTACTGTATGCTTTAAGGTGTGAGAAGTAGTGTTTCCAAACAAATATTTTGTTATTTGGGTTCTAATTAATAGAATTCACTGTATTCCTAGAAAGTGTCTGGTTTAGACTCTCTGTCACTGTAAATTACTACTTTAGGCAAAAAAAAATAGAAGTCATTGAAGAGGAGCAGAAAAGCAAATGAGAAATGCTACTCAAGAGATTTATTCTTTTTTTACTAATGGCATTATCAAAAATTCTCTTGGGAAAGGTTAAAGTTACATATTCCTTTTATTCTCTGTGCCTGGAAAGTTTAGGGAAATATGAAACTGGCCAAACAGCATGTAAAATCTATAAGTTTTACTCATTTTAACTATCTTTCAACCATAGTGCTCGCTGAATAAAATCAGCATTAAAAATAACTACTGGGCATTTCTGTTTATCTTAGGAGTCATCATTTGTATTTTAGTTTATGATATTATTCAACATCTCAATTGCTGCATTATAATTTGAAGCACAAAGGAATTAATTCTGATCTGAATTACACCAGGAGTCACTGGATTTAGTGTGCAGGACATAATTGCTCCTGTATTTTTTGTAGCGATATAGACCTCAGCTTGGGAGGAGATGGGGGTGAAAGAAAGAATCAGAGCACTCCACTCCAGCAGCTTCCAGATACCACAGTGCAAACACATGAGAGAACCATCCTGCCTACTAAGAACTAGCATTGAATGGATAATTATATTTTTGCTGTTTGGGGAAGAAAGGAAATGGAGAAAGGAAAGGAGTGTGATAGATTCAGCATGACAATACTGACTTCCAAATTAGAAAGCCCTGATCAGAGGACATAATCTCTTTTTCTTCTATGTCTTGTGTCCTGTACCAGACATGGCAAGGTAAAGTCCAAACCACTTCTAAAAAGCCTGCTTAAATTCTTGCATTTAGTAATTCCATTTAATTCAGAAAGGTATTTCACATTCCAGCTGACTTTTTCTACCCCCAAAATGCCAGCTGGTAGGAGATTTCAAAATTTCAATTCCTGTTCCAGTTTAAGGGGAAAAAAAATTAATTAGGTCATTTCTTGAGAAACAGAAATTAACTGTTAGTTCTATACCTACTCTACTTCATCAAAGTCATCATATGCTCCTGAGCTGCGACAGGCAAAGAGGTGTAATGCCACCAATCTGAGTGTGATCCCTGTGGCTATGCCCCTGTAAGGCAATTTAAAGTTTTTGTGATAGCTTGCTTCCCCTTCCCCTCCTATTCATGATTCCCCGGGGCCTCTTTTCACTCTGGTTCACTTTCCAAAAGCCCAGCCTGGTGGATCAATCAAACTGTCTGGATCCCTCAGCTAGGCAACAACTCAGGCCTGCTGGTTCCTTCCCAGGAGAAGTTTCTTTAGAGAAAATTGCAGAGTAGATACAGAAAAAAAATTGAACATTCACACAAACATGCATTCTCACACAGAGAAAAATAATTTATTAATTGCAAATAACCTCTACTTCAGATTGATCAGGAAAGCAGTGAGTGCTACTGGTCAGGCAATATTACATGACCAAACAAAAGACAAATCTAGAAAGCTAAGCCAGCAGACATGGGTTGCTGAGTTGCAAAGAAACATGGGTGGGGGAAGATGAACAGAGCTGGACTTGGATGAACACAGATGAACAGAGCTGGACTTGGAAGGACAATACTGCAAGGAAAAAGCATTGGACTCAAATCTCAGTTAGAGGAGGATGACAGAGCAATACTCTGGGGGTAGGTGAAGGACAGGCAGGAGGGAAGGTTCTTGTGACTGCAGTGGGATGGTCAATGAATCTTTATGGAAGCCACAGCTACAGATAGGATCAGAGCTGCAGGCAAATTTGAAGAATGGGGAAATCAAAATACCAAAGGAAGATTCAAAAGTTTTCCTATATGTTGATACCAAAAAGTAAATTTTGGGCACTGTACTGCCACTTGGCCATGAAAGAAGTAATTTTATAAATTAACAAAAGGATTTTAAACCTTCTCTTAAAATCCTAGCCATTGAAGATACCGGTATTTACGTGGCTTATCTTTTCAGCCATATTTTCTTATTCACAAGGGTTTTCCCTGGGGGAACTATAGTTTCTTGTCTCAAGGTACAAGCAGAAGTTAGAAATTACACCATGATTTTGTAAAACCAGCTTCATGTCAACACATGTTTTCACCAGGCACCATGTGTCTACTTCAATTGACCTTACCCAATTACTTAATTTTATGACTCACTCTAACAAAGGTTAAGACATTAAGGTTTTAGAAAGTTACACCAAACAATATAATTGTCAGAGATTACTTTCTCATATAATAGTGTCATTAAAATCAGTTAAATAGATGAAGGGTCATGATGCAAATAAGCTCACTGAAATTAAAATTCATGTTTCAAGGCAACAGCACTGCTGCCTGACATACGTGCATGCTGTAATGTCTCTTTTTTGGGAGTAGGAAATCCTTGCCTCTTTCTGACTTGCATAAATGACAGGAAACTCATACAAGGAAATCCTCTAGAAGCTTAGCATTTTCAACTAGGACAAGGGAACAAAGAGGAAAGGCAACTTGGTGTGCTCTTTTTAGGTCGATCAACAAACATCCCTTGTTGTGCTTCAACATGTATCCTCAACTGTAAAACCACAGCTTCTGCGTGGGTGGGAAAATGCCCTGTGGTTCAACAGCAGTGTTCATTATATGCACGCTCAGGTTACACCAGAAGAATGTATCCCAGATCCTCTGCTTGGGAACCATTGCCCTGTTTCTCATCCCCTTCGAGTAACCCCTTGTCCTTGTGCAGATTATCTGTGGGCACAGGTTATCTGATATATGCTATGCCTTGAATAAAAAAAAAAAAATTCACTCAAGTTGCACTAGCAGAATTTCTTTCACTTGCTCTGCATTTAAGAGCAGTGAATCTAATGCAACAAATTTCCTATTTTTCAGTTTTTCCTGTTGTTATTCCCATCAGAAGTCATTTGCCTTCGTTGATAGCAGTGCTACCCGGGAAGTGCACGCTGCTTCTCCGCCCTGCTGCCAGGTTGTGTTCAGCCACTAGTTAATCTTCCAGAAGTACAGCACACATTTTTTTCCCCTGCATATATGAGATTGCACTTGACATTTTAGGATCCGCTTTCTCTGAATGGGTCCAATTTATCCTGGAATCCAGATTGCGCTGTGCAATGTCCGTTGCCATTGTGATTTATCCCTTCATCTCTGCTTTCAGCATCTGCAAATGCAGTCGCTTGGTGGTTGTATATTTGTTTCCAGAATGTTCATTAAACTATTACCTACAGTAAGGTCAGGTATGTATGTTTCTGATGCTACTTTGTAAGATCTGTCATACAGCATTCATTATTTCCCGAGTATCTTATTTATATTATATAATGTTAATTTATCTTAGTTTGAAGGCCATGAAAGACTAAGTTAAATACCCTACAGAAGTGTATTACATCAGCAGTTACAAAACCCAATTATAATTGAAGCTCATCAGAGTACAACCTGAATTCAGCTTGCCAAGTCCTGTTTCTAAAACCAAATTAGTGAGCATCAATATACTTCTATTGATAGTACTTCATCTTTTACATTTTATAACTGATGGGGTCAACCATGTTGTTTGAGTCCAGCATTGGAGGACTTTCCATTGCATGCTCAGAATTATTAACAATGATTAACAGCAAGACAGAAAACTCTTCAGCCAGTTCATCTGGGGTTATTGCATGAAAGTCCTCTCTTCCTTCCATTTAGAATATTTATTTATTTTTAGAGTTTTTGTTAATGCAGTTTAAAACTTACATTTCCATTTTGGCCTGGCAAATTATTCAGTACCCTGATCAGATGTAAATACATCCTTTTGCTCCTTCCTAAGTACTGTAGCTAACATTAGCACTCTCCTATCAATCTAGCACCAAATCTTACCTGCAGTTTTACCTTCTTGTGTTTTTATTTTAGATTTCCTTCTGTTGTCCCTCATTTTACTAGGCTTGAATTTTCTTTGGATTTGTGTGATAATTTTTATTGACATATTTTTGTTTTCTATCTATTTCTAACTATTGTCTTTCCTTCCTTTTCCAGAAAAAGTTTTAAATAAAATTGTTCATTTTAATATGTAAAATATTGCTTAACACCATGTAATGAAGTCTTCTGATATACACCCTAATTTTCATTAATATTGTTAATTTTCTCCTTCTAATATAGTCTCAGTTTTTCTTACTTCTTAGCTATTTTTTTCTAGGAAACTTAAAATCAGGCATATGTAGACAATTTATTTTGTATGTGTGTATCTCAGTAAATGCAAACATTTCTGTAAATGCCTACTCAGCCATAAACACGTGCACATGTAACAGAGCTTGGCTGAGCCTGTTCTCTGTGTGACCCCATTTGGTGTAATTGGTTGTGAGCATTGTGTCTTCAGGCCGCCACAGTCTTCCAGCTGTGTGATCATTCCAGCCATTCCCAGCACAATCAGGTTTCCATGTGTGCCATCTATTGAGTACTGGAAAAACATCATCAGTAAACCCTGAAATCCCTAACGCAGTTTTACCACTGTCTTCATGAGACTTCCATTCTCCACATCAACAATAACAATGCCACTTCTACTTTCACGTATTACTGGCAGGCACCCAAGGGCTTATTTGCTGGGCATTTTAATGGGGGTTTTTGTATTTTTTTTTAGCTCTTTACTTTTAACTTTCCTGATTTAATGTTTTCCATATATTATTCATTCTTACATTAAGTCAGATTTTAAATGCGTGTGTGATTTAACAGAAGAAAAACTCTACAGATTTAGTCCCTGATTGATTTTTTTAATAATCTTTACACTTAATTATTTTTGAGTGGCTAATGACCTTTTATCACATTTTATTATTAATGCAATCATATGCAAAGAAATTGAATTTGGGTGTAATTCAGATCTAAATCTTAACCAAGTGACACCAAATGTAATGCACTAATAGACAAAATTAGAATTCAACCAGTGGCATGGTATTAGTATTTTCCTCATGATTTATTGGATACTAAAGAAAACCAGTAGCTGTCAGAGGAAATTCATTGATTTGATTCTGACTGACAAGACTTCACATGTGCTGGAACATACTTTGTTGCAGTTTCTATAACAATGCATGCTGCTATCCTGATTTTTTCGGGTTTTACCTAAGATGACATACAATTCTTCTTAGATCTACTTTTATTATTCATCAGTGGGGTAGCATAGGAGTAAATAGCAAGCACAGGAAATATTGCTATCCTTCTGCTGTCATTACATGTTTGATTTAGCAAGTTAATAACATGACTGTAAAGGCTGTTTATATGAGATAATAATCATGGCAGCGTTTGGGCCCAGAAAATGCTGATAACTTCTCCAAAACCAAATCTGTGATGGAAATTTCCAAGAAAATCACTTTGACAGGAGATTACTAGTTTTACTGCAGGCCAGATGCAAACTGAAAGATAACTGAATGTGTTGATGCTTTCATCTTGGAGGTGCCAAGTCTACTGCATTTCCCATTTTATTTCTTACTCAAAAGTGGGTCATACTTGACTTTGCTTCTGTAAAAATATCAAGCTGCAGAAAATACATTGGATATTGGAAAATATATTAATAAATAACCAGATATTAGTTTTTTATGATTCTATATTCAAATTTTCTCTATAATAAGGAATAATATTCTGTCATGATAAAAAATACACTGCCCAAAAGATATTGAAACCTACTGCAACTGTATTTAATGGAGCAACTTTTAGCCAAATGAGAAGAACATAGACAGATCCCAAATCACTTAAGTGCATTACTGAATGTATCATATATTTTCCAGTACTTGCAGAAATAAGTAGGAACACTATCTTTGTTCTTCGAGTGTTCACATGCCTGAGGACACCTAGAAGAATCTGCTTTTCTTTTTCTTCATCACAGGCAAAACCAACCCAACAGTTGCTTTTGGTAGATTGCTTTGACAGATGCATTAAGATCACCGTGTGATGTTTCTAAATATTCAACTCCTTCCATGATTTTCGCTTGGCTTCAGCACTCATTTCCACTGTGGGTAGAGAAGCTCCATGCACAGGGATGCATGATGTGAGAGAATATGACAAGAAAAATCACAGCTTTGTTTCCATGGCTCAACACTCCTTGGGCACCTTAACTTCCACTAAAATTAACCTATATTTGTGCCTGTTTGTCAACACAAGGACATGTCTCATGTCTTCTGTTGCCCTGTCTTGTCATTTGCCACAGACATCCCCATCACAGTTATCATCTAGGTAAAGAAAAAACAGGCTGAAAACAAATAAAAATTAGAATCCTTCATAACCTTTACAAATAGAGCAAAATAAATTTCTCTGAAATATCTATTGTCATTGTTCATCATTTTTAGCCATTAAGTCTTTCCCTATTTCCTCTGACAGCGGTAGGTGATGATCCATCATGCTGGCACAAGGAATGTGGGCCACAGCTGCCCACAGCTGAGAAAATGCCATCTCCTGATGCCATGATGATTTTTTGCCTTTTCTTTTATACCCCTTTTATACCTTTTTACAACTTCTGTATTCGTCGTGCTTTTTGCCTACATTCTTGGACTTGTTTGTCAAGCTAGGAGATGAAACATTTTAGAAGCTTTGTAGTTAAGGGATCCCATTTAGTGTGCCCCAGACCCCAAGTCTCTCCAGAACACATTCTGTAAACCAAGATAGAACCATCCAAGGGAAGGAGCCTCTCATTGGGGAATTTTTGATAGATATGCTAATGAGTAAGACCTATAATGTTATACCAGATCTTTTGGGGGTGTGCATTGTGGTGTGCATTTGGGTGCATTCCACCTGGACACGGTGCACCTAAGGATCCTTAAAATAAATACCAGGGTAAAATCCCTTTTTCCCTTCTAACCGTGTTTGACTCTTGATTTTAAGACCAGGAAAAGGCATCATCCAGTGCTAATGAAAATATGTTTTAAAAGTAGTCGATGACTGAATCATCAGTTTTGACATAAACTACCCCTGCCTACCAATATTTTAAATGCCTTGTCAGTTACATCTGTGCTCCACAGTTACTCCCTTTCCAAGCCTGGCACTTGGCACAGGCCTCCTCCTGCTGATAATGGCAGGCAGAAGTGTCACTTAAGCCAGTGTTCAGGAATAATCTGGGGGGGGGGGGGGGTGGGGAAGAAAAATGAGAAAAAAGAATGAAAGGTTTCCTTGCATGTTTCTGAGCTCCTTTGTTTCCAGGATCATTCATTGGCCTCAGAAGCTTAGTCAGCTTTGCAGTATTCCATCCCAACAGTGACCTGGCTAAGCAGTTGCATCTTTTCCGCTATTCATCTGGTTGGGCTTGTTTTCGCTATTTATGCCAGGTCACAGACTATGAAAAATTAGGTGCTCCTGAGCTGAGACACACATATATATGCGTGCATGTCTAAAAATGCAACTGTTTAGAGCAGCCTCAGTATCTCCTAGATGAACTAATGTATTAGCTTTTGTTGGATTTGGGAAGTGTTAGGCAGCCCCTGGCTAGAGACTCGTGGCAATTGTTTGGAGGCTAGACAGGAAGGGAAAAAACTGTAGGGCTTTAGCAGTGTTCAGAGTCAATATCCTGAGGTACTTAGGTTTTATTTAATCTAGCTGCACTGTGTTAAGTTTTGTTTGTTTATTTGTTTTATGGGTTTAGATTCGGTCTGAGCAAACAAAGTGATAAATTGGGTCAAGGGTGGAGGAGTTTTTGTGGTTGAAACTGAAATTTTTTGCAAAATGTTTTTATAGTCAAGAGAAGAAATCACTGGCTAACATCAAAAGACAATTTGCATATAATGCATGAGTGCAGTCGTTCTTCACCAATCCTTCTATCCTTTATCCTTTTTCCTGCTACTGACAGTTTTAGAGGGAGAGTGACCAAGCTGGCAAAAGGTAATCTGATTTTATATTCTCTTACATTAAAAGGGGAAAGCTCTCAGACAGCATTTGTGAACCTTGTACAGGGTTATTTATAGAAGACTCATCTGTTCCTCAGGGAAACAAAGAAACCTTTTCAACCCTGTCTAAAGTACAGGAATGATCTAAGTTAAAACCTGCCTGAGGGCAAACAGCGTGTAACAATTCAGAGTTTATCCTTGGACCGGGAGCATGTTGGGTCTCTGCCGTACTCTCTTTGCACCTTGTGCAATCATTTATACCTCTGTGAAATAACTGCAAAATACCACCTTTTGTCTGACTAAGGCTTTGATTGTATTTTATAGGGCTCCGTGGAGCAATAGATGATGATGGCTTCCAAAGAAGAGACTGTATCTGAAATCCTCCTATAGATCGATCACAGACTGTTAAGTATGTTAGACATGCTGTTGCAGAGTGTTCTGGCAAGCTTGGCAGGTTGTTTTACAGTGGTTTGAGGTTTTGCCTCCGGATCCAACCCCACTCTCTGCCGGAGCTGCCTTCTACTTAGCAGAGCTGGTGGGGGCAATGTGGACTCCCGCCTTAGCAGTTCTGGTGCAAAGATTAGCATTTTAGCAACGGGCAAAACAGGTGGATTTGTTCTAAAATGGCCAACCGAGTAGAAGTATCTGAGGAAAAGCCTGTGATACACTGCAGGTTGCAGTCTGGTACAACAGCTTCTAGCTCTTCCAAAGCCAGAGGGGCTGTCAGTGAGTCAGTCAGTGTGCATCCTTTCTTTCGTCCTTCCATGCAGCCCCCCAGGCTGTCATTTTGAGTTTCAGATCCCTATCTCGACACGAGGAAAGCAGTAAGCAAATGAGAAGAAAGGCTCTTTCCTCTCCCATTAGCACCAGGAGTTTTCAATAGGCAGCATGGAGTTTTTAAAGGGCAGCAATGTTTTTTCTATATCTCTGCAAGAAAATTCACCAAATTCATCTGTTGATTCTTACAAATTTGACAAAACCTGACAAAAAGCTTTCAAAAGCAGCTGCAGTGACCACTAATTCAATCTGTGGTTATTCCTAAAACCAGAGAAGTGGCTAAAATTCTCCCAGAGGTAGGTATGCCCATACCCAAGCTAGACCCCAGATGGCTAAATCAAGGAACAACTTGCCACACAACAGCCTAACACTTCCCCTGCAACTGCTGCCTAAAACCTCTGAATGTAATTTTCCAGCTCCTGACTTCATCACCTGTTGGAGAAATTGCCTTGTCTCAACAACCTGGATGGTTTATAGAATCACAGAATATCCTGAGTTGGAAGGGACCCACAAGGTTCATGAAGTCCAGCTCCTGGCCCTGCACAGGACAACCCCCAAATGGTTGTCCCTTATAGGAGCAGCATGAAGTATTCTTCTATTTCTGGGCTCAGGAAGACTTTCAGTAGTCTGTTCGTGTGCATATTTGTGACATTGTCCAGCAGCAACACTACAAAACTGAAATAATCTTTGCTGTGATGTCAGGCTTTCAAATAATTGACTGCAGGCTTTGCCTGGCCCATGGGGGATGAGTTCCTCACTTCTGCTCTCAGTGAATCCTCACACTCACATGCATTTTGGTGCTACCAGGAGGCTCAGCTTGTCTGTTTTCAGTGCTCTGCTTGATGCAAGCAGGGCTGCAGGACCAATATGTACAATCTTAACAACATATTCTAAGAACAAATATCCTGCATATTACGCCAGGGATGTCATGTGGTGCAAAATGTTTATTCTTTTTTATATACCCTGCCTTATTGAAAGCCTATTTTGAAGCATTTGGTTTTGTTTCTTTTTATGGATAGATTCTGTCATTTCTGTATTTCTGCAGGTTTAAAGAGTATGGCATGGATGTGTCCTTACTGCTGCACTTATCTTCCTTCTGAAGGAATTCCAGCCACTGATATTGCCAAGACAGAAAGTACACACTGAAAGTGAACAGAATGCAAAACATGGGTTTGCAGCCTTGAAAACTAACTGCTAAATAATTCCAGAGATGTATCCATGCATGAGAACTAACACTACTAAGATCCCTTTTTAATGACAGGTATAAACAGAAATTCCACCAGCATAATGATGGAAGAATAAATTTTTGTAATTCATCAAGCTCATATCTAAAAGAGCTCTACAACACTCTGTCAGTGCCGTTGCAAATATTAAGCTCAGATCTAAACCTATGGGAGCTGAATCTTCTTGACCCCCTACATTGCCTTTGACTGGATAAAGGACATAGAAAATACTGTGATGACTGTGCTTCATCAGAAGTACAGTACTTCACTGTTATAAGGAGGTTCTGAGTTCATGGAAATCAGACAGCCAGTAGCAGCAGCAATATCAAATCCAATTTTTTTCCTTAATGAAACTACAAGAAAGTTTTGCTCAAGACTTCACTGAGGTCAGAATCAGGCCCTCACATTGGAATATTTTTTGGTTATAGCACAGTTGGTCTAGATTTTCATCATGAAAAACAAGCCAGATGTGATCTGGGAGGGTCCCCCTCCCCAAACAAATTTTTTTTCCCTTTTGCCTTCCAGATTTAATTTAAAAAATATTAAGAGCCAATATAATGGACAAATAAATTCACCACAATATAATAATTATTTCACCCAAATGGACTTTACTTTTATAAGTTGAACGTTATTATTATATAATAGATTAGTGCAATACTGAGACAGTAGTAAAATGCTTGAGGAACTGAGCCAGTAGTGGAAGAACTAGGTATATGTGGCTTCCCTAGGTGTAGCCACAATATTGTAATAAGGTTTGAACTAGAAAATATTGAGTGATGATTTAGCATTAAGCAGTCATGGTATAAAACATAACAAGCTGCTGCTTCTCACTGCTTAGGTATGTCTGAGTAAAATGAGACCTCATTTAAGAACTTATGAAAAATACTTAGAAAAATATGGACATATACAGAAGGTTGGAGATGCTGTAACAAGGTAGACCTCAGTGTTGAAGACATTGTAAAAGCACTTTTAAATTTGTTATGCCAACATAGTAAATTCAATTTGGTAGAAGAATTCCTTGTTCATTTTGTTCTGTTTTGTTTTAATTGGACTTGTTTCTGTTTCATGTAATTCAACATGAATCCTTTACTAACATTTTAAAATTATAATACTCAAATAGTACTGAAGATGGACGCTATTTTTTGTGTATGACTACAAAAGAATACATTTTACTGGCATTTAGTATTTTGATAGAATTTAGCTCCACGTGTTTTCTACAAACAGCCATATTTTGAAAAGTTTTTGCTGTTTATCTTGGGGGAGAATTATGTTTACTTTCAAATAAAACTCCTTGAAAATGTTATGAATGAATAAATGTTAAAAATGAATAAGACTGATCATAATCTAAATGTAATTGACCCTCTCCTAAGAATTTGTTCTTCTGAAATAATTTTGAATTATGAAGATTGGCAGCTCTTCTTATTAATATATTTATAGTATATAGGAAGAATATATATATTTAAAAAATACATGTGTGTTGATTGTCAAAAGTTGAAATTCTCTGTTCCTTTCATTTTCTTTCAGAGCAGGACCTGTTAGAGAATTCAATTAAGCGTGTAGCCATTTTAAAATTACTCAGGTCTTGAAGTTCAGTGGCCTTCAGTTTTGTCCATTAATGATAAGAAGCAATTTTGATATCATTATTGAAATGTTTTTATTTATGAATTTAAAGTCCCTATACTCTTTGCTGTGTAAATTCCTAAGTGAGACATTATTCAGGCTGCTGAAGACAGACCTATCTCCTTTTCAGTTACTGTTCTGATGCTCAGAAAAACTTGAACATTTGTCCACTCTCATTTGAAAATTGCACTGACCTGAAAAATTTTCTCCACCATTCAACAATACCATTTTCTGCACTGAAAAGTGAGTAGGAATCCTCTGCTAAGAGGTGTCGATACTCAGTGAGCACTCCTGAGAATTGGTAGTTTGGTCACGCCTGCTTCAAGAATATCACAGCAATTAAATGATGCTTTTAGAAAATGCCTATAGTGGTAGTGTTCAGTATTTTCATCTGTTCTTCTCTAAGGTCATGGATAACCATAACATAAGTTGAGTGCTTTTCTGGATCGATACCCTGACATGCTGGCACAGTTCTGTGCAGTATCCATTAGCAAAGCTGACCTCTTGCCAGAATAGCATAAATCAAGTGCCTGTTACACACCCATGCTGTAGTCTGGCATGGCAAAAAAAGATCCTTATGATGTCTGGCCAAGGAAATCTCAATATGTCTTTTATGGTTTGTAGTACCAAAAATGTATCAATTACTCAGCATCCACTGAAAACATACTACCTCTTATTCCCAGATCCTCTTTTCCTTACTGCCAGTGCAAAGTCGATGAGGGTGAGCTAATGGGCCATGTCTCATGCACCACAGATCAGAAGGGACAGCACCAGTAATGTACATAAGCATATTATTTTATTGAATTTGCACATTAAACTGATTAATTCTAGCAACCATTGCTGATAGGAATTAATAGACAAAGAGAAAATATATTAATTGTTTAATTGTTTTTGACAGAGGACAAACGTACCTATATTTGTTCCCCCTCCTCATCTCTCACAGACAAGCATGTATGCACACAATATTTAAAATTTTAGCACTCCTATCATTGTGAGTGCTGGTTGGACCACTGAAAATGTCTAGTAAGTCTTATGATGGATACAACAAACAGTTACTTACAGCCAAGTCAAAGAGCATTATTAGGTTCAGTGACTTGCCCGATTTTAAATCCAGCATGTGCTATTTCTATTGCCCTAACTCAGATTTGTGTAGCATTTCCACTGTATTCTTGTCTGGGTTTTGAAGTTATAATTTGAAAACTGCTTATGTGGTCTTATAAAGGAATTTGTCATAGCAGGAGTGTTAATTTTTTTTTTCTAAGTTTTGATAACGCCACATAAATGGCTTCATTCTGAAGGTCCATGGAGGCTGCAAGGTCTAACTGTGACTCCGTTTGTAGGTTTGAGGTCAACAGGGCGTAAACTTGGATCTCAACAAATGTAATTTACTTCTCTGATCATTATTTGCCATGGCTTTTTAGACTGACTCTCATATCTCACAGAAGAGGTGTTTTAGAGAGGTTACAGACTCAAGGACCTGTAGACAAATCACTCAGCGCTTCCATTACCTGCAGATGGGGGAAACACCCTCTGTTCCCTTTTACACTGCAGGTTAGTTTTCACCACTTTAACCACGATCATATAAGAGACAGAACCCTGAGTAAATTAAAGGAAACATTCATGCAGAGCATATACAGTTTGCACCTTTATATGTGTTAATGCTTTAATGTATGCAGTATACAGATATACTGGCTTTTACAGAAGCCTCTCCTATTTGTTTGCAGCTCCATTCCAGGAGCAGGCCATTCTTGTGTATACTGATGATGACATTGCCATGCTGGAGGTGGATGACAAACAACAGCATTTCCGATGCAACAGGACCAAACAAATTGGAACAAATCCCCCCTCAAAACAGTATTGGGTGTACTACCTGCTGCCAAGGGCTGCACATAAGTTTCCATTTACAGCGCAAGATGAGACTTAAAATAAGCAAGGTTGGTTAAATGAAAGCTGTTTTGAAAGGACAGCACGAAGTGAATATTCTGTTTACAATAAGAAAAATTGAACCCTGTTCAAGAGAATGGAATCTTTTAACTAACCTCTATTCTTACTGTGTAAGTTTAAAAAAGCATGTCCATTTTTTTACATGAACAGTATAACACACTATCTTTCAAAGATGCACTTGATCTGTAAGAAATTAAAATTCATGTTCATGCACTGAAGAATATAAAATGATTAAAGTGGCTGTACTCACATAGTAACATGCTAACCAGGAAACTGCCCTCTAGACTTAAGATTTTGGAATCAGAAGGTGTCTCCTTCTTCGGAAGAGAAAGGTTCAATGTGTCACACTCCTGGAAAGTTGCCTTCCTTTTCTTTGAGAACTGCCCTCAGGAAAGAAAACTCCTCAGTCAGAAAGATGGACAGTGTTGCTCCAAAGGGCATGATATGGTGGGAATATTTGAGTAAGTAAAAAACCATCTAGTCTGCCAGAGCAAAGTAGCATAAAAAAGCTATTTGATTTATGGCTTCCTGGACATCTACAAAACTGCTTACATGTATGAAATAAGCTGCAGGACTGTTGTCCTTAGTTTTGTCTGTGGCTGCCAGTGTTTGCAGAGATACACCTGGAAAGAGCAAAAAAGATGTCCTTCCCCTTGCAGATGGCACCTTCTGACCCCTCTGCAGTTACACAGCTTTGCCTCTTTCCCCTTCTGCTCACATCCATCTTTGACTGCTCCCACAGAACAAATCTCTGCATTTTTCATATTGGCAAGTAGGTGTGCTGTTCTTGCACCAGCATTGTCAAGAAAGCAACCAGAATAATAGTAATGCAAAAAGTATTTGTACAAAGTTGCACAATAGTTGTGCAAAGGTGATTTAAAATGTGCCTTTTGAGTAGCAGTTTACCCCTGTGAACAGTATAAGTTTGTGAGCAGTTCTAAAAGTTTTCACTGTTGAGATTTCATTTCACAAACACATTTTATCACAAGGAAAAAAATTTGGAAGGGCCATTGGTTTCATTCCATCTAAAAAGTCTGATTTAAAATGCTCTCCTTCAAACAAATGTGTTTCATAAACTTCAGGTGCCCGATTTCTCTTTACATGTTGTTTATGTGAATGGCAAAAACCACGTAAGATTTACAGGGCTGGTGCCATGCTCTATATTGCTCCGTGGTGCACCAGTTGTCAGCTCCAAGGTCACAGCTTTATTAAAGGATTAAGATTTACAATAACGTTAACAAGAGCATGAATGCCTTCACAGACACCTTCCTGTAGTTTACTTCCCTGAAGTCACCAGCACAATTTCTCCCCCTGCCAAAGCTGCTAATCAATAAATACTGCAGTCTCCTGAACAAAGTTCAAATGGATCTATGTTGCTTTAGTAATAAATCTTTGCTTTTGTTTAACACCTGCCTTCAAAAGACATAACCTTCTTTACCTGCAGTAATTAAACTCCCTAACAGCCTTATTTGGTGATTAAAACCTGCTCCCTTTTTAAAGATTGAGAAACTGAGGTGTAAGGACACGCTTTGCTGAAGTCATACAAGAAGAGTAAAAAGACTTGGAAGCCCATCTCTGCCAGCTTCCCATGTGCTGAGGCTGAAGGCTATGCTGCCTGTACCCCAATGGTAGTTGTGTAGCATCTGAACTGAGGCTTCTGTAATTCTTCCTTTTCATGTACTGTCACAGCCTGGCTAGGGCGCACCTGAAGCTGATCTACAGCTGTGGTGTCATCCTCATTGACACAAACACATACAAGAAGCCCTCTGCAGGCTATTTACCACTTAAGGTGTAGTTCTATGTCTTCTTCTGGCTGTCCCTGTGGCGCTGATGAGGTTACTGCCACCAGGTGCTGCTAATCACCCATCATGCCTACTCAGATTGACTGGTCTGGCTTCCTGCTTCATTTCATAGAAGATAATCAATCACTTTAAATAGCTGGGGGTTTTACCAGCCTCTGAACAGCTCAGATAACCCCTCAGCACCAGTGATGAGAGCAGGACAACAGTAACCTCTTGAGCTAGTACAGCCACATCTTATCAGAGGACATCTTACCACGCCATCTCAAATCCTAGGCCTGTCTTCCCCTGGGAGATCCCTGCCCAGGAAGTTCTGCCTTTTCCACTGGATTTTCTCCCAGCCTGAAGCGTGGGCAGCAAATATCCCAGCCCAGGCAACTTAATTCACTTTGGGCCCAAGGCTGTGCAAGTGCTTCTCTTTAGAGTTTCAGAAAGCTTGGTACTTAGGCATGAAAATTTTGTCTCCATGCGGTCTAAAAAGAAGGTATTTAGGGCAGTCATTGGCTTTTATTCTCCTGTCTCTGCTTTTGCTTAGGAAGATACTAACATTAATAGGTAACAGTAATTGTGACAGATACTGAACAAGAACACAGCCAGCATCCTTCACAGAATCACAGGATGGTTCATCTCTCATCTTCACCTGGAGACCTTAGCTTCAGCTTCACTCCCTGCAGTTCCCTCTCCCCTCCAAACCATGAGGCCAGATGGTGTTGTGGGCATTGCCTCTTGCTGCTGATCACTAGCAGCAACAAGAAGCAGCTCTGATGGATGTCTCAAGCATTTAAGTTTTAATTTGGTTTTGAAATGCTGGAGTCTGAAAGCATATGTGAACCACAGCTCTTAATGTTTTGCACTCTCTCTTTCCTAAAAGTCTAACCCCAGGCTAGAGAGAGAGGGGGAATCTCCCCTCCTAGTGATCTCCTCTGAACGTCTAGCTATGGTACAGACAGCTACAGTCAAGGAGACAGGGGAAACCAAAATGAAGGATCTATTTTCTCTCAGTCCTGGCACTGGACCAGGTTGCCCAGAGAAGTTGCAGATGCTCCATTCCTGGAAGTGTTCAAGACCAGGTTTGGATGGAGTTCTGAGCAACCTCAACTAGTGAAAGGTGTCCCTGCCCAGGGCAGGGTAGATGGAACTAGATGATCTTTAAGGTCCCTTCCAACCCAAACCATTGTATAATCTCTGAGCAAAAAAGACCAGGCCTAGTCTGAATCTTAGATTTATCACGATTACAACCTTCACAGATTAATATAATTGAGAGACTCTCTACAAATCTGGTTTTTTTTAAAGCATTTTCATTATTTTGGTTTTTGTTTATATGCCAAGAGTCATGTTCAGATGAGGTCAGTGCTAGATTTGCTTAACAAGTCCAAAGTCTTCTCTACCTGGAGAAATCTGTTGGCATCACTATACCACTAGACTGATATTCTTGAAAGTCCTTATTCTGGAAGAAAAGTGCACACTCATACCACTGAATTAAGATTTTTTTTTTTGGTCAGAATCATTCAGGAGGCTGAAAACCTGCCCCAACTCTCAGTAATACCACTAAAACTACTCCATAAAATCACTAGGGCCAGTCCCAGAACTCCAGCATCAGTTAAGTTGGAGAAGACCTCTGAGATCATCAAATCCAACCTATGACCAACCACCATGTCAGCTAGACCAGGAACTAAGTGCCATCTCCCATCTTTCCTTAAATGCCCCCAGGAATGCTGATGCCACTACCTCCCTGGGAAAGCCTAGTCCAATGTTTAATCACCCTGAAGAAATTCCTTCTGATGTCCGACCTAAACCTCCTCTGGCACAGTTTGAGGTTTAATTCCTCTTGTCCTGTCACTTGTTACCTGGGAGAAGAGGCCGATCCCCACCTGGCCGCACCCTCCTTTCAGATAAGGTTACCCCTGAGCCTCCTTTTCTCAGCGATAAGGTCTCCCCTGAGCCTCCTTTTCTCCAGGATAAACACCCCCAGCTCCCTCAGCCGCTCCTCATAGGACTTGTGCTCCAGATCCTTCCCCAGCTCTGCTGCCCTTCTCTGGCCTCTCTCCAGCACCCCAGTGTCCTTCCTGGATTGAGGGCCCCAGAACTGAACGCAGGATTGGAGGTGCGGCCTGACTGGTGCCGAGTACAGGGGGACTGTACTGTTCGCTCTAGAAATAACCCGGAGCATGAGCGCTGTTGTCTCCGTGCAGGTTTGCGAGCGCTGTTGCTCCCCCGAAGGGCGGCGGGGCGGACGCAGCGCGGTGGGCGGAGCGGGGAAGCCTCACGGACAGGGCGGAGCGGAGACCGTGTCGTAGTAGGCTCGCCGGGCCGGGAGGCGATCGCCATGGAAACCCCGGCCCCGCCCCTGCCCCCCCGGGTGCCGCCGGGAGCGCGGCCGGAGCTGCCGGGTCCCTCCTCCCCGGGCAGCGCCAGGTAGAGCGCGGGGCGGGGGCCGCCGCGGGCCGGGCGGGAGGAGCCGCGAGGGGCGGCTGGCGGAGCGCAGGCCGGGCTCGTTCCGCTGCCCCGCCGCAGCCCGCCCCGGATCCCACCCGGCGCCGGTGCCCACAGTGATCCGCTCCCAGACCCCCGGCGGCGCCCCCCGGGAGCGGAGCGGGGCTGGGCTCTCCTCAGCCCGCCAGGGCGGGGCTTGTTCGTCGTCCCCGATCCTGACGGAGAGGCCCTTACGTGTTGCCATGGCCGAGGGGGCCGCGGCGGCCCCGGCGTGCTTCAGCGAGGATGATTTTTACTGCCCGGTGTGCCAGGAGGTGTTCAAAACGCCCGTGAGGACCGCCAACTGCCAGCACGTGTGGGTATCCCGACCCCCCGCCCCTTCCCAAGCCTTTTCCTCGCCTCCTCCGGCTCTCTGCCTTGTGCTCCTCTGCTCCCCCTGCCCCTGGTGCGCGGACCCTCGGCCTGGAGCTGCTGAGGATGCGAGCCCATTGCTGCCCCAGCCTCCCCTCGCCTCTCTCTTTTGTAGCCGACGAGGACCGGTCATTTAGTAGAAGCCCTCCCCACCCCCGGGTGTCTGGTCGGCGGTGGGGGAGTTTTGCTGTGTTGTCTGACCTAACTCGCGGTTTTTAACTTCATGGTTTTCCCCGTTCCTTTTCGAACAAGGACGGTAGTGTGAGTTGTTCTCTCTTTTCAGTTCATCTATTCAGCATTTTTTTTCCAGAGGGACGTTTAATTACAACGTGCTACTTTGTAGAAAAGCAAGATAGCTTTGGCAGCTGGTGCGTAAGGAAAGAGAGCTGCAAAAGCTGGTGAAATGAGGTCTCTGGAAACGCGTGCTGAATGAAGCTTTGCAGTGGTTTTGACTCTATTAAGGACAATAAGGAGTTACTCTGATAAGATTGTCCGGAATCACGTGCTTGCTGCACCATTTAATATCTCATTAGTGATCAATCTGGTGTGCAGCTCGGTAATACCAGTCAATAAATAATAAGAGTTTTACCTAGCGTGCATTGCCAAGCTCCCCTGATTTCCATATACTTCATTGTAAGCACCATTATTTCATATTTCTTTTAAATATGAAACTCTGTATTCTGTAAACTGCTACTCTGTTATCTCTCTCTTTTTTTTTTTTTTTTTTTTTTTTTTTTTTTTTTTTTTTTGCCTAAGAATCATCCAGCTCTCTCAAGGACAAAGTATCTAACTCTGTATGTTTTGCTAACCTGTGTTTGTGGTAACTTTTCAATTTAGGTTTTGCAGGAAGTGCTTCTTGACAGCTATAAGAGAAAGTGGAACACACTGTCCTCTCTGCCGGGGGAGCGTGACTAAAAAAGAAAGAACGTATCCCAAAAGGGCTCTAGATGTTGAAAACAGTATGAAGAAAGCTTCTGGGGGCTGTAGATGCTGTGAGAAGCAGGTAGAGTAAAACTTTAAAAAAAAGTTGAATAAATTTCTCGTGGTTTTGTCCAGACACATCTTTACTGTGTGTCATTCTCATCTTGGAGCTGAAGAGCCTATAGCAGTTAGCTTTGTATGGCTTGTGCATATACTGGGCATGCAGTGCCTGCTAGCTGTACCTAACAGGTGTAGACTGAAAGAGCATCTTGAATTGTCAATAAAGGCATTTTAAGTGGAGTGCCAGCTTTTCCCCAAAAAGATGGAAAAAAACTGGATATAACTATAAAACTGGCAAAAGGAAAGTTAAGGACCTGAACATGAAAATTGCAGATACATGGAAAACCTCAGAAACTTTCAGTATGGAAATGAAACTGCTTCAAGTTGCCATAAAATTTAATTTAAAACCAAAAAATGTGAGTTGATTACTTGCAGTGCCCGCATGATCAATCACATGTAATTTCCTCCTTGCCCATCAGTCTTTTTACATTCCCTTCATTTCCTTTC
The DNA here is from genome assembly GCF_965178545.1 of Coloeus monedula. NCBI lineage: Eukaryota > Metazoa > Chordata > Aves > Passeriformes > Corvidae > Coloeus > Coloeus monedula. The sequence continues at coordinate 115,317,034 of NC_138781.1, forward strand.
TAAAGGGGTCATTATTTTTGGAACACTGAGTGAAATCTTGAGCCTCACTGAAACGAAGAGTAATGCCTCTTTTGATATAAACAGATGCAGGATTTCAGCCACGCTTTTTGTTTATAACAAGTGCATAAAATCCAGGTAGTCTTTATGATGGTTTCATTCCACTTGGGACTTCTGGCAGTGTGAAGATCAGCACTAATAGAATCCTCAGCTGCTTGCTTTGTTCCACATGATTCATTAGGATGAAAAGTGGGGAGAAACAAACTGATAGCAATTGGTAAACTGGAAGGAAGAACCAAACAGAATAATGGAATTTAGGCACAGGCATGTGAGATGTGATCTTGTTCAGCCTCTAGACCTGCGAACACCTTCTTGACAGTGCTGTCGGGCCTGAATTTCAGATTTAGGGTATGTCCAACACAGCTGTCTTCTGACAAATCTAAGCAACTCGTTCTCTTAATTTGAATTAAAGGTGAATAGGCAGCCTTAAGTTGGTGATCATTCACCTTTTTTTTTTTTTCCCTCCCCTCTCAATGAGAAAAGGAACACGCCTAATGCAAAAAGAAAATGTTTCTCTGCATGAGGTAACAGCAGGCCAGAGAAGACTGAAGGAGCAGTGGTGCTTATCCCATCCTCATGGCCGCTCTGTTATAGCTCATCAGCTATTGATCCTGGATCTGGGAGGTGTAGTTCCAGTGACTTTGTTTCAGTTAAACGGTGTTTACTTGTATCTTTCATCCCTGAGAGAGCTCTCAGGTGTCCAGCAGTTTGAGTGGCAGTGTTCTTCAGTCTCACAGAGTGACACTGAAGAGAGGAGAGAGGAATCGGAGATGTCCTATTGGTCAACAAAGTGTTCATGCTCAGAAGGGAGACACAGGTTCTGGTTTCTGCTGCATATGATGTCTGTGTAATTCCTGCGTGCATTGCTTTCTGTTGGCAGAATTCTCTCTTCCTTCTATCCCTGGATTGTTTAGTATGATTTCAGTAATTTGGCATTTTATTTTCAGGTTAGATTTTCATGGATGAGACAGCATTATAAAACGTGTAAGAAGTATCAGGATGAATATGGTGTCTCTTCAATTATTCCAAACTTACAGATTTCCCAAGATGCAACAGGGAACAGGTAATCAGGGTGTTCTGTGTGTAACCGTGCATCCTTCCCCTGCCCCTCACCCCATGGGAAGTATTTTTTTCCAGGGCATTCCTTCTTTGTGAAATAATTATTGTCCATATTTTTGTGCTTCAAAATATGAGTTTTTCCAGGTCTTTTTCTTTACTCTTAGCAGACAGAAGAATACCTTTCTGCATGATGGCTTTGAAATGTCTTCTAGAGACTCTCCTAAAAAGCATTTAATATTTGTAGCTTGCTTTCCTTGCCTTGACAGCATTTGAGCAGCCTTCTTTATAACATATTTCATAATGTTTACCTCTTGAGAAGTTCCTGTGTATTTGTATTGCCCCTCCCCTTTCCTAAGTTTGTTTTAGTGGGTATCCTGTTTCAAAACATTACTGTGCAAGCTTTTGCTTTCTGATTGAATTTATTTTGAACAGCTCTCTTTCGAAATATATAAGGAACTCCAGTATGTTACACACCGTAAAATCAAATGACACTTGCCATTTGTTTTCAGCTAGTAAAGTTAACCTTTTTTTTCATATATTCTCCCTCATGGTAGGGGTTGGGGATTTTTGGTTATTTTTAAAGAACTTTTTATGTGCTCATTTCACAGAGCTTTATTATATGTATCCCGTCTTTTATTTATTTTATTTTGCCATTGATTTTCTATTTTTAGCAGTCTGAACTACTCTGGTTTTCAACCCATCAGTCTATTGAAAGTTGAAGCTGTTACTGGAATTAGCTGCAGCAATGTTTCACCTAAGTGTCTGGATATTCTGATATCACTATTTATGCAGTATGCCACAGTAGAATACCTGTGATTATAATATCACTGAAGTATAAAAAAACTTACCATTACCATATTTGTGACTGTAAATATTCATGTTCTTAGCACGTCTGTGCAGTTTCTTCTGGCTTAGCTAGAGGTGCATATATGGTCAAATTTACTTTCTAAAATGTTCTTCTGCTTCACTCTTTCTTTAGGAAAAAAGTTTATTTTGTGCTCAGCAAAAGAAAACTTATCTTGCCGTAGTTGAAAGTTGCAAATTATTTGTGTGAATACATGGCAGTTAAAGGCCTATTTACACCTTCCTAGTCAAAAAACTTAGGAAGTGCTACCTGTCTTACATTCATATAGTTCATAATGCTTTTTGAATTACTTGGCTGTCACCTGCATTGCTGTTCCTGTTGACTAAATGTTTGTTGTATTATATGCCATTTTCCTGTAAAGTTATGTAGTATGCCACCAAGCATCACCATGGTAATTAAATTATCCAGAGAGGTCCCACCTGACTGGAAATTAACAAATGTAATGCCCATCTACAAGAATGATCAGAACGATGATCCAGGGAACTACAGACCTGTTGGACTGACCTTAGTGTATCAGGGAAGGTCATGGAGCAGATGATCCCAAGTGCCATTCCGTGGCATGTGCAGAACTACTAGGGCACCAGGCCCAGCTAGCATGGGTTTACAAAAGTCGGGACCTGGTTGACCAAACTGATCTTCTTCTATGACAAAGTGACCTGCTTAGTAGATGAGGGAAAGACTATGGATGTTGTCTATCTAGACTTCAGGAAAGCATTTGACACCATCTCGCACTGTATTCTTCTGGAGAAGCTAAGGCTTGGACAGGTGTGCTCTTCACTGGGTGAAAAAACTGTCTGGATGGCCAGGCCCAGAGAGAGGTGGTGAATGGAATTACATCCAGTTAGCACCTGGTCACCAGTGGTATTCCTCAGGGTTTGGTTTGGGGCCACTCCTGTTTAACACATATACTGATGATTTGGATGAGGGGATTGAGTGCTCCCTCAGTGAGTTTGCAGATAACACCAAGCTGTGTGGAGGTGTTGATCTGCTGGAGGGCAGGAAGGCTCTGCAGAGGGATCTGGACAGGCTGGATCAGTGGGCTGAGGCCAGTGATATGAGGTTCAACAAGGTGAAGCGCCGGGTCCTGCACTTTGGTCGCAACAATCCCAGGCAGTGCCACAGGCTGGGGGAAGAGTGGCTGAAAAGCTGCACAATGACAAAGGACCTGAGGGTGTTGGTTGGCTGTGGTTGAGCCATGATCCCGCAGTGTGCCCAGGTGGCTGAGAAGACCAGTGGCATCCTGGCCTGCATCAGAATTTGTGGGGGTAGCAGGACCAGGGCAGGGATTGTCCCCCTGTACTCAGCACTGGTGAGGCCACACCTTGAATCCTGTGTTCAGTTTTGGGCCCCTCAGTCCAAGGAGGACATTGAAGTCCTTGAGCGAGTTCAGAGAAGGGAAGTGGAGCTGGTGAAGGGTCTGGAGCACAAGTCCTGTGAGGAGTGGCTGAGAGAGCTGGGGGTGTTTATCCTGGAGAAAAAGAAGGTCTTCTCAGGGAAGACCTCATTGCTAGTTACCTGAGAGGAGGTTGTAGTGAGGTGAGGGTCAGTCTTTTCTGCCATGTCTTCAAGTGAAAGAACAAGGTGGAATGGCCTTAAGTTGCACCAGGGGAAGTTCAGATTGGATAGTAGAAATTCTTTTTTACTGAGAGAGTGGTTAGGCATTGGAATAAATTGCCCAGGGTGACAGTGGAGTCACTGTTTCTGGAGGTGTTCAGGAGGTGTCTGGATGTGGCACTTGGGGATATGGATTAGGGGTGATTATGATGGTGCTGGGTTGACAGTTGGACGGATGATCTTGAAGGTTTCTTTCAGCCTTGGTGATTCTGTAAATACTGAGCCATAACTTGATCCAAAGGAAAAGCTGTGAGGATTAGGATGTTGTGCCAGTGTATGTTGCCTTGAAATTCATGGGACTTAATACATTTGCCCCCCATGTCTGTTACTGTTAAACTTTTAAAAATGTTGATAGTGGAGTGAAATAATCTCAATTTTTGGTTTTGTTTTTTTTTTTTTCTTCATTTAAAGTAGCAGAAGTGATGCAATATCTGATACTGGTGAGATGGCTAATAATCAAATACTTCAAGGAGAAACAAGGTGGGTTGCTTACTTGTCTGTAGTTGTTATTAAAATAGATTCCGATAGTCACAGTGCAAACTTTTTAATGCAAAAAACAAAACACAAAAAACCCACACAAAAACACTAGGAGCTATATTTATAGAATCCTGTAGTTTCTTGTACATTTGTATCGATATGTTAGAATTTGGGTTTTTTAGTACTTTCCTGAAGGATTTGCACTAAAAGGTGTTACAAGACTGCAAAACCACGGTGTAGCTGCAGTGGGAACAAAAGAAGCCCAAGTCTCAGAAGAGTGCATTTAGGCATACCAATTGTAAATGTACTTCAGAATTGCAATTTGGTAGTAGCACTGGGGCTCCTTTAGATCTGCTAGTATGTCAGTGGGAGTGTGGGGTTTTTTTGGGGGGGGGTTTTGTTGTTATCAAAGCAAGGGAAAACATTCATATGCTTTCTTAATACTACTTCTGAAACTCTTTTCTGTTTAATACTGTTGTATTTCTGTTTACAGTGGACACCCAACCTTCAAATGCCCCCTGTGTCAGGAAGCCAATTTTACCAGACAGCGCTTGCTGGATCACTGTAATAATAGACATCTTTATCAGATCGTTCCTGTGGTAAGTACAGTTGCTTATGTATGTTTCTTAAGCTACTTTCATTGTAATTATGTGGACAATTTTAAATGTGCAGTTGCTGCTCTATATCTTTAACAATCACTGTGGTTTGAGAAAGACAATATACTTCATGCAGTGCATTTAAATTGAGGAGTGACTTTGATTTGAAAACATTTCATGTCCAGCCTGCTGGTTCTAAGGCATTTCTGACTTAGCTGTCTCATTTATCTTGATGTGAAACAGGCTCAGTTTTTGAGCCTGATGCTTTACGCTTCTTTATTTAGTAGTTCAGGTCTGTTCCTAAAGAATCCCATTTGTAATGTAACTATTGTTTCATGTGAAACCTACAGTTACTTGAAAAGTAATCCTAGGTAACCAAAGGGTCTGAAGGAGAAAAATTGGTTTGGTTTTCTGTATTTTCATATGTATTGGGTGTGTTACTTCTTCTTTTGGCTTACTTGATCATCTCAATTGTATGAAAATTCTCCCAAACAATAAGTAGGATACAATAATCACTTTCTTTTCTAAATTGACTCAGACAGATACGATTATCTTCCACTCCTAAGAGAAACACTTTAGAAATCTACCAAGTTGAAATGTAGTTTTTGAATGTTACACAGTTGAGGAAAAGCACACTTAGAAGTATGATTTGATGTTAATGTCTTACTGTATTTTGGTAGTGGATGAGTAATAGACTAGTTATTCCTGTAGAACATGTCTTTAATGCATTCTGTATTGCCAATAACTTTTTTTTTTCATTCTGTCTCTTCCCTTTCCCCTCCAAATTCAGATCTGTCCTATTTGTGTATCTCTTCCTTGGGCAGATACTAACCAGGTTACTAGAAATCTTGTTAGCCATCTAAATCTAAGGCACCGGTTTGACTACGGAGAATTCGTGGTAAGCTTTTTCTTCTTTGATGTGTGGAGGAATAAATGGTAACTTCTTTCTAAAAATCAAAATGCCAGATAAAAATGTTGTCCCAAGCTTGTGCTCTGGACATGCTGTATTCCTGTTTTGCGTGGAACTCAGAAGCAGACCTGTCTGTTCTTAATCAACATGTAGTGCTACTGGTAATAGGTGTTGTCAATAGTTGCACTGCTCCAAGCTGATGAATTAAGTCTTTGACTTAGTGTTCTAAATCTGAACTATTTATTACTTTTACTCTGTTTAATAGAACAGTTTATTACTGCTGTTTCTGGGGGGAATAAAATAGATACTACTCTGTTTTGTTGACATTGACCTTTTAATGCAGAAATTGCTAAATTATGTTCTTAGGACTCAAACTGCAACATGACTAGCTGGTATTGCTGCTGCAGCCTCTCTTCTTGTGTGTCGTGAGAGAGACTGAAGAAGAGATGTCATTTAATCAATGTTCAGGTTGCCTCTTTTCAGGCTTTCTTTTGAGTAAATGACCTTGAAGTACATGCAGAACTACATACACAGATGTAGACAGTGGCTGATTCATAAGTCAAGCCAACCATTTGGGTTCTGCATGTGGGATCAGAGAGCTGGAGAGTTTATGGTAGTTTCTACAGAATTCGACAGGCTTTGGGGTGTGCTGCACGAGCTTTGTGTGGGACAGGGATAGTATTTGAATCACAGGCAGCCTCCCTGGTTCAGGATGGCAAAGATGATGTATATTGTCCTTTGAGTTGAGTGAGCTGTGATAAGGGCCTGAAGAGCTAGGGTTTGATACAGGGGATTGGCCTCTTCACCATGAGTGCATGTTTGATGACATAAAACTGGTGACAGAAATTCTGATTTGGGGAAACTGCCAGAATTGCTCTTAAAAGATGCATTACTCTGGCATGTTAACAACCTGGAAGATATTTCTGCAAAAGTAGCAGATTTTTTGTGTTCTGTATTTGCTTTCTCATTTTAAGCAGTATATTCTCAACAATCTATGATTACTGTTGTCTGGGGATCCCATTTTGGTTTTATTAATGGAGGATGTTATGGCTGGTTAGAAGCCCTGTTAAAAGAATTGCATGACACAGTCAGCTTTCCTGAGCTGGCTGTTCCATAATGTAATTGAGACAGGGAGAGAAGATGGACCCTTCTGCTTAATGAGCCATGTCCCACTCAACTGATTCTTCTCCTGTGTCATGTGTCTCTTGGTACTTGGTTCAATAAAAGATTCTGTGCAATATAAACAATCATGTAGTAGCATAAAGAGTCTTCAGTTAGGTGCCATTTCCTATGTAAAAACATAGCAGATGAATGATTAAACTAATGACTGTGCTACATCTTGAGTATTTGTCCATTTTGATGATGTTTTCATTTTGTTTAGAATCTTCAGCTTGATGAAGAAGCCCAATACCAAAATGCAGTTCAAGAATCCTGTCACGTGAACTTTTAAAGTAGAGCCCCCTTCATCTTCATACTGATTATCTGAGAGAAAAATGACTTTATTCTGTTGGCAATCTGCTGGGTATATTAATAAAAATGTCGTTCAGTAACCACTTTCTGGGCTAAGCTTCTTTTCACACTCATAAGGACTTCTGATAAATGATTTTGCTGAAACTCAAGTTTGACATATTTACTGAGATCTGCCCCTGTGGAATTAGCGACATTTTTGGAACTTCTCACTCCTGTCTTGATTTTCTCTTAACTTTTACTACTCTGTTAATTACATGTTCATATGATTAATGTAGGATGTTCTAATTCACCAAAACCAACTTTGACAGTATCTTTAGAAAGACATGCACTGATGCTCTATTGCACTGTTGGGTTTCTTCAAGTTCAGCTATCTTCTAAGGTATCTTATGAGATGATAATTTTTTTTTTTTTTCTCTTCCCACCAAGGACAGACATTTGTCCTGCCAAGAACTAGTTTTATTTTGATGTTGTGATTTGTTTTTTACCATTGCTATGTGACTGAAAATAACAACAGCTTAAAACATTAAAATATTTCTTTTCTATAGCTCAACAATGCAGAGCAGGGCTTTTTCACCTTTCATTGAGAAAGAATGATGCCATTGCCTAGGAATAATTGCATCTATTTTTTCCTCTTTGGGAGCATAACTAAAATAGGATGCTTGCTTACTAATATGATGAATGAGGAGTATTCACTGTACTCCCAACTCCTAAGGAAGATTACATATTTTCTGAGCAATTCAAGATGACATGCAAAAGGTGTACTTTTTTGGCTTATGACTGTGACCAGATTTTGTTGAAGCTTTTTGAGAATTTCTGGTTTTGCATTTGGAATTGAAGTTTTGGTCTGTTCTGTTTCATGGAAGGCTCTGTAGCTAAATAACTAAACTGGCTTCACACCTACCAAAACACTTATTTTGGTAAAGCTTTTTAAAACTTGTACATCTCCTGCATCCAAAGGCTTCAAAAAACAGTTGAGAAGAAAAAAACTACTCTAAAATAGTTACCAACATATTTTAAGAGTTCCTGTTCTAGATTTCCACCTTCCCAGCAAGAATATTGTTAAAATTGGAGAAAATGGTAATAATGCATTTTTGAATTTAAATGGAAAATCTGTTTGTAAAAACTTTAAGATCTTTTATGTAATACTAAAAGGGAGAAGGGGGAAGATGGCTGCACAGCATAAGTTTTGGAGTTTTAAATAGAGAGTGTTCTGAACATAACACCTGTTAGGACTGACTCTACGTCCTGTGTTTCCATCACCCATTGTCAAGCTGTTGTTATTAATGAGCATTGCATATGTGGTGGAAAACATCCCCAGTAGTTTTGTTAGTCTAGATGGCGTTTTATGTGTAGTAATATCAGTTGTGCAGCCAAAGTACAATCTGCTTCTTGTGCCCTGCCTCCCTGTTCTTCTCCAAACAGAGGTTTTGATTATTCTTTAAATGCTGGGATATTTCATATTCCAAAACTGGTAAGGATGAAATGCCTCATTTTACAATGTAATGTTTCAGAACTGAAAGTTCTAATTTATTGAGTGTTGGAACTAAACCACTGTACATTGTGACTTGATTTTTCTATCTTATTTTTTTTATGAGTGCAAAACATTACTGAAGGCATTGCTGGCTAAAATACAGAGAAAGTTGTCTATTTCAGAAACAGTTGTCTATTTCAAAAACCTTGCCAGAAGATTATGTCCTTTTTATAACAACATTTCTTGAATTTTGTTGTAGTCTCACTACAATATTTTGACAGCAGACCACGCTTGGAACTTGTATTCCAACTTCCCTGTTTGCCCCCGTACTCTTGTCTGTGTATTCTCACTTGTTTGTCTGCTCTAGTGCTTATGTGACCACATACTGATTTGGAGTGGTTCACTGAGACAACAGAAAAAAAATCAGATTTCTACTTTTGCTCTGTAAAACCAACTATGAAACAGTGCTGTCATACAAAAAGGAACTTCAAGGTACCTGATGCTGAAGTTTTACCTTTTAAAACAGACACATACTATGATGATTTATTACCGCATACATCATTTCCTAAGGAGTTTAACTGTTACATGTAAGTTTAGTTAACTTTTCTAGATTCAGTGAAATGTTTATATGATCTGGCAATAAATGCCTACAGCCAATACAGATTCCGAATGCCTCATGGACACTGGAACTAGTTATTTCTATTACTTGAATATATCTTGGGAATTGCAAGTGAAATGACATCTGTTTTAAAACTCTGGGAAACAATTTTTTCTATAGCAATAATTAGTTGTCACTTGATGCATAGTTGCTGAGCATCTTAGTCATGTTTAAATGTTGAGAGACTTTAATACACATTTTTAAAGCAACAAATGTGTATTAATGCAATACAAAAAACCCTTTCAAAATGTTTATCCTCTTTATTTAAAATCTGTATTGGCAGGTGCTGCCTTGCTTAAGATTTTGTACTTTTAATATGAAGAGATTGCATCCAATACATTCACTAGGTAAGCGTTTAATGAAGATTAAACTATTTAAATATGTTGCTGCTGGTCATGATCTTTCTCACTGAAACTCAGACATGCACAAAACCCGGTGTATTTGTGATGGGTAATGCTCAAAACATGAAATCTTTACTAGAAGATTGCTTCTTAATGTTTTCATGTTCACATTGCATTATGTATGGTTTCAGTATGTTATGTTCGAATTGTACCTTCTGGTTTTTTTCCTATTAAAGTGTTTTTTCTATTTGTCTTTTTGTTGCATAATAAAGATGATCAATTCCCTTGGTGCTACTTCTTCCTTTTCAGATCATTTCTAAAACTTAGATATGTGATCGGTTGTATGTTTACGCACTTTGAATTACTGGAATGGTGTGTATGCTGCTGGAATGATAAGATGTGACTGATGATGCATCTGTGAGCTGACAAGTTACCTTATATCATATCTTGGGTATTTCCAGCAAGCAGAAAAGATGATAGGTTGGCCAAGATCTACTTTGTACATCTTTTCTTGCTTCCATGTTTGTATTTTGCTGTCCCATGTAGTGTTAATAGAGAAATAACATCCTAAAAGGAGAGGGAAAGATGTATGTAACACTTGGGGTCATTAGCAAACCTTGTTATTTAAAGGTAGATTTTCTGAGAAGACTTAATGCTTTTCTGAGGAAAGAATTGCCAGTAAGTTTGGGCTGGTTGCAAGTTTTAACCAGCAAGGTGGCAGCTAGATGATTTATCTTTCTGCCCTTTGTTCTTGTGCTGAAAATACCTTTGGTTGTTTCTTGTGCTTTTACATTCTAAGGACACGCAGATGATAATACAGTAATAAAATTGATTTAATGTGTTATTTTGAATGACAGAAATTTAACAAAACTATGTACATTTCCTTTTTTGGTAATTTATTCTTTCCCCATAGAATCTAATTTTCTGATCTCTAAGTAAACCACTGTATCTTCTGAATCTGCTTATAAGTCCTTTTTTAGAGATTTCATTGGATTTGATTTTATTACAGCAATTCATATTTCACTGCTTAGAGAGAATGCATGTGATGTGTTTAATTTTCATTGGCAGTTTCTTGGTTATAGGATACTTGAGCTCTGTGAAACTTCCCTTTGTTCTCTAGTCTTGCACCAGGGCCTCATTCCCAGGTAGAGAGGGGGATTTTTGTGAACCCAGCTCATCTTCTGACAGGTAGTTGGGGCTAGAAGGCTTTTTGTGTTTGGGAAGCATTCCTGGGTCCCTCTTTTTTAGATTTGACTTTTGAGTCCCGTGAGATTTGAATGAGTGTCTGTGAGGACTCTGCTATAAAAGAGTGGATAGTGTGCTTTTTTATATCCTTTGTTGTATACAGAAACAAACACACCAATTCATGAACACTGTTAGGGGATGGGACAGTGTTTAACAGAAATGGAAAATGCACATTTGTGAAATGACTGCAGAACCTGGCATCCAAGGCTGCTTTGTCACAAGACAGAAGAGCTACAAGAATATCTGACAAAGGCATCTTCAGGTTTCTTTTAGAAATGGAGAAACAAGCAATGAAAGGGCACAAAACCTACATAGTCTATTCTCCATACAGTGTGTACATTTGCTCCAGAAATCAGGTTTCTTTTGTTTCTAGTTGTGGCTGTAGTTGAAAACATGTTGGAGACAAAATTCAGGGCGTCTTCAATGAGAAGACACTTCAATAATGTTAAAACTTCCACTGCCCAGTGCATTGCCAGACACTTACTAGGGTCAAAGCATGGGCTTTGCTTTTTTTTTTTTTTTTTTTTTTTTTTTTTTTTTTTTTTTTTGTCTCAGGAATAGAGTAGGTCTGTACTGTTTCTTACATTTCTCAAACTCTAGGTCTGCCTTGGGAAGGATCAGTTTTCACCTCTTCATTTTCCAGCTCTAACCAGCCTTATTTTATTTGTAACATTTTCGTGGACGTGATCAGGAAAGAGCTAAGAAAGTGAATTTTACATTTATTCTCTCACCACGCCTCACACTGTCAGGAAATTGAGGGCAAGGAGGGAGGAAGGAGTCATCACTGCCGAATGCATTTTGTGGAATAGCATTTAATCCTATTTCAAATCTGTGCCTTAAGTACTCTGTATACATTTAGAGGTATTCCTCAGATCTGTGAAGCTGTTGGTTATTTCCCAGGGCTTAGAGAGAAAATACTGTTTTTATGAACTTGCTTAATCTTGTGAGGATGCATAGTCACTGAGAAAAGTACTTCTCACTATTCACATTCTTTCTCTACTGTTGTGTTTCTGTCTCTCAATTTTTTCATAAAATGGCTTGAGTTGGAATGAACCTTAAAGGTAATCTCATTCCAACCCCCTGCTGTAGGCAGGGACACCTTCCACTGGACCAGGTTGCTCAGAGCCCCATCCAGCCTGGCCTTGAATGCTTCCAGCGATGGGGCATCCTCAGCTTTTTTGGGTAACCTGTTCCAGTGTCTCACCACCTGTTTTCCTCTGCGCATTTCCTTACAGCAGTTCCCATAAAATTACTCTATGCGTTTCCCTCCCCACTCCCTTTTCTGTCTATTTTAATGTAGTCAGTGATTAAATTGCTATGATTATATTGGTTACTAATTATTGTTTCATATTCCATATGTTTTATAAGCTCCTCTGGCTGTGCCCATAATACGGGCTGGTGTGGGCCACAGGGGTAAATACAGTAACTAAGAAGCTTAGCACCAATAATTTCCAGAGTTCTCCAGACATGTGTACTTTTATGGCCAGGGGAGTTGGTGTTTATCAGAATGTGTTTGTGCTTGGAAAGAATCTGAAAGTCTTACCAGATCGCTTTTAAACATATTTTAAAGCTTTTACTGTGTTGTTTCTGTAGGGAGAGGATCTGCTCTTGGATTGGAGAGATTAGGATGAGGCTGAAATTTAAAAACTTTTCATGGAGACCAGGTCTTTGATGATAATAGTACCCTTTTCTTCCCTGAAAACCTTGTGTTAGGGTCTCTGGTTTTGTAGGTATGGACAGAAGAGTGTGGGGTGGTTTTTTTTCTAGGGTAATTGCTGTGGCCCTAGTGCCACAGAAGGTGAGATTCATGTGACCTTAGTTGTGAGACTGATCAAACTTGAGTAATTTCTTTTACGAATTTTTCTTCTTTCATAATTCAAACCACCAGAGGGCACTGAATATATTGGGTACTTTCTGACTAAGTATTTAAGGGTGATAATTCAGTAAGTATTGTAGTCCAAAACACTATTAGATACGGAATTTCTCTCCAAATGTTTCATAAAATGTAATAAATCTTTTAAGGATTTTTGGGGGGTTAAGAGACGGGCTGGGGTCATTCCATTCTACAGAAAGAATATTTACAACTTACTTTAAAATCTTAAAATTACAGATTTCCTTGTGTTGCTTTATCATCTATGGCAAGTAAGCGGTGTTCACCCCTGGACTCCACTCCGGGAAGAATGCTCCCCTGTTCACGAGAGAACATAAAATGTGACACGTTCTCGCAAACGCCATTCACTTGCAAGACCTTTCCTTGCCCAAGGGCGTTCTCCAGAGGCCGCTGGAGCTCGGGCGCTGTAGTGCAGGCGGGAGGCACACGGGGGCACCTGAGGACTGATGCATTCTGTGATAGTGACAGGGGCTTAGCGCTCGTTCCTGGCTGCTTGCTTTGTGAGACTGCACACATGTCATCGCCCTCGCCTGTTCCGCCTGCCGCGGTGGTGAGGTCTGCCAGGTGCCCCGTGCAGGTGTGCTGCGTTATCCCTTCCTAGCAGTCACAATAGTCTGGGGGTGGGACAGCGCTCTGGTATGAAGCGAGGAATTCTACCAGCTGAGGCTTATGTTGCCTCATCTGAGAAAGAACTAAGTCTCCCTGGAGTGTGCTTCTGCGGTGGCATGATAGTGGCCAGCCACAGCCACTTTAGTAGCTGCTAATCAGTGACAGTTCGTTTCACACCGTAATCTGATTCATATTTAGCGTGAAATGTGTTTGTGTAAAAACATGTCAGACGTGGCTCAGATCCCTGGGAGAGGGAGGGAGGTGTAATCCCATACGAGTAGTTATTTAATTTATAAAACACTGGTTTTTTACACATACAAAAAAAAAAAATATGGTTAAAGTATGTCTGAAGGGCAGGAAGGTGTGCAAATTATACCTAAGCTTCTGCCATTTGCTTTTTAACCTTGCTTTTTAATTTACTTGTAGCTAAGCAGTATGAGGAAGCTGAGGGTCTGCTTTATTTTCTTGTTAAACTCTTAATGAAAGCAAATATGTCTCGTTTGCTCCTCTGCAAGCAGTTGGAACACTTGTATTTGATATCTGGTGTAATTTTTTACCTTTTTACATTATATCCCACATGACACTTGCTAGGTTTGTAAACACTGGAGCTTCCTAACTTTAAATATTTAGGCACTCAGCTTGTAACATTCAGGATTTGATCGAGGGTCTGTTATCTTGCAGGTTTATCTGACAATGCTTTATCTTCATTGCTGCGTTTGCCTGATCAGCTAAGGAGATAACACTGCAATAGTGTCTCCGTTTGGGAGATTAACTGAAAAAGTGAACTTAATTTGTGCAAGATAATGCAGGAAGCTTGAGAGAGGGCAAGGAACAATCCTCTATCTGAGAGTAATAGACCATCTGAGTATCCTCCTGCACTTTCACATTTGAACTATAAGCCCTGCTGTAAGTGGGATACATAATGTTCTGCAAACCAGCACTCTCATGTTATGTAATGAATTCATATCACTTGAAGCTGACACTGAAACTTGCGATCAGACAGGTTCCACCCAAATGTCAAGGAGCAATCATGAATCACCACTGTTTGCTGAGCAATATACAGATGGCAAAATTACCAAAGCATCTCTGCTGCCTTACAGAAAATTAACAAAACTATTCAAATATGAAGCTACCTACCAAAAATTCTAAAAAATCACTGTCTGTATGGAGCTAATTTGACTTGGGTTTATGGTTCTTGGTAGTTAGCAGATACTGCATTTTGAAATTAAGTTCTTCCGGCTTTGAAAAGAGCATTCTTGCCCTCCTCCACTTCCCTCATTTTTCCCAATCTCTCTGCCTGCATTACTGTCTCTTCCCAGATTATTACAAAGCTATGTAGCTTTACAAAGAAGAGTAAAACAGGTGATGCTTCCCATCTGCATTGGATGATGCCTGATGAATGTTCCTTCTTCTGCAGCAAGGCAGGGGAAAAGCACTGCAGTATCTTTATTACTGTGCTGTTGTAGATCCCAGATGCAACAGTGCCACCAGGAAGGCAGGATGAGATGGTGCCTGTCCTGGGGAACATGCTGTCTGCTCTGGGGTGCTCTCTGTGTGTCTGGTGCTCACAAAGTAAGCTCAGCAGGAGATCCAGGCAGTCACTTGTAATAGATCTGCAGCAAGCTCCACAAGAAGTTCTGATGTCTTTCATTTTCCTTGTTTCTACTAGCAGCATGAGAGTCTGTGGGAAAAGAAGTGTAATTGACTGGCAAAAGCTCAGATTTTGCAGGTGTCTCTTATAGTTACTCAGGGCTCATTAGATATCTTAGCGCTCATAAAAGTTGTGAAACATGTTCAAGGCAAAGAATTGCAAGAAAGGAAAAAGCAAACAACCAGTTAAAAGACCTGCTCCTTCTCCTTTGCATTTAATGTTTTTATTTTTCTTCAAACTCAGAGTGTGCAATCAGGATACTGGTGGAGTCTACTTGCAGATCAAAATGTTAATGGAAATAACATCCTTGAATTCCACAGGCCCTTGACTGTGTCAAGAAAGGACATGCATTATTTTGGCTACCATATGTTAAGGAAACTTCTCAGCCTGACCATTCACAAGACTCTCAGGCATCTCAATCTGCAGCTTGCAAGCTGAACTACCTTGACCAGGTGCATTCCTCAACATATATGCTCTGGTAGCTGTGGAATAAAGACATAATCTAAGACTGCCATTCTTTTTGTTGGTCTGAAAATGCACTCTGTCTATTCAAGTAAGTTGACTATTCTTTATTAATTAATCTCCAGTAATACTCAGTTATTTGTTACTGTGGGCGTCAGTCTTGGAAGTATGACGTGGCTATATTCATAAGAAAAATTCAAGGAGTTCTGTAGGATACCTCTTAAGAAAAATAAGGGGTAGGTATATTTCCTGAACACAGACAGTAAGTCAGTGATAAAGCGAGATGGTTGTCATTGTAGAGAACATGGTTACAAAAATAGATAAGGCCTGTTGAAAAGATCTTCCATGGTTAGACATGTCTTCCTGAAGACTGCCCCTATATGAATTTCTTTCTTCTCAACATGTATTAAAAAGCCCATTTTAGCTACTTACTCGGTGACACTGAATTTTCTGCCAAGAGCTTCTATCTTAAAAGTCCTGATGTTCTGTTATTAACATATTATTTATTTTTCCATTGCCTCTTGTTTTATTTTACCAAATGACTGGTTGAAGTGTCAAAACTCTGAGTTTATTTAATGAAAAAGCACTGTGAGTTAGCATATAACTTTCATGCCTTCTCTGTTTGGTGTCACTACATGCCAATTCCCACACCTTCTAATGTTTGCTTTGGGCAACTCACTTTTTAGCCAGTCCTGAAAGCAGCAATGGTCATGACACAGAGGTTCATATAACCCTTCATCCCTCTATCTACTGTTGACAAGTTGGTGTGAGCTCCCAGTAATGGCTGATACGTCTTAGAAGCAGGGATGGGGAACAGAGAGCAATTGTAGTGATTATTTCCATCTAAAGGGGAGCAGAAAAGAAGCAGAAAAGCAGAGTTTTAGGCTTTCTTCCAACATCAAATAGTAAGACCAAAATTGTGCTATTTTTGTTGAGTTCACCATCTATGGAAAGCCCTTGTAAGGTACTATAATTAAGAAATAATGGATACAGTCTTTTAGTTTTGATCAGGATTGTATTTTTTAAGCAAGCATTATCATCATCAACATTCATATTTACCATGTTTTCGCTCACATCACAGAAGCAGTATTGGTGTGTCCAAATTGAATTCCTTTGTTTTGAAACTAAGCCAGAATATGTTCTGCAGATCCCTGCCTAATGCAGTCCAGTTGTCACCACTGATCCACTTGGGATCAAATCAAAGCCAGACTAAAGCAGAGCTCTTTGAGATTTGTACAGCACAAATGCCAGGTTGTTGCCACCAGATGTTTCAATGTATGGACCTGTTCCAGTTGGTTTGAAGTAATGGTTACTGTGGGCATGGCCAGTCTAACTCAGGGATCCTTCTAAAGCACTACCATAATTGTATCAGGGACCAAAGTTGTGTCACAGGCCCTGCCATATTTGATCCACTGTTGTGCACATCAAGATAATGAAGAAAAAACAATGAAGAAAACCTTATTGTTTAACTGGTGGGAACTTGACCCTTAAGAGAAACAACATATTGGTCACTCAATGGGAACTTAACCTGTGAAAGAAGAACAATATACAGTGGAGCTGTTGGTAGCATCAAGGTGGTATCATGAGCCATTATGGCCTCATCTCACACTCTGGCCAAGTGTGAGATGATGTTGTAACTGGAAAAATTCCACTGCAAGAGGAGGAGATATGAGGTGTAGTTCTGGGGTGGAGGGGCTGAAAAGGACAAGATGCACACCATTTCGATCCAGGGGATGCCCTGAAGGTGCGGTGCCTGCCGCCCCTCCCGCCCGAGCACCATGCTCCATCTCCTTCTCCTGCTCAGCGGCTTTTCCAAGAATCCAGGGGTCAGTATGTATTATTTGCTCCTGCTTCTAATAAAAACAAATCTGCTTTGCAATCACAGTTGCGTTTCAGGTTTTTTTGTGCACGGGCGTCCTCCAGAACCAGTAACAATAATGGCGATGAGGATGGAATGCCCCGAGCACAAAAAAGGACACAAAAAGCTGACAGGGCTTGGGCAGTGCAGAGTATGGTTGCACCAAGAGAGTGAAACATGTAACTGTACTGAGACCCGCTGTTCCATGTGTGCGTGGCATATGGGAGGTCAAAATTTAGTCTGGGTACCCAGTTGCGTGCAGGAACTTAATAATGTTTTTCTGTGTCCGAAGTGTAATCAGTGTTGTACACTTGTTGTTGTGCAGTGTGGATATTGTGAACATAGCTCAAGTACATTTCAGATTCTGTTAGGAAGAACTCCTAGTCCTTTGTGTTTGTGGTGTTGCTGGACGATACTACTAGAACAGAGTTATCACCCTTGCTATTTTTGTTGTCATTACCACATCCTTATGCAAGTGCATTGGTAAAGAGGCTTCATAAAAAGGAGCCTCGGGTCATGGCTCCGCCAGTGGAGCAACCAGGGTGGACAAAGGAACCATGGAGCACGTTGTGGGACAAGCTAGAAACCTGTACAAGTATTGGGCCCGAACCATGGGATGTTAAAGGTCCCATGGGAATGTTGAAATATTGGGGAGAGTTTGGCAAACTCCTCAAAAACACTCTAAAGAGCGGCTTATTCATGCTGGAAGCATGGCTGAATGTCTGTTATTTGCATACAAAGTTGCAGTTGAAAAGAATACAGAGCTGAAAACAATCAAGACAAGGACATGCAACAGATGAGTGCTAATATGTTGCAAAGGCAAGCGTTTGTAGCTGCTGCTGCCACACTGCAATCTGAGATCTCAGTTAGGTGTGTAAGTAAAGTAAAGTTGTAAATTATAAGTTAGGTTAAATGCTGTTAAGTGTTATTCCTCTGTTAAATGGTTACAGTTAAGGTATAATTTAAGCTTAAGTTGTAAGTTAAGTTAGGTATTAAGTTGTGTTGTTCCTTTGTTAAATTTTTAAGTATAAGTTAAGTTAAAGTACTGTTGAATGCTGTTAAGCTTTTAAGCCATATTCCTTTTTATCCTTGCCTCACTGTTCTTTTGTCACACAGACACAGAGATCCTGGTTCATTTCTGTTTTGATTGCCTGGATTTTATTTGGTTTTCTTGTTGCTTGTTTTTCCTTGGTGTGCCTCAACTGTTCTGTAAGTAGTAGAGTGAATCTTGTAAACAAACTTTGTTGTGCTGTCCCTTAATATCAAATCTAGTTTTTGCTGATAACCTTGCTGAGGATTTTTTAAGCAATCTCAAACTCTCATTCGTAACCTTGGGTGCAAGAGATTCAAAGAAATTCTTGGTGCTAAGCCCAAATTCTCTTAAGGAGAATGCATTTAAAACTAATCCACAGGACACTAATTTGTTAGCCATGGCTACTCAGGGATGTAGCATTAAATACCCCACAGAAAATACTTAACCAGGGTCTGAGCATCCATGGTATACCTTGTGAGATTGTATACAGTGAATGAAGGAGGAAGGGATGAAAGCAGCAATTTTTACTGGGGATGCTGCCACTCTGATGTGAAATCCCTGTTTGTTACCCTGAGAAATAGATGGATTAAGACTGCTCCCCCTGCATATAAAAATGTGATAATGACCCTTTTGATTAACGAAACAGGAAATCCTCTGGATGAGATAATTGAAAAAATACAGCAGCTCAGTAACCTTGGGGAGTGGAACCCCGGGGAAGTGCTGGTAATCGAAAAAATCAACCTATTGGGCTTTTGACACCACACAGTGGCTACATGCCAGAATTACGATTCTAGGAAGAGACGCAGAAATCCAAGCAACTATTAATGATTTGTTACAAACAAGTGTTTTTTATGTTTTGCTTTCATCCCTGCATTAGTAGCAAGTGGATTTGTAGTGTTAAATTCTGTATAAACACAGCACAAGAGCAGCCTTACACATTGCTATTTTTCATGTGTTTTTCCAATCAAAATGTAGCATGTAACTTGTGTTTCAGTCTTCTGGAGTGAAGATTTCATTATATAAATCTTAAATTATGTTCTGCAAGTTCTGAAGTAGGACAGAAAAGAATGTAAGTTTATTTGCAGTGGTGTTGGGGAATTATGCTAAGCAGAACCTACAGAGTGCAGGCTGGTCCGTGCTGTCTTTTGGGAAGAGTTGTTAGCAAGCTATCCACAGAGCTGCCCTCATGCTTTGATGTGAATGGAGCAATTTCCTTCAAAGGAAAACTGGAGAGCAAGGTAGCCAGGTGACCTCTACCTGGGAGATTGACAAGGAGGTAAGCACAAAGTGAACCTGTCCACTGAGGTCCTGGTGTGAGGTAGTTCATCTGCTGAAAGATATGATGTCATACTGAGTATTGTGGGATACAGAGCAGAATACCCTGCTCCTACAGCAGTTTCCTGGAGTTGTTAGTTCTTCTAATGTAGATCACCAAGTTTCATCAGGTCTGAAAATTATAACCTTTGCTGTTTTCATAGCCTTGATCATAAGCCTATCTACAAGGAAAAGAAGGCTCAGAGCAGCACAAGAAACTTAAAAAACATTTTCCACAGCTTGAGCTAACATTTTAATAATATTACTTTACTTATAATCATCACTTTTAAGTAATTTTTGTACGTCTTCTGGTTTTGTGATTTGTATTATTACACTGAACTGCCTTCACTATTGATTTAAAACCATTTCTCACCATTGTTGAATAAAACTATTGTTATGGAATTTATCTTTCCTTTCCTTCACAGTGTATGCCAATGTTGAAACAACACTCGCTATTGTCCCTACTAACTGTACTTTGCTTATCGTTGTGGGATGGTTTTGGGCTGGATGCCTTTGGATAAAACTAAAATCCTCCTGATTAAAAGCCTCTTTGTGTAGAGGAAGAGTGAGAAAAGCAGAGGAGTTTCCAGATGTATATTAGCTTGTTTTTAAAATTGATTTTACCTTTGTTTCAGAGGAGTTCTTCTATAGTTGCACTGTTTTAAACAGTAGGAAAATTAACATCCACTCACTTTAGGCATTAGGAATACCACTCCTTCTACTCGTATTCTTCCCAGTGTAACTATTGGGTCAATTTTCTTTTGGATTATGCCCTCCCTATCTATTCAAGGTCCTGTGAAGTTTTACTTTTCAGGTGCCAAGGTACAGTATCAATCCCCCATGGAACCTGGTGCTATGGCTACTGAGGTAATAGCAGCAGAAGCAAAGCAGGTTACTGTCACCATTCCAGGGGAATGGCACTGGTGCAGAGTACCTGCTAAACACTTACATAGGTGGGAGTAGCAAGTGGGTGTGGGAGAAGCAGGGGGGAGGTAACTCTTCTTCTGTTTGCTTTGACAGGGTACCTCAGACTCATACCCCTGTAACAAAACATCTGGGTGACCCTGGCTAAGGTGACCAGACCTTATGATGCCTTAGCACTGCTGTGCCCCAGAACCCATTCACGACATGTCTGATCAGCGTCCCTCTCACTGCCCGTGAGCTGCAACAGCTGTGTAACAGCACCTGGGCATCTGTGGCCTGTCTGGCTACCAGAGTATGGCAACAACTGTCTCACCTTGGGAAATCCCCTGCTTTACCCCCACAGGAGTTGCAGATTTTAGGCACCTTGAATGCAGGTAGTTGTACCACCTTTAAACTTACTAGCACAAGAAATAACCCTAGAACTTGGTGGGTCAATGCCACAATACCATGGTATTAAAATACTTCACACTGGTATAATTCAACCACGGTACAGCTAGCCCTGAGTTTTAGTACACATATGCAACTCCCACAGGGTATTTTCTTAATCTGCAGGGACCAAGCCTAGGCCAGAGTGCCAATGTCAATTAAAGGTAGTCCATGCTCCTTAAGAAAACTAACCCTCTTATCTCCAAATATAACTAATTCAGTATGGATCCAACAAAACTGAACTCACCACCGTCATACTCAGAGCATACATGCTTTTACTCCTGACTACAGAGATACAGCTAAATTCTAGAACACTGCCAAGACAATCACTGCCTCTTCATGGTTCCTGAGGTTCCAAGTGCACAAGCCCTCATGAGCCTGAATAGACTTAGTTGTTGGTTAGCAAAGTTTAGCAATACTACCAACACAGCTATATCTGATTTGTTAATTGATGTAGACAGCATTAAACATGCTACGATACAGAACTGAGCAGCAATTGATTTTTTGCTTTTAACATATGAGCATGGGTGTGAAGATTTTGGTTAATTATGTTGTATAAACTTAAGTGACCATTCTAAATCTGTCCATGCACAACTAGAGAAATTATGGGCACTTACTCAACACCTTGTAGAAGACACAAATTGGAATCCATTTGCTGGATGAACATGGGGTTGGAATTGGTTAAAACAGGGATTAGTATTACTTATTGGGTTTCTATGTATTCTTTGTTGTATTCCTTGTTTAGTGTTGTTGATCCAGTCTTTAATAGACAGCATGTTGCAGTGCACTGTTGTTCGTATGGTGGAGTATTGATGTGTTCCAACCGCAGAGCACATGGTGGCATGTGTAAAGGACTGAAGTTGTGTCTAAGGCCCTGCCATATTTGATCCACTGTTGTGCACGTCGCCAAGATATTGAAGAAAAGACAATGAAGAAAACCTTATTGTTTAACTGGTGAGAATTTGACCCTTAAGAGAAACAACATATTGGGAACTTAACCTGTGAAAGAAGAACAATATACAATGGAGCTGTTGTTAGCATGAAGGTGGTATCATGAGCCATTATGGCCTCATCTCACACTCTGGCCAAGTGTGAGATGATGTTGTAACTGGAAAAATTCCACTGCAAGAGGAGGAGATATGAGGTGTGGTTCTGGGGTGGAGGGGCTGAAAAGGACAAGATGCACACCATTTCGATCCAGGGGATGCCCTGAAGGTGCGGTGCCTGCCGCCCCTCCCGCCCGAGCACCATGCTCCATCTCCTTCTCCTGCTCAGCGGCTTTTCCAAGAATCCAGGGGTCAGTATGTATTATTTGCTCCTGCTTCTAATAAAAACAAATCTGCTTTGCAATCACAGTTGCGTTTCAGGTTTTTTTGTGCACGGGCATCCTCCAGAACCAGTAACAATAATCTCCCAGCAGCTGGAGATGACAACATACAAAATTCAAGGGCTGCTGAACTTGTAGAAGAGATCTTGACAAAAGAGCTTTTTGACCTGCCGAACATCACTGATTTGAACACAGTTGACACCATCAACATTGGTGAGTAGGGGATTATAATATTTAGTTGCTTTCATAGAAATAGACCCTAGCATTATAAGAACAGTAACATCTACAACTGCTACTTCTCAACGCATCAGGAATGAAACAAGTATGGATCTAAGCAGCTATAAATGGCTTAGGTGTCCTCATTACTTAGGATCTTTCTTTCTTACCATCTCTGATACTTAAAATAGAATGCAACATGTTATTAATTTTGATATAATAATTTGTGAGTCTGAATTTACAATACAAAATCTAAATGCCATTCTTAATTTTTGTATTGGTCTATACAAGTAGTTGGTCTGGGAAAGTAAAAGGTGACTAAAGCCTGACCATACAATTACCACAAGTACCTGCAGTTTAAGCATAAGAAGCAGCTGTGGCAATTCAGCACTCACTGGCAGCTAGGAAGTAGAAGAGATGGTTAAAGTTGAAAGAAATACCCGAGAGTCACAGACAGTGGTGATAGTACAACAGTACTGACATTTAAAAAGTTAATTTGTACGGAAACTTTAAGTAATCGAAGGATGCCATTATTTAAGCTAGTAATAAATGCAGTGTCTCACATATATCAACAATAGAAATAGCTTTGCATTTTCCAAAAGCAGGATACTGAAATTATGTTGCTGACAGATTATTTTTATGTACACACATTTGTCATTTTCACTTTCTGTCAAAAAATGCAAAATTATTAATATATTAATGTCTTGCCAAGAGTCTTGCTAGTTTTCTGTTGTTGAAAAGGTTTTAGTGCCAGCTTTATTCTCTGAATCACAAAATGATTGAGGTGGGAAGGCACCTCTGGTGATCTCCTAGTTCAATTTCCCTGCAGTCGTGCTGCAGGGTTACCTGCAGCTGGTCACTCAGACCTGTGTCTGGTTGTGTTTTGATTGTCATCAAGGAGAGAGACTCCACAACTTCTCTGGGCAACTTGTTCCAGTGCTTAAAAACACTTAAAATTAAATAAAATTCTTAAATTTAGATGGAATTTCCTATGTTTCAGTGTGTCAATTTCCCTTGTATTTCCTTTTTCTTGTTTCCATTTCATCCTGTATTTCAATTCCTCTCCAATGCTTTTTCTCACAACAGTTCTTAAAAATAGTTAAAGTATTTCTGTTAGTTATTATAATACAGTAATGATGGACTTACTTGGCAATGATGTGCTTACTTGACAAGAAAAAAGTAGGTAAGGCAGGTGAGTTAATCGTTGTTGAGAGGACAAAGGTTTTGATTTATGATATTTACTGTCTTAAATACCAAGTTGGTGTAAGATTCTGTCCATACAACTGCTGACTGGAGAACAACATGGGCTTGTTTTCTGTGCCTGGGCTTCTAACTTGTCTTCTTCTTCAGGTGGTCTGGAGTCTGGTAAGAAAACAAAGGATATATATTCTTTATATGACTGAGTAAGTAGTGCATCTTAAGATGAGCTTGAGAGGAAAACATTTAATTCTTGTTTTGCAAAATCAATATAATTCTTTTGTTGTTAGTTTAGTTAGTTTAGTGTTGCTATTTTTTATAAGCCTGGCTATACATGGAAAGAGATTATCTTGTGTTCCCCATCTAAGCAAAATATCCACTATTAAAGTTGCCAGAACAGCAAGTCTGGGGTTCAAACCAAAAACTGATATTTATTTCAATTGTCCATATCTGAATGGATTTTTTTTTTTTTTTTGCTATAATACAATATAATTGATATTGAAATTTATGCCTTTTTAGCAAATGGATGTTCTTGGAAATGACTGCTCCCTGCTCCTCCAACCCAGCTGAAATATTTCAAGTCAAAAAGTAACAGTTGAGATTTTGATATTACCTGTCTTTTGTAGTGAAATGTAGCATTTTGCTCATGTTGGGAGGCTTTGTTGTAGAGGTCAGGAACTTTTGGTGATGCACAATATAATTAGTTCAGAGAACAAAAACCAAAAGGCTCTTGGAAGTTTGTTTCAGCTGTTCATATCTTCAGGGCAATCTACAGAGTAAGGTATTACTTTTTATGGCACTATCTGAGTGCAATAACCTTATCTAAGTTATGCAACTTAACTGTCTGTGGCAGCCTATCTTCTTTCTCTCCACTAACACATGCTCATCCATCTCCCGAAGTTAAGCGTTCAGCCTCACATTCCTAACTTTCCCACAGTCCTCCTGTATCCTCCACTACCCCAATCCCATCCTTCCACTACCTGTGCCTCTGCCCCAAACTTTTGGAAACTCAAATCTCAGCCGTGTGTAGATTCCACTGCAGGCTTTGTTAAAGCCTATAGTAGGTGATGCAGGGTGCTACTAACATCCAGAAGTTATCTCACTTCAAACTGATCCCTAATAACTAGGTCTTGTGTGGGAGAGGGGCTTCTGACCTCCAGGGCTAATTATTTCATTTCCATGCATTCTGTGGCCAGGAAGAGCTAATTTCAAATTTCTGGATGCCAATGCTAAAATAATATAGTCTGGAGAAAACACTGGTAAGTTAGGGTGTCTCATCCAAACTAGATGAGTATATTCCATCTGAATACATGTCCAAGCTAGGTGAGGTGGATCATCTTCTGGAGATACCAGGGCCTCATGGTGGTGCCATAGATTTTCTAGATACATAAGAATTATCCATTTGTTTCTTCATTGATTACTGAGTGAGTCCCTCTTCCTAATTTTTACATGATTACAATAGGATTGATGTCTCCCACCTCTCCAAGATGCACTTGAATTATTTGTATGTTAAATGTGCTCACAAGCCATGGTTTAACCAACCATTACAATGTCTTAATTCACATGTTGTCCATGTCTAAAATTAGGCACTGATATTAGAAATGATCAGAAATTTGTGTGTGTGTAGATTTAAAAACAGCATTGGTTAGACTAAATTAGATTTCTCTTTGGAACACCTCAGATAACACAACTTTCCTCTACATGAGACTATGAACTGTGAATTTGTTGTGTATTTACAATACTTTCACAGACTAGAAATGCATCATGTATTTTGTCAGGCTGGTATTGAGACCAAAGTCACTGGTTTATAATGTCTAAGCAGCATGAGAGAACAACGGCTAACAGGCCACGAGAAACTTCAGAGTTACACACCAGGCAGCACAGGATTTGAAAAATATAAAAGTTAAAACCTAAGGCATCATGTGAATGAGTAATACTTGCATGCGGAGATGCTCCTTTTGAAACAGAGTATTTTGCTGTTGACATTCACAGGACTAAAGACCTAGTTTTGTTTGGAACACAGTGGAAAGAAGTGATGGAAGGCATTCCTTCAGTATAAAACATTCAGCAGCAGTTTTCAGACACTGAGGACCAGCCTGGATTTCACTGAGTTGCTGAACTTGGTGTTGTTCAGTCATGGACTCATGTTTTGATCTGTGCACCAAAAGTACCACTGTACTTAGCTACTGATTTCAGTTTGTGAGCTTTTTCTGCTGCTAAAGGAATTTTTCCAGGAGTCAGCCAGTTTGTACCATTAGCACAGTTCTACTTTCTTATTAGTAGGTATGAGTATATTGTAGTTTATAGTTATTGGAACTGCAGAAACCTTTTACTCACCATTAATGATATAAGGGCATTCAGTATATATGGATGTGATTCTTCTCCTCCATCAATAATCTGTAACATAAAATGCAATAATGTGATTTTAATTTTTTAATATTTCAAGCTTTACTTGTAATTTTTTTTTTCACAGAAATCTGTGTAAGTGGGAGTTTAAAAGCAAATGAAGTCTTCAAAACGTGTGTTGCACACTTTGCCCATGTACTTGCAGTTTCTTTTACAAGCTGCACTTTAATTTCAAAACTTGAATATGTAGATACTGTTTTATGCACAGTGATAATGAATTGTCTTATGCAGTGATAACAAAGTGTAATGGTACAATATATGTGCAATAAAACTTCAACATGTAGGAGGAGTCTATTGACATTTCAAATGTATGGATGATCTGTCTGAACAAGATATCTGCAGTTATTAAACTGCATGTGTATATATGGTTGTGGGGTTTTTCCCTAAAGTCCCCATACTTATTTCTCATGTATCAATGTAAACCTGAATGATAGCAGTTAATTTTAAAATGTGAGATCAATATCAATCCTTCAGCATTTGCATCCGCCAAACTCTGGAACCAGTTTTTCAATGGAGTCGGTCATTTTCCCACAATGATACTGGGTTTTTAAGAGTCACCCATCTTAAAATCTGACAAATTTTGAAAACATCCAAAATGCAGAGTGTTGAAACACTCTGTTTCAGAAGAAATTCGGTCAGGAAACAGATTCTACTCAGTGTTTTCTGTAATCGACCCTTCAAGGTCAAAATCCTGCCTTTAGACTGGGCAAGGACATATGTGGGTGGTAGCTTTCATTTAAAAAAAAAAAAGAAGGAAGCAGAAGAAGTTGATTAAAAACTTTGCCTGCTTAGATAAGAGTTAGATATTAAATGTTTGCCTGTGCCAGCTGATACCAATTAGGAATTATCTCTCTTGTAGCCTTCACTTGGTTTGGCAAAAATTATTTTCCTCTATTAGGCAATTGGATTAAATGATTAAAATCTGACAAAAACTGTGAAGCAACACCTTGAGTTAATTGTAGTTCAGGTGAATCAAAATCATAAGATGAGATTTCTGGCCTTTTTATTTACAATATTTTTTCTGCCATTTGCTGAGGTTTTAAAAAGACAGTGATTTCAGATTAAAACTTAATCTCTCATTATGAAGATAAAATAGGTCATTCTGACAATTTCAAAGCTTTCTTTCCAAACCTCGAAATTTCACGGGAAGTAGGATTTTTTTTTCTGTCTTTGGTTAAAATTTTTATATGAAGTCAGTTCTAGGGCTCATGGTTGTTTCTCTCAAAATTGTTCCCATCGTTATGTATCAAAACTCGGGTCTAGAAGAACATGTGCATCTGAATCTGTCTTGAATATTCTGGCAATACTGTTGTCTTACACATCATACACGTGTTAGAAATTACCACAATTAATATTCCTAGGGACTGCATTGCCTTGATTTTTGCTGTTTGTCAGCATTCTGATCTTGTGTTGTTCATTGCTTCTAGTGGAAGTTGCAGATGTTTATCACACTGGAAAAAGAAGTCCTACATGCAAAGCTGCATGTACAGAAAATAAATTACTTATATGGAGGAAGAAAAACCAGGCAAATTGTAGTAAAAGTAAAAATCCCACACTTTTTTCCAGAATTGCTGCTACATTTTTCCATTTTCTTTATCTGCAACCTATATTAGTGCTTAGAATATAAAGATGTTTTTTTCTTCATTTTGTGAACTTCTATTCAAACATACAAATACAAGACATGCAGGAGTGACTGCTTAGGAGGGCTGTTCATGATTTTACTCACTGTGTGAGAAATAGTTGCATAGTGTTAAGTATGTCCAAGCCAGTCCAAAATGAGGTGTCTAGTCAAATAAAAGAATTAAGATTACATTCTCTAGGCATGCTACGGCAAGGAAATTCTTCTATGTGTATCTCATCATATGTCACTATATCTCATTATGGTCTGTGGGTTCTCCACGTTGCAAAAGGAGTGTTTGAGTTGTTAGTGCTTAGGTAAATAGGGTCCAAATAGGGCACTGAACTGGGGCTGAGGTGACTTGGGCTGTGTGCCCAGTCCTTCAAAGCCGTGCTGTGTGACACCAGACCACTCATTCTCTCCCTTAGTCGTCTGATTTGCGATGGGAAGTTCAGCATAACTTCCATAGGTTCTGCACAGCTGCTGACTAGTAGCAGTACTTGATTCCATAGAAATAATAGGCTCCTTCTTTTCCCCATTTGTGAAGGACAATTCAGCACTACCTGAGTTGTGAGAGAAAAGTGGCTGTGAAACCTGCACAGAAGCAGTACCGGGCGAATTACTTGTTGGGCAGCCTGAGGTGGGGAGGGCACAAAGCTGCCACATGAGCAAATAAAGATTTCCAGTCAAATGAGGAGGCAGTGGGTGCAGTCAATCCAATACAAAGCCGTGTGCTAAGTGCTGTCAGTTGAGCTTGAATCACATCTCTAATACTGTTGAGAAAGTAACGCGAGCTGCATTTCATTATGTGCCTTTCTAATAATATCTTTTTTTCTTCCCCCTCCCCAGCCTGCTCCAGAGACAACTGGTGAGTTCTGTTTAGAAATCTATTTGTATGCATGGGAGGCAGTCAACAAAACCAGCTGCTCATAAACATCGCTAGGACAGACACAGATTTATAATTACTGTTATTGTTATTGCATTAATTTTCACACTTCATAAAGATAACAGCAAGGGCTAATGTCCTACCTCACTTGTCTTTTTATTTTTCAGAAATAGACATAGATGGAGGAATTGATCAGGACATCTTCGACATAAACAAAGGTTTTTCAAAATTCATTCTCTTTTAATTTTTCTTGATAATTTTCATTAGAGTAGTCACAGATCAATAAAATAAGCGAATGTTAATCTCCTTTTCCCTTTAGCTTTAGGACTGGATCTTTTTGAGGGAGACATCAAACTTCATGGGGTGAGTTCAAATATGAAATACAAAGCAAAATGTGTCATTGATTTAAATGTAAAGTATCACTGACATGGAAATAACAGATGCATCCTGCTCTTGCAAACAATAAATGTTGTTTATGTGACAATAAACTGAAGATGATTGGGGATGAAATTCTACAAAATGTTATTGACAATGAAGGGGTCAGCAGCATTTGCAGAAACATTATCCAGCATGAGATCTCTTCAGTGATTAGATCAATATTATTAGCTTCTTGTTTCCTTTTTTACATTTGCACTTTTAAGAGATTAGGCAGCACTGATAATCATCCAGGCAAGTTTGTATAAAATAATTTCTTAATTTATCTGTACAATATTTATTCTGAGCAAATTAAATTTACTGAGCAGAACTGCAAAACCTTCATCCTATAAATAGATTGTCTAAAACCAATGAAAAATTCCGATCTGTAATGCCACATTTTAAGGCATCTGGCCAGCATCCTTATCTGATCCACTAAAAAAATTTACATTTATATCTCAAAAATATCTAGTAAGAAACCCCCAATGTGTCTTGAACTCTGAAAGTACTCTGAAAATAGTATTTTACTCTCCCTTTTGGGAGATATGCTGAATATGTCACTAGAAGCAAGGACAGAACTTGCTAAAGGCACAGAAACAAGCCCTTGCATTATGAAAAATTATAATATGATTAATCTCTGTACAGTTTTCGGGACTTTCGATCTTAAGGCGTCCCATAGGAGCTGAAGGTCCCATGCACATGCATCAAAATCTCAGGTAATTTCTATGGAGAAAATGCTGCAGAAGTTGGAGACACTGGTAGAAGGGAGTGAAGCAATTTCAAACCCAAACCTCAGACCTCTGAGTAATCTTTCAAGGTTTTTGAGCTCGTTGTTTTCTTTTATGTCTTACTTGAAATTGCAGGTTTGCTTTAGCACTATTGTAGTCCCTAATGCTGAATCCCTTTTTACTGAGGACTGCATATTTATTTTCCTTCTTGGATGCAGGAACGAAACGCCATCATTGGTGACAACTATCGGTGGCCCCACGTTATCCCTTACGTTCTTGAGGACAGCCTGGGTACGGTATTCGCCCTTCACAATGTCTGTATGTTGTGCTGATTGCAATGTTAACCCGGGTTGATAAAGCTCCTGTGGCATCCTTTCCCCTTTAGAGTCAGGAGCAGGCCATTTCCCACAGCAGGAATGGGGCTGAGCATGCACAAATGGGATTTATAATCTTCACATCAATGCTGGCTCTCATCTCCTTTCTTGAATTATTATCCTGCTACAGCCCAGCAGATTGTTTTGGTTTTGGAATCCTGTGTCTGAGACATGAAACTCTACAAAGCAGAAGTGAAAAGAGGGCACTGAAGATATTTTTAAGGCCGTTTACAGCATCTATACCAGTGAAGGCAAAATGGCATTCTGACAGGCAGTTTGCAATGGCACATTGCCAAGTCCCCTAATGTGTGCCAGGGACACATCATAGTTTGACTCCATCCTTTAAATCTCTGGGTTGAAACTATGCAAGTTGCTTAGAGGAGATGACATAGATATAATCTGAAAAATTCAAGTCCTGCAGAAATTCAGTGAGGGATCTGTAGCCTGCATTCTGCACTGGGTAAAATATGAAGTCTTCATTTCCTATCTATTTAATACTTGTTTACATAAATCTCAAAAATTAAATGAAAGAATGTACAAAATTAAGACCCCCCCCCACACTATCCTTTATATGCTCATCATGTCATATTTCATACATTTTATACAAAGAAAAATTACACAGGAGCAAAACAAGAGCAAGATACAGTTCTGCAAGACCCTAATTTATGTTTTTTTTAGGTTCCTGCTTGAGTCTTAATCCAACAAAAAGCCTGTTTATTTTGATCAAAGATTGCTAGAGCAAGACCCACCCTTGGGACTTGCTCCATACGGATAATAGTAGAAATCTGTCAGTTCAGTATTGACAAGAACACTGTTTGCTTTGCAGAAATGAATGCTAAGGGACTCATCCTCAAGGCATTTGAACAGTATCGACTGAAAACTTGTATTGACTTCAAACCTTGGGAAGGGGAGAAGAATTACATATCTGTGTTCAAAGGAAGTGGGTAAGAGAAGCAATTCAAAATAGCTTTCATTCTGTTTGCTTTCGGGCTATTTTCATGGCCAGTATTCACTCTAAAACTCATATTCCTGATTATTATGTTACATTTTTGTTGTCTCCATTTCCCCAGTCCTTTTTTAGCCATCATAGTTTCCAGAAGAGGTATTACCTTAGTAGTAATGAACAATTTCTACTGATATTATTCGTAAATATAAGAAGAAATCAAGTCCTTTAAGAGGTAATTTTCTGGACACGGTAAAAGGTGTCAGAAACAAAGCATTATGTTCTTGACTGATCTTTGGATATATGGAGTATCACTTTCAGATGGTCATTCTTAATATACCTTGGCTTTTAGGGGAAAAGAAAAACCAAGGAGAAATATGATAGTTCTCCCTGTGGGACAATGAATTTGTTCGAAGGTAACAATGGAAGTGCATTTGAACAATGTCACATGAGCATTCAGATAAAAGAGAAATCTTTTTGAATTCTGTACAGCACTGAGATATTTTACTGATGTTTTACTTTATTTACCTCTTTTGATGAATAGTCATGCTATTTCATCTTAAATTTTGCAAAATATGACTCCAGTAAAGAAGTCAAAATTGCCCTGACTTCTTCCCTTCTAAGACATTCTCTGTCAAAACAGTGCAACAAGAACAGATATATTCTTCACTCTATGCTGAACCATTTCTCTTTTAGAGAAGGAGAACAGGGAGATCTTGATAGCCTGGTGAGGAAATTTGCTTTCAGAAAATAATTTCCTGATATGAGAACACATTCATAAATGGGAAAAGATTTTCTGATAATAAAAATGTTTCTCTTTCCCTTTCCCTTTGTTCTGAGATATTTGTAGCAGATAATTGTTTCAAAATTTCTTTGGTGTCTGGCTCTTTGTATTTTCTGCTGTTCATTCTGTACACATGACACTGAAACTCAGCTCTAAAAGATGTATAATTGGAGACTCAGGGAGCAATGCCTTTTCCTGTGCTAATAACTCCAGCTTTTTGAGCTAAATGGGAAACTCGTGTAGCTGAACTTTGTAATCCTTCATCCCCTAAAGTATGCATTGAATTTGCTAATAATTGTACCTGAAAAAGAACCACAATATTTAGCCTATGGCAAGTAGGAGCTCTCTGGGCAATGTTTCATTTATATGTCTATTAAAAATAGATGAGTCATGGTGATGAAGATGAATCCTTCTAGTTGGATAACATATCTTGCCCTCACTGCCTGGA
The DNA here is from genome assembly GCF_965178545.1 of Coloeus monedula. Classification (NCBI taxonomy): domain Eukaryota; kingdom Metazoa; phylum Chordata; class Aves; order Passeriformes; family Corvidae; genus Coloeus; species Coloeus monedula. Next base: position 115,349,306 of record NC_138781.1, read on the forward strand.
GTGAGGCTTGCCCTGAAGTGTTTCCATCACCTTAGCTGACACATCCACAGCAGAACATTTGAAAAGGTTGGAGCTAAATGGTGCAGTCTCCTGAAAATGTCCATCCAGTTTCAGTGAGTCATCTTGGGCTGTACAAAGAAATCAGGACTGACCCTGAATGAACTGCCTTCATTTCATGCCATTCCTCACTTCTGGTGTAATGGAACAAGGTGTAAGCTGGGTAAACCAACCCATTTTCTCTCTGTTGTTCCCACTGTTTTGGAATTTTTTTAATCAGTTAGGACTCTTCTATCTGCTGACTGAAGACCTCAGTCCAGAGGGTACAGTGCAGACAGGCACACAAAGTTCCTGGCAACATAAAATTTTACCACACCAAGTAAAGGTTGATAAATCATCTTTGCCTTTCTGGTCTTGGCTTGCATCTATAAAACAGAGGAATATGGGGGAACTTCTGTGTCAAAAGGATTTGTAGTAGGCCATAAAATCCTTGTCTGGATTACCCTTTTGTATTCAAATGAAGTAAGCCACAAAAGAAGCCAGCTGTCTTGTTGTATTGACCACCCTGTGTAAAAATGCATTTGTAGTCTCTGGTGTATGTACAGAGTCTATCAAGACCCTGTACAAAGAGCCCCTCCCTGTACACATTCTGCACCTATCATTCGCCTTGGCTACTACCAGTATTATGTTAACTCCAGCCTGTGTGCTGAGCAAAATACATGAGGGACGTAATTATGAATTACAGAAACGTAGGATAATCGGATGTGGTAAGATGTGCCTGGAAAGGCCATAGAAGAGTCTGGAAACCTGCAATGGATGTGCCATTTCACCTTGCTGTTCTCATGAAGAGCAAGATTTATTCAGCAGGAAAACTAGCATGGCGTTGTAGAATTAAATGATTAGCAGACCAGGGAGGATCAACATCATCTCTAGTACTTCCACATGGAAAATCAGGTTTTCATGGAGACCTCCTGGGAGGCCACTTCAGCTCTTTGCCACTGTTGCACACAACAAAGGGAATCCATGCAGAAGTGGATTGACAGAGATCCCTGGCTAACCAGCTTGGTGCTGGTAAGTCAAAGTGTCTGTGAGCTGATACTAATGATCTGTGATACTATGGAAAGAAAATCAGCAGCAGGACATTAGTATGAAAATGTGCCTGAAATGAGTGGCATCGTTGCTACTGATGGCGTGTGTCTATTTACAGCCCAAAAAGAGGGATGGTGGGATTAATCAGAGCAGGTACTTCCCGTTCCTCCAGCCTCTGATAGCAATGCAGGAAGCATTGAGTCACAGGCAATACAGCTCTCACACACCTGGGGAAAGCTGGGACTTTCTCTACTTTCTCTCCCTCAAAGATACTGCTGACAGGCTTCCAGGTGCCCATTGCTGTGGAATGCCATGTCCCACTCACCTAAGCTTTATTCTCAGTGCAGGGTGACACAGACCATGTATTTACTCCCTCTGTGGCTGTAGAATGACAGTGTTGTAGGCATTTGTCAGACCAAAGGCAAGGGGCAGCTGCATCCCCTGTCGTTTGGACGTCACTTTTGCCAAGTGTCCTGGATGTGCCTGTGGCCTGCTGTGCACTGTGCAGCAGCTGTGAAGCCAGAGGTGGCTTTGGTATGAGGTGGACCCAGGTCTGTGATGGACTTCTTCTGCACAGCACATGAATCAATATGAGGCTTTGTTCAAGGAAAGACCTTGAAATTATGGATACTACATGTGCTCCTTACCAGGTCTCATGTTGTGATTATGATGAGTAATCAATAGGCAAGGCCTGTGTTGCTCTGTGGAAAATGAAATACTGGGGAATATGTTGCACTGACAAGTTACAAGGTTTGAAAGCACATGGTGTGCTTGTGTTTTTAAATTTCTGGGGCGGTAGGACTGCAAATCCTATGGCATATTTTGTGCCTGATTAATTTTATGTACTTCATTGGGTAAGTATTGATTTATTTGCTGCATAAAATATCAATTTAAATGTAGCTCTCTGTGCCTGCTATTTTGTGGACACAGGGTGCCATTTTATTGGCCTATGCAGATAACTCACCAAATTCTTTCATCCGTTAAGAAAAACTTCCAGCACATCTGCAGTTTTGCTCTTACTTGGGAGCGTGTGAGAACAGCGAGTGCCCTAGTGCAGCAGCTCACAGAGAGCCAGAAAGAAAAGAGCCTATGAAAAGCACTGTCACATCCACCAACCTGTCAGATGGTAAAGACACCATGCAGAAACACACCTTGTCTGGCAGCCACAGCCCCATGCAAAGTAAAAGGCCAAAACACTACAGAGAAAATCAGGCAGAGAATGTTCATTAACCCACTTCTTCTTATGATAGGGACAGGCTCAAAGTGTGCTCACAGCTACATACTGTGGTCTAGATGAAAATTGTTAATTTGCAGTAACTGAATTGCTCTAAATTACGTGCCCACAGCCTTTGATGTCCCAGAGTACCAAAGTGATGCCTGGGGCGGCCACCTAAAAACAGAGACTGGGCAAGAATAAGAGAATAAAAGGAGGTATTTATTTGAAGGGCCTTCAAAGGTACACCCTGGGCAGTCAAAAGGCTCCACCCAAGATGGACCCCAGGTCACAGGTTCTTCACACTTCTGTAAGTTTGGTTCATTTGCGTATCAGGGTTAATTCTCCAATTATAACCTCAATTAATGATGTAATTACCCAAAGTTTGCCCCCCTCTTCAGAAGCTTTTAGTTTACACATTTTGAGGCCTGGTGTCCTTGAAGAGCAAACCTAGAGAGGCTTTGTTATGTCTAACCAGCATGAGAGAACAGCAGCTAACAGGCCATATGAAACTTCGGAGTTACACACTAGGCAGTACAGGATTTGAAAAATATAAAAGCTAAAACCTAAGGCATCAAAAGAAATCCTCATCAGTTTTCTTTTGTCACAAATAGCTCAGCATTTTTCTTCTAGTAGAGCCAGAGATGAGGAACTTCTTGTTCATCAAAACAGAGCTAAGTGTGAGAGGAAGGGATATGATAAGGAACAGATCAATGGAAAAGTGCTCTCTGTAACAAAATGTGACCTCAATGCTCAGGTTAAAGTCTACCCGTTGAACAGACTGGTTCTGGGGTTCTCATGGCATGGGGATGGTGTGTATCTCAAAGAGTCCTCTCTCCTTTAATGTCAATGCCAGCTGCTGGTCCTCAGTGGGAAACATGCAAATGGGCTTGCAGCAGCTTTCCATCGGTGCCAACTGTGACAGAATCGGGACAATCCAGCATGAATTCCTGCATGCCCTGGGATTCTGGCATGAGCAGTCACGGTCTGACCGGGATGACTACGTGACCATCGTCTGGGACAGGATTCAGTCTGGTCAGTCACTCCTCTGCTTTTCCTTTCAGGCTCTGGTGTTAGTGATTTAGCTGTGGAACATCCCTTCCAGCCATCCTTTGGTGGTCATGCTATTCCCTCACCTAGGCTTACTTTTCAAATCTAGTATATCAATAAATGAGGTATCAAGGAACATCTATTTGAGACAGAAATTCTCATTTGTTGTTGCTGTTGTAATTCCTTGTGCCATGACGGTTTCCAAAGCCCTAATTAGAGATTTGAATCCTGTTATGCTACATGTTGTACCACGGAGGAGCAGAAGAGGATAATTTAATTTGTTTAAATGAATACTCTAAAAGGACACTTACTCTAGAAGCCCTTAATGAAATAAAAATAACTAAAAACCCTCCCCAGTCTGAAAAACCTAGTGTGACCAAAGCCAGTAGAAAATCTCCAGTGAAAACACTGGTCCTTCTCCTTCTGCCTGTCTGCTACACCTGGTGCAGGCAACAGAGCTGAGATAGAAGAGTGTGCAGAGGGTGGGCAGGAAGGAGAGACCTTTTAGGGTCTGTGTCACGCCAGCAGTTACTGTAGCAATGCAGCCTGTGAACTGTAAGTGTTGGTATATTTGGCACAAGCCTGAGAGCTGGCACAGAATTCCTCAGGACTTTGCTCTGTCTCTGCCTCTTTAGCCTGTTGTTGTCCTCTGTGACTTTCAGGCTGTTCAAAAACAAAGTTATACACACAGACTTGATGCTTTCCTGACATAGGCACACACAGAAAACTGAGAAAGTAGATAATGATTAAATCAAATGCATTCTTATTTAGTCGTGATCAAGAGTCAGGTGCATATGCAATTATAAATTACAGAAAATTACCTAGACTCTGTTATTTGATTTCCATTATATTTTGCTGACTCTTTAGTGACAAGCTGCACTATTGTTAGACATTTGAAACTGCTGCAACTTTTTTACACTGACCAGAATATAGTTACTGTATTTTGACTGATTTAAATCTTGACTCCCCATTGGGTGGTAAGCAATAGGTTTTTTGCTCATACTCCAGAAAACACCTGTACAGTTAAATTCTGGAAGCTTATCTGATGACAATTCTAACTTGTTTATTGTTACCTAAAATGACTAGCAATTAAACAACAGAGAATACAGATTAGAAACAGTCGCAAATTGCAGTAATTTGAGTACTAAAACACTCTCTAAACTTTTGGGTATCACAAGCCCATCAAAGTTTACAAGTAGTTTCACAGGAAAAAATTTTCTGGTAGCAAAAACCTTGCTTCATCCAGCAGAAGTCATCAGTGGCTGAAAGAGGACAGTAAATAACCCTAGATTGGAAATAAAACTGTTTTACAGAGTAAGTGCAGGTAAATGACTATAGAAAATACTTTGGGATTTGATGGATTCTCTGTCACTGCAAGTCTTTACATTGAAACTTGATTCTCTTGGGCAACAGACAACCTTTCCTTATAATTTTGCCATTCAGGTAAAGAACATAATTTCAATAAATATGATGATAAAACATCAGACTTCCTGAATGTTCCTTATGACTACAATTCTGTGATGCACTACAGCAAGACTGCATTCATGAATGGAACTGAGCCCACCATCCTCACCAACATACCAGACTTCATGGATGTCATAGGACAGAGAATGGATTTCAGTGAGTACGACCTCCAGAAACTGAACCGGCTCTACAACTGCAGTAAGTTCCCCCATTTATTTTATATTATATGCTTCTGGCATTTGAAAGAAATGAGGGTGATACATACATGCTGGACCCATCCAGACACAAGTGAAAGAGATGTTAACATATTTGGAGAAATGAATTGTATTAAAACCACAATATAATAAATAAAATAATAATATAAAAATAAATAAAATAATAAACATTAATAAAATAATAAAATAATGTTACAGCTAGAAATAACATCCCTCCTGCAGAAACACTGCTGAGTAGCAGAGGTTTCTGTGCAATTTGATCTGACCTTTAGTTAAAAACCAGCTTTGCTCAGCAGCTGATTTTTGTTCATCCCTTGGGTGGCTGTTTAAAATGTGTGCTTCTGCACAAAGCCTTTTGTTTTTTCCCTGTATTATTCCACAGCTGTTGCTCAGACACTGCACAGAAATGAGTGTGCTGTCATACCTACTCCTCTTTCATGGAATCTGTGAGACAGAGTGGATATTCATGCAAATAGGGTACAGATACTGTTAGGAATAAAATGCAAGCTTTTAAAATTTTCATGTTTAGTTTCAAATCCGGTCTCTTATAAAAGTGGTCGAAAGAGTTATTTTGCTCAGGTGGGGTTTATTTTACAAATGTGAATTAAAGTAAGAGACAGAAATCTAGATAGTTCTATTATCAAACTGGAATATAATTCTGTAATTGTTGCTGCATTCAATGTGCTCTGGCACTCAGAAGAAAACTTTTATAATATCCTAAGTAGTGAGTACTGGCTTCCAATTATATTTTAAGCCTCATTCTGCAGATACCTTAAACAACTATCAACTGATTTATTAAAATGGTGCAGTTTTTTGAGTGTACAATTCTGATGAAAATATTTCTATCCATGTAGGTCTAAACTGAACACACACTTACCTGCAGCCTTAGCTTCTAGCACCCACTGCACAGTCAGTTAGGCATTATAAACGTGCTTACAGCTAGGGATCTTTAACAGGGGATGGGGTCCTTCTTCCTCTCCATTGATCTTATATAGTTTCCATCATTCTCATGCATTACAGAAATACTTCACAACATTTTAAGTTTATTCTTAACCCATAAGCACATTCCCCAAATGAAAAAAACCTCGGTCCAGTTGAAATCCGTGACAAAACTGCCACCACTTTCAGTGCATTCAGGACCTGCCCTGCTCCCCAATCCATCTCTTGGCTTCATGTGATGTGTATAATGTGGATGATATTTGCAGAGACATATATATTGTCAGATCACCCACCTCTGCCAGGGAGGATGGTGCTTCATAGGTCCTAGCCCTCACCCATGTAAAAGATTACTTCATTTGCTGAACATGATTTAAGGAAGTGTTTAAGCTGAATATCTGCTAGAGGCCCATGTGGACAGGAAATTGCATTAAAAATGTGAATCCTGGTACTTGAATTGAAGAAAAAAACCCGCACCATAAGAAATTCTGTCTGATAATATAGTGCTGCTCCAATCTGTACTTCACTGCTGTCTTTCAGGCCATATGGTAACAGTAGATTGTAGTCTGCTTTCCCCTTGCAGCATAGGGCTTAACAGAACTGACCATGAGATTTCCCTCTGCCTCTAGAAATTAGGACTTGGCACTCATTCCCCATGTGTTTTCTTCTGAGTCCAGTCTTTCACTACATTTCAAGCAAGTATCAGGCTTTTGGTGCAGATGGAATTCACAACCTGCCTCACTCATTGCCCCTTCCCCATTTCAGGAATGAATCTCAGAAATACACTGTGAGCTACTGGGTCTTGCCTTTCTCTCTTCCTGTCATTCAGGTCAACACTCCATGACAGCCAGCACTTTCTAATTAAGGTCATTAGGTTGCTTCCTTCCTGTTTGCCCAAATCAGTTTCATGTTTTGTTTTGTATTGTGATTTCAAAGAGTTTGTTCATCTAATAGTTCTCCGTTTTAGCTTACCTTCTTTCTCCAGCAGTCAATGTAACATTTGCTGCCAAGGCCTTTTCTTAGGTTTTGCAACATCCTACTGATACTGTATCTTAAAAAATAGCACTCATACAACACTTCTGATTGCCCTGCAGCCTCTAGACGGTTTTTAGCTTTCTGTGAGGACAGCACAAAATATCTGAGCAGTAGAATTGATTTGGCAGCAGTTCATACTTAAGTACTTCCCAGAGCTACAGCTTAAGTGAAGCATTTGGCATGTTATTGAGGTTGAGTTTTGTGATACTCAAGGTCTTTTTGTTATGCAGTGAAATCTTTAAACCTTTAAGCCACAATATTTTATATGTAGTTTAATAAGCATTTCATTAGCTTAGTTGTTTTCAATTCACAGCTGGTATTACACATGAGCTCAGATGTGGTACGATGGAAAACAAAAGTAAGACCAGGGATAAACCTGGACTGTGCTATCTCTCACCTATCCAGAGTTTGCTTTAGACAGAGAAAATGTTTCATATGATGTTCTCCCTTTCATATCCAACTGCACAGTCTTCCTTCACTTAATTTCTCACTTGTTATATGAAAGACATTGTAAAATTTGTATGACATGAAATATCCACTGGTCCTTTGCCAAATGGGTTTTTGAGGTTTTTTATCAATTCAGATTTTGGAAAATCAAGGTTTGTTTATTAGAGTGAAACAGCTCCTGCTCTTCTATATTTCAAAATAAGCATTCCAGCTGATGCATTAGTGAGCTTGGCAAAGCTCAAAATCTGTGGCCATGTGTGGACTGGCCCAAAGAAAGCAGAGGAATGAATGGGAAGTCCCAGGACTGTAATTTGAAGGTGTGTGAATTGGGTTGGTATTAGTGTTTCTTTTATAAATTAAAGATGTGATATGATAATTAGCAGATGCCCTCCTGTGCTTGCTTAGGGCCCAGAGTGTTCCTGATGAATACTCCTGATGACATCTTATTAATGTCAGGGTTAACCACCAAGTGTTTTGAGTTCCTGAACATTGTATGTATGAATGCTGATCATATTTGAAGCCACTGATTACTTGGTGTTCGCATTTAGTCTTTCTCTGCTCATGGCTTTGGACCTTCAGAACTAAAATGTGTTATGTAATAGAGATTCACAATTTTTTTTTTTTTTAATGTCGTAGCCTCCTCCCTAAGTTTCATGGACACTTGCAGTTTTGAACTTGAAAATATATGTGGCATGATTCAAAGTTCAGATGATAACAGTGACTGGCAGCGTTTGTCTCAGGTTCCTGCTGGGCCAAATACTGATCACACTAATATGGGAGAATGCAAAGGTATGAGAAAGAAACTCTTATCTTTCTGGGAAGGGTTTTCTGCAGCGACATGCGAGTTCACTTCAAGCTTGGCCTTGTTATCTGTTTATTTTCTGACAAATTACAGTTTATTTTTTAACTAAGCAACATAAACCTACATGCTTAGGGACATCATGTGATATGTTTGATTTTCTGCTTATTTCAGAAGATCAAATGTCCTTATCTCTTTTGAGCTGTATTTTAGTCTTAGTGCCATATCCTGTCATGAGAGTTATATAAAGTCTTGAACCTGTGGTACAGGCACACCAGATAGACTGCTGCTTTTCTGCATAATTTCTCAGTAAGTCCTTGGGAAGAAGTAGGATTTTGAAGTGTATATTATCAGGGTGGAGATGAAAAAATAATTGACAATCAAGCTATAGATGTATCTCAACCTGTCAGAAAGCTCCAAGAGTTCAGGAGCTTAAACCAGTCCTGCAGAGAGTTATTGACACTGGGTAAAGAGCAAAACCCCATGGTTTTGAGTACAATTTGCTAGAGATAATGAAATGAGGACAAAAGCTGCAAAGAGAATGGTTCTGTCTTTGGAAAATGTGAACAGGTAACAGTCCTCAGTCAGAGATTTGTACAGGATCTACCTAACTCTGTCCTGACTGTATCTTCTAGAGTTATTACAATGCAGTGTTAAGAAAAACAGTACACCAGGAATATTCTGTTTTCTCTCCCCTCTCTCTATTGCTCATTTCTCATTGACTTTTGGCAGATTCTGGCTACTTCATGCATTTCAACACCAGTGCTGGAAGAGAAGGAAGCACAGCTGTCCTGGAGAGCCGAATTCTGTATCCCAAAAGGAGCTTCCAGTGCTTACAGTTCTATTTATACAACAGTGGTAACGAGGGCGACCGGCTGAATGTCTGGGTCAGGGAGTACACGTCAGCCAATCCAAATGGTACTCTGAGATTCATCGAAGAGATTAAAGGTATGGAATAAATTGCATTTTGTTTTAATCTAGACTCAATATTCTTCAAAGTACTGGGGGAAATTATTGTGGCAAAGTCACTCATTTCCTAGTGTTGCTCTTTGGCTTCTTCTCTATATATGTAAGCGATTCGTTGCTGTTGAAATTATACCTGATGGATCCTCAGTCAGCTGTTTTCCTATAATATAATAAATTACCACAAATTTCAAACTCTCACATTGTCAAAACAGTTTTCTCACCAAAATTGCTAAAATTCCATGAGCAACCATTGTAACTGTTCTGCAATTGCTGGTATCAATAGTAACTGATGAAGGTGAAATATTAGAGTAAATGACAATTGATAAAGTATAATAAAGAAACGGAAAGCAAAAGTGCCCTGGAATACCTAATATACAAGTTTAAAAAAGATAAATAAAATTTAAATGTCTTTTAAAACAAGGTTTGAAATTACTTAACTGAAATATATGGGCAGCAGATCATGTTTTGAGTTCTAGTTTGAAGAAGATCGAAACCTTGTGGTTTTAGGAGCCTATGGCCTACAGAATGAGGCCAGCTAATGGACAAAAACTCTTTAAGCTAGAATTGCCAAAGTCACCATATGATTAAATTACTTTCTTCATTATTTAACTATTATGTGGTCTCCACTGTAGCTACACCAAGTTCAGAAGGGTCAGAGCAAGTTCTTTTACTAAATAGGTATAATTTCTGTCTCTTTTTGTCCCTTTAGGCTCAGCTGCTGCTGGTGCCAGTTTTCTCTTTTTTTTTTCCACTCCTTTCTTCACCTCTATGGCTTCACCCTCTGTGCCATCTGTGCTAACAGGCATCCTTAATGTAAGTGTTACTAAGGCAGGTGTAGACTTCACATCGGTCTGAGCCCTCCAAACTCTTTCAAACCCTACTTTGAAGTCAAGATTAATTTCTCCAGACTTCCTTCTTCCTCACAAACACTCTTTTGTGTCTGTTAGGTCCCATCTCCCATTCCTGCTTTCTCAAGTCCATAATTTCCTTTGAAGTCTCTGATCTCAAAAGTGGGTCCAAAGAGGCACCCTATTTCGACAATCTGTGGCAAAACTTTTAGGAATGGTTCAACACCATTTTTCCCCCAAGCTGTTTCACTTCTCTCATGTGAGAAGTTACCCTCACCAATGGAGTCAACAACCTGGAAGAAACAGTGACACTACAGCCCCTTCCATCCATGGTCTGACACCCTCACCCTGGCTGAGCTGCTCATGGGTTTGCACTGAACTATGAAGCTTAGGGACAATCCCTGAACCCTTCCCACCAGTCTGTGGCTGTGGGGGATTTTTGCACTGCACATATTACTTGTAAAATTCCTTTAGCTTATGCAGAAGGCAATTGAATGGAAAATACTGGGGTGCTTTTCTCCTTGTTTCTGGGTTAATTTTGTACTTCCTAATTATAACACTAATGAAAAATGTCAAGAAATTAAGACTCATATTTGAGATCCATTGTGTTGTGTTTAGGGTTGTTAGGAGAGTGATGCATGAGTTCTGCTCCTGGGATTGGCACTGCTTGTTCAATAAATGCAGCTGGTCTTCTGTGCAGATAAACAAGACCCAGAAAGCAAAAGAATTTGCTGCACGTACTTTTAAAAAAGGGTGTTCTACTTTCATCGACCTCACAAGGCCCCTGTGCAGAGGTCTTTGCTTTTGTGTACACTGCTCTTGAAGTTACGTGGAATTTGCTAGTGCAGGCACTTTTGGATGCAGAATCAAACTTGCAGTGAGGTTTTATTGCATGAAGTAGGTTTTGCAAATGACTGGCTTTAATTTGACCTTAGTACCATTAATCATTTGATGGGTGAATAGTGGTTCTACATAGGCAAGCTTCCAACAAGCCATTTAAAAATACAAAAACAAATGAAAGAACCAGTCTTGTAGTTCTAGGTTCCCAGAATCCTCTGGAGTATTTTTTGTTGAGGCATGTTGTTGTTATTTGAATATAATTAGTTCTGAATTTTTTTCTTTTTAATAATACAGGTGAAACGATTTTTGTACATTTTATTATCACAATGTTTGGATTAATTTAATGAAATTTTATTTAAAAATGTAAAAGAAAAAGCAGTTTTAAAACACATCAACAAGCACTATTATGCATATTAATTCTGTTAAAATATTGTATTGAGCAAATATGATCTTGCACTGAAAATGTAACATCTACAGAAGAAATATTCCATCACATCAGTGCCAGGGGAACTGAAAAATTCTTGCACAGTTGGTACAGGGTACACAGACCTGTGCAGTGTTTGACTGTACTGCTGATTCAGAAATCTTTACCTTTGTTTTACAGGTTCACCTGAGACTTACTGGCAGCTCCATCATGTTTCTTTGAATGTCACGAGTAAATTCCGGGTTGTGTTTCAAGGCGTGAGAGGAAATGGCTTATCAAATGGAGGCCTCTCTATTGATGACATCAACTTGTCAGAAACTCAGTGTCCCCACCATGTCTGGCATATCAGAAATTTCACACATCTCCTCAACACGAGTCCAGCAGGGAGAGATGGGATAATATACAGTCCACCTTTTTACTCTAGTAAAGGATATGCTTTTCAAGTCAGCTTGAATGTAAATGGTACCACTAGTAACCCATTTAATTTAGGAATATACTTATCCTTGATTTCTGGAGCAAATGATGATCATTTGCAATGGCCCTGTCCGTGGCAACAAGGCACCATGATCCTGCTTGACCAGCATCCTGATATTCGTCAACGGATGTCAAACCAAAGAAGTGTAACAACAGACCCTCTGCAATTATCAGGTCAGTCAACATCAAACATATAGAACACAACCAAAAGACAAGGGGTCACATCTCCTCTTCATGTAAATTAGTGCAATTTTTTTAGCTTCTGGAATGTTTCATTATGTTTGCGGCAACAATAATATTGATCCACAGACAAGAAAAAAATTAAACCTACAAGCAAGTTTAGTTGGGAGTCTGGATTTCAAAGTTGCATTTGCAGAAGAAGCACGTGGATGATCTATTCCTAAAGTTTCTCTCATATGCTCTGTGAGGATATATTTATTTCTGTTTTGATGAGAATGAAAGTTTTCCGGAAGGCATGAAAAGAAAAATACTGAATTAACAAGACAAGCAGTTCATACCAGATAAAAGTGCAGCTATCAAACGAATCCCTGCCCTCCTTGTCAAAGGTACAGTGATGTCAGCACAAGCCTCCAGATGGACAAAGTACTGATTCATATTATAAAATCTGTACTTGTTCAAGGTGTGAGAAGATAAGGGCTGTTGTCCACAATAACTTGGAAAGGTGGCAGTTGAGGTAAAAAGTAACTCTGAGAAATGGCAGGAATCTCTACAGAGAGAGATATTAAAGAAAACACCCACATTCATCACTGGATAAAGTTTGGATTTAAGCCACAATGGATTTCTTCATTTTGCCGAAAGAAACCACCTCTGGTACTGAATTAGTTTTCTGGAGTTTCAGACTAGAACGGAAGGAAAGAAGGCACAAAAACGTCCAATTCACATTATTTTAAAACCAGTATGTTTTACATTCCTTTTTTCTATGACACTGGCTCTATATGAAAACAAAGTGGGTAATCTAGAAAGACTTCATGTCCTTTCTGTAAATGAAAGACATGCCACACCATGTCCTCCATAGATGTTTGGAAAAGCACATTTTCCCTGTGATTTCTGCTGTTACAGCTACAGTGCTTAGCCCTTGTCCTTCCCTGGCCCTGTGGACATGCAGTCTGTTTGCCCTCTGCTCCTTCTTCCTTGTTTATTCTTGTATTGCAAATAGTCTCAGATTCCCAAGGGAAGCCTTGTAACACACACTCTTTCTCTAACCAGAGAGGTGTTGGAGCTGGAAGTTTTCTCTCTCTGTCAGATTCTTTCATGGACAATCAGGCTCAGCTTTGAGATTTACAACAGGGTGTGAGGAGCAGGCACCAGTAATCTGTGATCATTCAGGTTGTTCCAATACCCTGTGCCCCACATCTACTGCAGGAGATACTCTCTTTTGAGAAGCACTGCATTAACTCGTGTTGCAGATGATTCATGTGCTACTTATCTTCTTGACCACTACACTTCAAAGAGCTAAAAAGAAAATGCAACAGATTTTCAACTAGCTCTCCAATAACCTCACCTCGAGCAGGTTATTTTCTCAGTACCTCAGGCTAAACCACATAATTGAAGATCTCCATTGTCTTGTGCCTCTCATCAGTGGGGAATCTCAGGCAATTGAGGTTTCTGCTGAGAGTCAAATCCAGAGTGGTCTCACATTCACAATCTTTTTTATTTTTTTTTCCTCCAGAATCCTCATCAAATTATACTTGGGATAGGCCAGATAAAGTGGGATCCGAAGCAACTTTTCCCAATGGAACTAAATACATGAGAGGTCCGGGAGTTGGGACAAGTGCATTTTTAACTCATAAGAGACTTAGAAGCCGCAACTTTATTAAAGAAGATGGTGTTTATATTCTTTTAACAATGGAAGGTATGTAAACATAGCTGATACTCTTTACAATGCAGTAAACAACGTCAGATACTAAGTCACTAGGGCTGCAGATATAAATACACATGATGTACTTTGCACATGAGCAGTATTTGAATTATGCCTAAATCTAAAGTCAAATCATATGTTTGAATAAATTTATGAACAGGTAAATGCACAGTATAATTCCGTTATCTCATGCGAAGGTGTATAAAACAATGCAAATTATTTTGAATAATTTGAATAAAACTATCTGTTTCTGAAAAAAAATCTAGAAGACATTTCCAAAGTACATCATGCTCCTGAAAGGTAAAAAAGACTGTTTATCCATTACACCTGTAGACAGGCTCATTGCTCTTTATTATCAGAAATTATCATTAGAATAAGAAGAAAAATAACATGGAGCAAAGACCTGATTTCTTGTGGGTTCACCGTGCAGATATCTCGCATCTCCTGTCAACTGAGCCAACTGTTCCACCCGCTGTTGTTACAAGTGCCAGCACCACCAAACCTGGCCCTACTGCCACCAACAAGCCCCCCACTGACACTGAGAGCACCACCACAATGAGCAGCGTCACCCGGCCCGAAGATCCAGAGGTTCCAGCTTTCTGCCCAGACAACCCCTGTGAAAATGATGGTGTCTGTGTTATGGTAAACAGAGCACCAGTGTGCAGGTAACTGCCTCTATTCACTCTCAAATGCAATTTTAGGATGAGTAATGAGAGTTTCTAAAAAAATAAATCTTTGCTCCTAATGAAAGAAAAGACAGACTGTATCTGATTAAGGCAAGTACTTACAACTGCTCCTATGAGACTGAACTTATGGCCAATTTGGGCAACAAAGCTCCTAACCTCAGCATTTGATCATTTTGAAGTACTCTGCTTGACTTCCCTGTAAATTATATTTTAAATGTGTTTATTATTTTCAGTAATGTATTACTCCAAGTCCTTAGAATTCCCAATAGCAAAGTGTAGAAGAGTTGGATAAATGTAATTGAAAGAAAAGAGCATTTATATCAGTAGAGGAGATTTTTAATACTTGTTATGTAGGAAGCAGCACAGACATTATTTTAAAATTTGATTCAGAAATATTGCACAGTGCAAATTATGATCATGAATTACCAAAGTGTAGTCGCTTGCTGAGGAATAAAAGATTGTTTGCCCTGAAAGAAGATTAATATCAACTTTTATTTAATTCTCTGTGCATACATTTACGTAACCCACCTTCCTGATTAGCATTGTTTCGGCTTGCAAATAAGCTCTGAGGCTGAAGGGTAGTAACCTTATGACGCTGTGCCAGGGCAGGTAGACTGGGGGAGTGCTGTGAGGAAAACATAAAGGCCAAGAGCCATAAGAGTCAGGATGACTCATTAAGTGTTGTATCTCCCCATTTAGAAACCTTTTAAAAAATACTTCTTGTGCAACTCATCAGAAGCAGGTCACAAATATGAGTAAATGTCAAGAGTTGGCTCCAAGAAGACAAAAGTAAAAACCATGCTGAATATTATGCCTAATTTCAAAATTACAGAAAGAGAACATTTATTTTCTGACATCTCTGTACTCTTTGAAGCTTTAGTGCCTTTGTGACCTGCTTTCTGTCCTATAGAAATGTGTGACCAGCAGTCAGTTTCCACCCCGATTTTCTGATGGGAAATGGGTGGGAATGTGATACATCTGTTCAAGCTGAACCACCTGGAGTCCCCCCAGCAGGCAGTATCTGTGCAGTGCACTGCAAACAGACTTGTTTTCAGGGCTGAGGTAGTCCTGAATAAATGGCTTAGACAGGAGCTAGACAATCAGTACATAAGGAATAACCAAGGTTAGAAAGATGGGGGTAGGTGTGCACTCAGCAGCTCTGCATGGATGTGTTTCTTTTTCAGTTAGATCATAGGACCCTCGTGTGCTCACTGTAAAATCTTTTGGAGCCAATTGTGGTGCTGGGTAAGGTGATGGAATCAAAGCCTGGAGGTTGTTTTCAGTCCTAAAACTGGATGACTGCTGGGCTGTTAATTTCTTTTTCTACCTGCTTGTTGGGGGAAGGCAGAGGCAGCTCTTACAAGTTCTTTAAATCTGAAAATTAAAAAAAAAAAAAAAAAAGAAGCTCCATAATCAGCTGCAACCAAGCATTAAGCAGTCCAGAGGATCAGGAAGGCATTTAAATTTTCTGGCAAAGGCTCTCTCTGAAGGCACAACCTGTGAAAGAGCAGGAAGATGAAAGAAACACATTTAGGTGTGTAAGGACAGTGGGCCACTCAAAGCAACTCAAAGCAATTAAAAATAGAAGACCATTTTAAGGAAACTTCAGTATGCTTTGGGATATAGAAAATGCATCAGAGATGCCATTTTTCTGAAGTAGACCTTTTCACACCTTCACTCTGCAGGTGATAGCACATGTTTGTTCTTTTGCTTTCTAGATGTCCAGCAGGTGACAGCTGGTGGTACATGGGAGAAAAGTGTGAAAGGAAAGGCTCAACTCAAGAAAATACTGTAATAGCTGTTTCTTCAACCATAACTGTGTTTGTTGTAATGCTTATTGTCACCATCACAACTGCAGTGTGCCTTAAAAAGAAATACAAGCAAGGAAGGGAGAATAAGGACAGCCTGACTCTAGAAGAAGTAAGTATTTTGCCTCTTTCAACAAATATACACACACACGCACATATATCTATATTCACTAAAAGGTAAACAATCAAATTCAGTAAGAAGTAAATGGGAAGATGGCACCTTTTTGAAGCCTAAAGACTCAAGACTGGAAATTAAAGAGCTCCATTAAGAGCCACTAATTTGTCAAACACCAAACCCCACTTAATTAAAAACCTGTTCTCCTCCTCCACCCCTCATCCACTCTGCCCCAATGACAGCCTACATTGAGTGGGATAGTGTGAACAAAGGGGTTCATTTTCAATCTGTAATTAAACCATATTTTCTGCTCAGTAAACTTGTACTTTATCTATTACTGCCTCTTCTACTAAAGATCTCCCCTTCAAATACACGGACATGGTGCTAAAAAATGCATCCCAGAATGTCAAAACAAAAAGCAAATCTAAAAATAATTTTCCACATTCAAAGGCCATTTTTTAATGCAAGGCATGAAGCAGCCATGGAAATCATGACTTAGGGAAAGGTAAAAGAAGACAGCAAGTTAAAACTGTCTAGATGACAGGATCAGAAATGCCATGTATTGGATAGAAGCAGCATTTGGGCATGTTTTCATAGGAATTTTCATACAGTCTGAGATACATGGACTCTTACATTAAATAGAGGCTTGTCTTGGAAATAGCAAGAGTGACAATAGTTTAGAGGGACTCACAGGGCACAGGAGAAATTTTGTTAACAAACTGAAGAGGAATGTCCTTCCAGAAAGCAGAGTTCCACTTTAAATTTTGTACTAATACTGTTTGTGTGATACCCCACTGAGTTGCAGTACCTCTGTGCAGTGTCAAATACTTGACACTGCTACTTTATGACCTTCCAATAAATAGTCTTGGTTTCTTTGCAAGTAATGCTCTTACATTATACACGTATTTCCCTTCCCTATACACTTTTAAGATGTGGGTTGGGTTTTTTTCCCCACTTAGACTAAAACATCCTTCTGAAGATAATGCAAACAAGCATCAAAGACACAAGATGAACATCACGGCAAAACCACAACTACGTCATGACCCTTTTTGTTCCTTTTATCTCAACCATCATGATAAAAGTTTATAAAGTCTGGAAAATAATTCATCATATGGATAAAATACTGTGCTGAAGTCAGTGGAGTGTCTGACAGTGCTGTGCATCGTCATGCAATGGAGAAAAATGTCACATGTTGTGTGACATGGCTGCCCTGTCCTTCAAGTCTCCCTGAACATGAAGAAAACATGAAACTGCATCCTGAATTTCAGTCAACCCAGGAAAGTCTAAGTTTGCTGTATTATCATTATACAATTGTCTGTAATAAAGGGAAGCTGGACCCTGTATTCACAGGGTACCCAGCAGTTCTCAGTCCTGCTGCAGCTGTCAGTCAGTAGTGTGAGAGTTTGTGGAGTGCGGGAGCTTCTGGTTCATTAAGTTACTTGGTTGTGATCTACTCACTATAAAAGAAACAACAAGTGATGAGGAAAGTGATAAATGAACCTCACAGACACACAAACATTAATGAGGAAGTCACAACAGAGATAATAATGAGAATCCAGAATGGTTCAGCCACTGATTGATGGTCCATTAGAAGAACTACTCAGGCAGAACCCTCAAGAATGTCAACCTGAACAATTATTAACTGATAGGAAGGGGAAAATATGATTAACATGAGTGTTGTGGAAAAGCTGAGGCTGCTTGAGATATGGGCTATCAGAAAAGGGTTGTGGATTTACGTAAAAATGACTATGGGGGGTTTAGGGGAAGGATTAAAAGATCCAAAGAAAAGTGGGGGGATATGGGGTCAGTAACTGGAGAGACCCACCTGCAAAAGAGATCTGTGTGCCAATGACCAGAGGAGATCACTTAGGAGATGTCTTAGGGCTCATGGGTCTAGGTACTAGCACATGGAAGGACTTGCATGGAAGGGTCTGTGTGCCAGGAACTGGGGGGACTGTGGGCCATAGGGCCTATAGGTCCCCCCAGCAACTGGAAGGACTGGTGTGTATGTTTTTATGAGTCTTGAAAGGTCCAGGTGCCAGCAGCAGCAGGAGGGATCAGGTTGTGTGTGGGTGTGTAAGAGGTCTAAGTGCTGGCAGCTGGAGAGATCTGTATGTGTTAATATTTCTGCAATGAATTTAATCCTCTGTGTGTGTGTGTGTGTGTGTGCATAATTCACTAGCAAACTCCAAGCTGGACTAGCTGATGAGTTGGAGGAAACATTTCCACATCTGGAGGACTCAAACATCACACTGCCCTATCTGGCAAGCAGAAGGTGACTTGTATACCACTGCCAGAATCCCCAGGCACAGATATGGTTTAGAGGCCATGCTAACATTCAAGGGAACTGTGCATGTTTGAGTGTTTCTGGATGTGGAGAATGAGGGCACACTTTTTTCACCAGAGAACCTGCATTCTGATTTCCTGGAGGAAAGGAAGAGGACAGGGCTGTGTGCCCTTCTGAAAATTTGGGTAGCATTACAGAGGGGTTGTGCTGTCCAGGCTGCTCTGTGTGTGTGTGCAGCAGCCTGTCCAGGCAGCCACTTCAGGGACCTCTGCGTGTGCGTCTCAGTGTGTCTCAGACACAACCTTGCTGCCAGCCAGATCTGCGAGCTGGAAGAGAAGCAGCAGCCAAATCCTTAGGACTGGGACGTAGAGATCACCTGGGACCGTTCCTGGCTGGGTATATTGGCTGGGGAGGCAGATCCTGGGTCTGGGAGATTTAGTGGCTCCCTTAACACCCCTGACAAACAGAGCTACGATTCAGTAGGATTTAGAGAAAAAAGTAAGCATGGAAATAAAAGGGCCAGAGTAAGCAAAACATCCCTCCCTGAGGACACTTTGCAGAGGGAGATGGCAGCCACCACGGGCAGAAATCATCATATTTGCAGTGTTTTGGAGGGGGGCTGTGAGAGACAGGAGTGCCAGTAATGGAAATGTCAGGTCACACCAGATGGTTGGTAGACTGGTATGTGAACATGTTCACATTTAAAGGTCAGCAGCTACTTTGATTGCCTGGGATGGGTGTTGATGATCTTAACATTTGTCGTGCAATTTACTCTAATTCTGGGCAAGAGCAGTTCAAATGTATGGAAATTTGATGAGGGAGCAAGTCTTCCTCTGAATGCTACTGCACAGCACAAAGCAACAAATGTGTATTCTTCTGTATCGATGCTATATATGTAGTCCTTCTCTGATTCATATTCTCTGAAATGTAGTTGTATTTAAAGCATTCATAGCTGGATTTATTAGCTTTTGTTGGAAACCAAAGATTCATGAAAACAGCCAGACAAAATTAACAAAGATTTGTCAGAGCTAACAAACATCCTGGATAGGAAAATACCCTACTATAGCTGTCTTAAAATAACTTTCCTATTTCCACACGTCTTCATCAGCAGTTTTCATGCAAATAATCCTCCAAATGCGCCCTCAATTAAGATATGCACATAGATTTACATGGAGTTAAGAAGACACAAATGAGACTGTTCATAAATTCAACCCTGGTTACAATCCTGAACATTATAAACTGTGAGCATTTTATAATTTCAAATGTGAAGTACCAGATTTGTGATTGTAGAGATCATTTATATTCTTGAAATCCAGATTACATGAGATACTTACCTGTACTTTCATCAGAAGAGAGCTTAATACAGAGAGCAGTATTACAATATAATTTCAATACATTGTGGAAGACACAAATTCCATAGGGTATATCCTGAAATGTTAAACTTTCATGGGAAAAAGCCTTAAGCTGCTGGTTATTCATTTCAAATAGGAAGGAAGAGCATGATTTAAAACTGAATCTCCCAGTAAGTGAGTGTGAAAAACTCACTTCCATAGAGCCAAAAGAGAGGTTTTTTTAACGTCCTCAACTGACCTAAAAATACTCAGGAGAAGTATTTTTTTTTTCAGTTTTACAATGTAGAAAAATTACTCAGGAAATGCAGAATGAGATTCAATATTACACTTTATTGTTTATCACAAAAGTTATGCTGCTAGCTCAAGTTCCTGAACAAATACATTTTTCTTAAAAAGCTGTAGCACAAATGACTTAATGATCTTAATTTTGGAGATGTACATTTAACACATTTACAGATAATGTGGATACTTGTCCCAGGTCAGATACTGTGTTGGTTGGTCAGAGAGCTGTACATGGGCTTGCAGCCTGGGTGTTTACTTTACTTTCCTGGAGCAGGTTTATTCACAGAAGGTGTTACTAAAAATCTTTACTGTAAAGATCCCTCTGTCAAATCACTGAGATACTAATGTGATATTAAACCCCACCAGTGTTAAATCTGCAAAAATCTATTTATCTTTCCTGTCCTTCTCACACCGTAGTGACTCAGTTTATGATTTACACCAAGGATTTAGTCTGCCCACATGCCTGCTCAGGCACATTCCACTCTCTACACTCCAGGACTAGTGTGTAAACTTTATTATGGGCTTCACACGATATGCAGGACAAGGCCTTGGGCTGTGGGCATTGACTCTGTGGGTCACCTGCCCTGCTCCTGTTCCTCATTCAAGAGCAGATCTCTGCATCTCTAGCAAAGACCCAGACCTAAGTGAGTGTTTCCTTCTCTGCTCCTCCTTTTCTGGGCTCCAGACTTGCTGTACAGCTGGACCCAGCAGCGTATGTGCACATTGTATCCAGAACTGTGTGCATGACTCATTCCCCACTGTTGAGTCTATCAGGAGTCACAGCATGGGCTTAAAAATAAACTTACTCCAATATTCAAGTTAGTGTCTCAGGTGTGGAATAAGAAAGAAAGAAAGAAAAAAAAAGATGGGTCATCATTCTAGATACTTCTTGGTCTTCAAGCATCTCAGCACTGCAGAAAATCTTTTAGTCATGCCACCTACTATTGTGCTAAACAGGATACACAGCCTCCTATTCCTGATACATGCAAACCAACTCACTGCTATTTGCATCACACAGATCAGCTCTGCTCCGTTTAGCTTCTGCACAAGTAGCAAATTACTGAGTTATAATGTCTCAGTCTGGCTGGCACAGCATTGTCTAAATGCAAGAAAGGGACTGATCCTAGACACCAGCCCTCCAATTTCAGCTGCGTGTGTCAGGTGTCTCATGCCACCCACGCCAGGCAGACACGGTCCCAGGGTGCAGGGCAGGAGTCATGACTCGTCATTTTCTTTAGGTGCAATTCAGAACAGAGAAGTAGCTTTGTTCCTTTTTATTCCCCCCATAGGTCTCCTTATCCACTGCTATTAGAGGTCAGGGTCTTTTGCTAAGACACGGATGCCATCAGCTGAACTACCTTTGATTCTGATAAATAGGATCTTAATTCTCCACTCTTCTTGGACTGCATTTTCAAGCTATCTTTGGGGCCGGTAGTACAGATAGTTCTGTCTCAAGACGAGAGGATAACCAACAATTAAACTGCCTTTTCTGAAACAGTGCTGTTTTTCAAATCTAGAGTTATTGCTTAGAGACTTTTGTAGTATTTGATGCAGTACTGGCAAAATATCTGTATTTTGCTCTGTGTTATGAAATTATGAAGAAATATATGGTGATGTAATTTTCCCACTTCTTTCAATGGCATATATTCTCATTTATTACAAAAGACAGCTCTAAAGTCGAGATTTAAGGATTTGTTTCAGGCAAGAAGATTATAATTTTTTTTGCAGCAGACAGATTCCATATGGCTGCTCTCCTTGTGTTCTCCCTTTTCTGAGAATCAACAGAAATAACTGGGAAAAAACAACGACCACAACACCTCAGACTGACTACTACTTACACCAGGTACACTCTAACTGGTATCATAAAGGCTGCAGACAAGTTTACATGTTTACACTGGAGTTCTTCTGCTCACAAATTCCTAAACTTCTACTGGAGATGAAAAGGACCATGATTGATCTATGCCTTTGACTTCACCTACTTTGAAAACAAAATAGCATCAAAGAAGCTTAACTGGAATGTCTGGAACTTAAAGGAACAAAATCAAACCTCATTGTTTCCCAAGGCTGGAATACTTAATCCCACAATACATAATCACGGTCACTCTTCCAATGCAATACTCATGGGAAAAAAGAACTGTGTGCCCTTTATCAGATTTGAATCTTATCTCTAAACAATTTGATGGAATATTTTGATTAACTTCTTAATGATAGCCTTTCTACTTCACAGTTACTAATATGTAACTAGAACCACCCACCTTCTTCTGCTAGAGCTCTGTGTATGTGCACTTGCCCTTGATTTTTTGTTTTAACACCATCTGGATCTATGAAGTCTATGCTACAAAAGACCAGATCAAAACTTGCCAGAAGCACATCTCCCTCTTCATCTCAACTTCCCCCCCCCCACCCCTACTTCTTATCATATTATGATCATTTGGCTTTGGAGGCAGCTTTCACTCAAGTAAATGATATTTGCTTGTTCATGTTAAAAACAGGCTCACGACTGAACTTTTAAGACAGATTTATTAACAAGAACAAATTTAACTGACAATAAGAGACCTCTTGCGACGATCTGCCATACACAAGACAAAAGGCGCACGGCTGGGAGCTTGACCTGGGACAGATCAGACCAGAGACTCTCCTCACAGCCTTGGGTGATACATTTTGTATCACCAGTCTCTGCGTCCTGGCCACCCCTTTCCCCGCCCAACCGGAGCGTCGCGATTGCTCGCTGATGTCTAGGATCTTCTTACAGGCTCACTGTCATCTGGCCATTGTCTAGGGTCTTCCTACTGGTCCGGTGAACGTTCACAGACAGTCTTTTATTTCTCCCTTCAGGTAAATAGGTCTGACACCCTCCCCTTATGATTACATCATAGATACTCTGCAACATTCCTCAATTCTTCATTTTGTACAACAATCCCCATAATAAATTTATTAACAATAAGCATAATGAACAAATCAACTAATAACTTTGATAAGTTACAACAATTAAATCCAATAGTAAATGAATCAACTGGATCAACAAGTACTTCAACGCATAACTGCAAAAACACTTAACAAGCTAATTAACTTTTATTTAAATAAGTAAGCCAATTTTCCTAAACTTAATCATAACATTCAGAACAGAACATTATAAATTATATAAAAGTAACATTGCAACTCCAAGACAGCTACGGGGAATTAGAGAATTGCATTGTGAGCTGCAAAACCTGCCCACAGAGGCACATGGCAGCACAAAGGAGCACATGGCAGCACACAGAGGCTTGTCTCCACCGGACCCTGGCGGGAGGAGGCGTCACAGGGCAGACCCTTACAGTGAGGAGCCTGCCAGGATCTCACAGATGGGTGAACTGCGAGTGATCACCCCATAGAAGGACACTGAGGAAGTGTGTTGCTGATGTGGCAACACGGGATAGGTCACGCCATATAAGGAAAGGCTGTGCCTTAGAAAAGTGTATAAAACTAGTTCATTCCTTTGAATAAACGATTCTGATTCCCTGCCAGTCTGTGTCCATGATTCAATCACCAACAAATGGTGCCCTGTGTGAGGAATTTATTATACACCTCTCTGTGCATCTGTCAGTGAGCCTCATGGGACTTGAAGCGCTGCTGCAGGAAGCAGGAATGCTGGCCAGTGATTAATCCCTACAAGTTGTAGGCGAGCTATGGGGAACAATGGGGGATAGCGTATCCCAGGAACAGAATGTCCCAAAGATGTTAAAACAAATTTTAAAGAAACATGGCAGGAAAGTTGAGTCTACAGATTTGAACAGATTCTTGTTCTGGGCAAAGAACAGTGATTCAACTTTAGATAGTACCAATATTTTTGATCCTCGGACATGGGACGCTTTAGACGCATTGAGGAACCGCGTTACATGCGGTGACGCAGCGCTGACGGAGCTTTTGTGTTCGTGGAGGACAGTGTGCAAAGTGGTCACAGCGCAGGCAGCACCCAGACACCGGACAAAGAAAGACGCTTGTGCCACCGTGGTAGCCGTGCCGAGCCCTTCTGTGCTGCCAGCAAGGAACCGTAAGTCTGTCGGGGCAGTGGGAAGAGAATCAGAAGATGTCCCCTCGTCCCCTGACCTGTTTGACCCTAGAGGGAAGCCAGATGGTACCGTAGAAAAGCACATGCCGCCCCACGCCCTGTGGCATCAGCTGGAGCCGGGTTGCGGCGAGTGGCTGGAGCTGGGGAGTCCCGTCTGGGTAGCGTGTTCCCTCTCCATTTGCCCTCTGCGAGAGTGCAGCAGCAGCGGCAGATGCAGCGGGGGAAAAGCGTGCGGAGCCACAAAGGTGTGGTGCATAGCAGCACTGGTGACTGCACCACGCCGGCAAGCACATGGCAGAGCCAGAAAGCGGCGGTGAGCATGTGGCAGAGCCGTGTGGTGCCGGCAAGCACATAGCGGTGAGCACATGGCAGTGAGCACATAGCAGCAAGCACATAGCGACGAGCACATGGCAGCGAGCACATGGCGGCGGTGAGCACATGGCGGCGAGCACATGGGGACGAGCACATGGCGGCGAGCACATAGCGGCGAGCACATGGCAGCGGCGAGCACATGGCGACGAGCACATGGTGACAAGCACATGGCGGCGAGCACATGGTGACAAGCACATGGCAGCGGCGAGCACATGGCAGCGAGCACATGGCAGCGAGCACATGGCAGCGAGCACATGGTGACAAGCACATGGCGGTGAGCACATGGTGGCGAGCACATGGGGACGAGCACATGGTGGCGAGCACATAGCGGTGAGCACATGGCAGCGAGCACATGGCAGCGAGCACATAGCGACGAGCACATGGCGACGAGCACATGGTGACAAGCACATGGCGGCGAGCACATGGGGACGAGCACATGGCAAAGCTGCGCCGCAGCCGCGCCCAGCCGCCACCCCCACACCACGGACAGGCGGGTCAGCAGTGCTGAGAGCTGGCGGGGCTGCAGCTCCTCTCAGCGCATGGTGGGGCCGTGAGTGGCTCTCTGCATGTGAGAAGTGAGGAGACAGGCCGGAGGGACCCGCGCAGCCGGCAGGACCCGCGCCGCTACAGCCAGGGATCCCATTCCTTGCAGACTCTCAGGAGCTGATACTGTGCTGGAAAAAAGACTGAGTGGACCGATAGCCCCTTCCTTGAGAGTGGGGTAGGGCTGCAGTATTTTGCAGCGGCTTGTGCGAGAATGGCTGCAAGCTAGGCAAAACGCTGTCACAATCCTGGACCCTATCTCAAAGACTGCTTTTTTACCACACCACCTTGTGACCCCTCTGCATTGTTCTAATTGCTTTTTGTGATAGATAATAATTATAATTTGTAAGCTACTTTTTAAAGCAGGAATCAGGCTTGTTACCTTTTGAAACCTTTTGAAACCACTTAGAGAGTTAATGTTATTATAATTTTAATTTTCTAAGGCCTAGATTTATACACATTCTGTGAAATGGTGAAGTATTTAAACAGTTGAAGATAATTACCTTGCTTAGTTTTACATGGTGTGCAGCTGTTATTGGATTAGATATATTAGTTTACTGTTCATAGTAAGAAAAGTGCATGTTATGTTCCACATTTTCCTGAATTTAGTAAGTCGAAAGATGTTTGTGTTACATATTGTTAGAAAAGGAGGAAATGCAGAGATGGGGTGTGACCCCCACGGACGACTGTAAAGAAGTTAATATGTTCTTAATTTTTCAATCGCATTCAAAATAATCACAAGATATTAATAACGTTTTAAAGCAATTTTATACGTATTTTAGGAAAACCTCAGTCACAGCTTGAGGCTCTGGCCAAGCCCTAGCCCTGGCTGATTGGGGATTATACCATCAGATCCAGGTGTTTCTGCCCTCAAAGTATCATCAAGTCATTTTGACTTGTTAATTTGATCTTAGAAAAGCTGGACCCTCTTTCAAAGTAAACTTGAAAGTCTTGCCTAGGAAAGACTCTCTAGGTCTTCACTATGAAACAGGGCCTTCCAGCAAGTTGCAGACTCTGAGTGATGGTAAAAGTTTTAGACAACTTTACATTGTTTCTCAAAGTTTTATCTGTTTAATAACTGCCATAATTCTCATTTGTATAAACAAAAAAGGGGGAATTATAAGAGAGAATTGGGCTGTGATCTGTAAAACCTGCCTGCAGAGGCACGTGGTAGCACAAAGGAGCACATGGCAGCACAAAGACGTTTGTCTCCACTGGACCCTGGGGGGAAGAGGTGTCACAGGGCAGACCCTTACAGAGAAGATGGGTAAACAGCAAGTGATCATCCCATAGAAGGACATCGAGGAAGTGTGTTGCTGATGTGGCAACACGGGATAGGTCACACCATGTAAGGAAAGGCTGTGCCTTGGAAAAGTGTATAAAACCAGTTCATTCCTTTGAATAAATGATTCTGATTCCCTGCCAGTCTGGGTCCGTGATTTAATCGCCGACAGACAGCTATTAGTTTATTAAGTTTGGTAGTTATTAAGTTGATTAACAGAATTTGTTTATTAACTGTGGAAGGAGTCTCTGTTGCTCCTTAGAAGAGTCAGGTTTCATTCTGGCTGCTACTTGTCATGCTTTCATCGCCAGAAAAGATTTGTCAGGGTAAACTGGAGGTAAGGAGAGAAAAAGAAAATTAAAGGGTTGCCTTGACCAAAAGAAACATGACCAAGCTTAAGTCTTAGCAGGTGTGACTGAGAGGAGTGGGAAAAGACAAGCTGCTGGGATAACAAGTGTGAATTTTCTTTAGGGGAAAAAAAGCTGTAAGGAAAAGAAAGAAACTTAAACTGAGATAGTGAATACCTGCTATGGGCCACTGCATGATAATCTGTCCACAGGCTGTGTCTCCCAGGCAAATTCCTCCTACTCAGCAGCCCACCCGTTTGCTCTGCTTTTCACAGGTTGCCAGCTCACAGCAAGATCAATTGCCACTACGTGCATCCTTTTTAAACCTATTTCCATCAGCTTACAGCAAGGCCCACGTCTCTCACTTACAAGCGAGACCTCCAGCTGCCATGACCCCAGGGCTATGGGGCCTCTTCAGGCAGCTCTCTCCTTTGGGAAGGTCTGGGAAATTAACAGCCAGGGAGATGCAGAGCCTGCACTGGCACAAGTATCATGCAAAACAGATACTGGGAGACGGAAGACTGAGGAAAAACTTGGAAACATAACCCCTTCCATGGACAAAGCCATGGTGGTATCTTCTTGTGCCAGCTCTGCTGTGTCCCTGTGGACATCATCCCTGCATAAGCTGCAGCTGGGAGCAACAAATAAAAGTGGCTTTTGCCTTGGAGTATTTGCTGGAGGAACTGGTTGAGACCAAATCTCTGTTTCACATAGGCACTGAAGACCAGATTTTGCCCTCCTCTCTTGAGAGGGAATTCACCATCCCGCACCCAATCCCCCTTGCCAGGAGGTGGGGCTGGCCCTTCCAAGCCCTCTGCCCCACACTGGCTTCCCTGGCCAGGTCCCCACAAGGCCACATGGTGGGAGTGACTGCAAAGAAACTTGATTAACATCAAACCTCCCCACTGGCACAGCCTGTCCATGGAAGATCTGCAGATCACTGTGCAGCAACCACCTTCCCCCAGGAGTAGAACCTGAGCTTTGAAAGAAATTTGAGTTTCTGAGAAATACAGATAGCCACAAATGCATCCATTTGCTGCTGCAGTCCCAGCAGCCTCTAAGACATTTCTGAAGTGAAATGTGGGGAAATAGAAGTTTATTTACTTCTTTTTCCCCTGGGGGGCTCAAATGAGCAAGCCACTCCACCCTTTATGCTAAGAAAGTAATAAAAATGCTTTTCTTTACTCCACAATCATACCTAAGTGCCTAGATCCGGTTGTGCCACTTGTTTGCCTAAAAGCAAGTTGTCTTGGCTTCCAGTTGCCTTGATTTACACCCATACTGCACAAACCACTTTGCAGGTGTGTCAGATTGCTCTCAGATTGGCTGTGGTCAGGCTCACTTGCGTATTTGCTTTGTCACATATTTCCCACAGCATCTCAATGATCTGGAGGACTACGACAGGCTGGGTTAAAATTACTTTTCTTCTTTTCCATTCCACAGATATTCTTCGGCTATGAAACACTTTCCTACTTCTTATTAGGTGCCATCAAAACCATTTTGAGGCTTTGTTACCCAAGCCCTCGTGGGCTGGGGTGCAGGAGCTCAGGTGCATTGGGTGATGGCTGATGCTCACATGGGTGCACAGTGTGCAGCCCCTTGCATGACAGCAGGGTTTTAAAGCTCAGAAGATGGAAAGTTGGATATCTTTGGAAATGCAAGGCTGAGCATCAGTTTCTTAATCAGCAGTTACAGCTGCTGTCAACTGCCTTCCTGGCAACCCCCTGCTGATGGTGGAAGTGGTTTAGGGAATGTTTTGCAATACAAAGATCACCTCTTAAAGGGGAAAGCAGAACACTGCCATCTTCCAGCCTTTTGCACACTGATTTAAGAACAATGGAAAAAACTAAATAGCCTAATAGGAAGTAGAGAAATCCTGACCTTTCTTTGCTACCGTTTTATTCAGCATACATGTGAATGATTAAATTGTTCTGAATTGACACTGTTGGGGCTGCCTGAGGCAGCACAGTGTCCAGCTGCAGACGTCCTTGGCTTCTGCTGCTGCAGGCAGGGGTCGGCTGCAGCTTGCAGGGAAAGCTGTCAGCTGCAGCAAGCAAGGAAAGCTGTCAGCTGCAGCAAGCAGGGAAAGCTGTCAGCTGCAGCAAGCAGGGAAAGCCGGCTCCTTCACAAGGAGCGAGCCCCAAACAAAGGTGGTGTAAAAGCATTGGCAAAGGATGAGAGAGGGGTCTCTGTGTAGGTTCCAGCTGGTTTATTGCCAGTGGAGGGTCCAGGGAGAAAGACTAAGAAGTGAGACAGATTGCAGTGGTTCATAAGGGGTTAGAACAAGGGGAAACCACCAATGGGGATCAACTGATAAGGAGGGGACAACAGGGGACTATCCAATAGGGATAACTTAAGGGAGGGAATTATATGAGTAGACCAATGGAGCATCAAAGAAGAGAGAACTTTCCAGAAGTAATACATAAGCAACTAGGGGAAATACATAGACATGAACTTATACATAAAACTGGGTGCAGAACTCCTGAACCAATTAACTTAAAACATGTAAACTAAGAGCCACTAGGAACCTGGGAACTCGCTGTAACCAGGATGAGAATCAGACCTCTGTGTTCTGGAGGCCTGTCCTCCAATGCTCTGCTGCAGTGGCCACTGCCACCTGCACTGCAACACTGAATAACTGGTGCAGTATTTGTGAGTGCACGATTTCCCATAGGAAGCTCTCCTTCCCCACCACTTTGTCTTTTATCACAAGAGGTGCTGAAAGCATTTGAAATGTCGGTAGCTACTAGTGAAGTAAAAATGTTCTTTGGACATCTCTCTCAAAGGTCACTGTGTAAGACACAGAGGTGCACTCCTAAGGTCTGGATCATCTCAGATGGAGCCACACATTAGCAGGATTACCCTTGATAAAGATCTTCTCCCAGCTGTAGAAAGGTTTATTTGTCATTGAACCTCAGACTTCAGAGCACAGCAACTCCATGCAAATAAAAAAACTTTTATGAAAGGGGAAATGTGGATCCAAGTCCCCAGAGCCCTGACTCCTTTCCATGGATGTGCAAAAGAAAGGGCAGGAGGAGCATCGTGGTCACCTCCTTCAGATCCAGGGACTGAAGGATGCAGGTCTAGGCCTCTGAACTGCATGTTAGGGATAGTCACAAAATATTTACTTATGATGTTGGGCTTATTGCCCCAGTACACTGGAATCTTGGTACTTCCAAGCTCTGGTAGGAATGAACTTGAATGAGATGAACGTTCAAGCACTTACAAAGTAGTTTTACAGTTAATTACCCAAATACTCCTGGGAAATGGGAAATCAGTTTCCTCATTTATTGTAAAGAGTTAAATCACTACTATTTGGAGGCTTAAGTAAGGGCACAGAATAAATTCCTGTCGAATCAGATTGAGAAAAGGCAACCCACCAGCACCTGTTAGCTGGTCTGATATTTTGCTGCCCCAGTGGTGTTGTTTAGTCCAGCAGTCACAACCAGGGAAACACCACTTGGTGGGAGCAAACCCAAGACCTCTGTCAGTGCTGCTCTGCCACGGCCACAATCATTGACAAGACAATTCTTCCCCCTTGGCCCCCAAAATCCCACAGCTGTTAGCAGACAGACCTCAATAGCTGGATGAAGATGGTGGCACCAGGAGTACCAGGCATCCCTGATGATGGATCAGGGGATGCTAACCCTGATCTTGCTAAATCCAAGGAAGTATGGGGCTGTGGTGCCAAAAAATGCAGCTTTTCAGGCAGCTGAATGACATTTACAGCCAGCTTTTATGTGCTACCACTTGATCTTCATAGTAAGTATTTTTTATTCAGTGTTTCCGAAGCTCCTTCACTGTGAAAAGAGGAAGATGCCTTTGACAGTGTTCCAGGTATGCTGAGAAGTGTCAAAGCTTTTCCTGTTTTCAAGTAATGAAGATCAAAACTTAAAGTTTAAAACATTCACTTAAACTTTGGAAATACCTTGAAACATCTTTACTACATATTTTTCCTCCCTTTGTTTTATTCGTTATTCAAAAACACAGCTTCCATATAAATGTCATGAGATGTAATGTTCTGCTTCAGCTTAACAGAAGGAAATTGTGAGCATAACAAATCAACACTTCATTATTCTAGGTACAGGAGCCTGCCGTGCTTCACCAGGATCTCCAAAAACACAGGTCCAGGCAATGGGAGGAAGACAGAGCATTAAGAGATGTGCTTGAGCCTTAAAGTTCCCAAAGTTGAAGGGTTCTGGTTATAGAATTTTAATTTGCTCCTTTTTTTAAGCATTTCCCCTCTAGAATGCTCCTGACTCCTTGCAAACTTGAAATCTTGCAACACTAATTAGCTTCTAAACTGCTTAATTACTGGTAAGGTTATACCAACAGTATTGGTGTGTATTGTGATTGCAATTTTCTTTTCAGTCTCAAAACGGAAGGAAAAGAAACACAAAATGGCATTTCTAAGGTCAAGACTGTTAAAAAAATATGTAGAAGAACTAAATCTGTTTTCTTAAGGAAAGGTTTATATTACTACAGTATTACTGCATAGCTAACACTCCTCTAGAAAATAGTGCAACACAGGTGGGTACTAAAGACAGCTTCAGAAATTCTACTGTTTCAATAAATGAGATAGAAATGCTCAAAATATACTTTCCTTTAATTAGAGTTCTTTCTTTAGAATCCTCCCAGAATAAATATTTAATTTTTTTTTTTTTTTAAGTTCTCATTCCATATTTCAAGGAAGCTTGTCTATGTCCCACCTAACTTTGCATTTCATTAAGGGACCAATTTCTGGGTTTATTAAAGCTTTAATAGACAGTCCTTTGGATTGCAAAGCGCAGCAGATCCATTAGCATGTCACTGAGTGCTATTAGACAACTGCTTTGAACTTTTGTGGTTCCATGTGTGCCACATTTGGGTACCCAGCAAGGCAGTGCTGGTGCTGAGCAAGTGCTTTGGATAAGGGGTTATTGGGCAACAGATCCCACCTGTACTGACATGGTTAAAATGCCACAGCACGGCAAGAGGCGTGGAGGAGGCATTTCAAGTTGCCCTCTTGAGGAGAGAAAAGACATACTCAAAGGATTTGACAAGGATTATTGTTTTAGCCTAATCTATTTTTAAAAGCAAGCTATCAAATATTGGATTGAAAGTCCATAGAGAAACAAAGAGCTTGATTTATGTAAGGAAGCTGACATCTCTGCCAGGAGCTGTTCTGGAGCAGGTTAGAGTTTGCAGCTAATGTAACTTAATTATGGATACTGAAAACAAAGCATTTAGGAACGAAGTCACAACTGAACAACTGTGACTACAAGTGACAGAAGTAGAATAGTTCCATCAAGTTCAGCAATAAACTGAAGCCCATTCGTGGAATCAGTGGGTGTCTCGCCCCAATGAGCAGCGCAGGATTAGACGGGATTGCGCATCATGCCAGCGCTAGTTAGAAACATAGAACAGATGTCACGTAAATAGGGAAGTGTGGGACAAAACAGAAATAATTGTAAAAATATGCCCAAGGATAAAATAAATTGATCCTAAGACACTAACAAACATTCTTGTATAAGGCAAAATGAGTCTTTGTACTGGGTTGGCTTTTATTTTCTTGCTAATATTGCATAACAGAACTACACTGGCATGATGAGGAGGGGGGATAATAAAATAACTTATCAATGCACTATTAACTCTGCACGCTCTTACCTAATAATAAGATATTGATGTCTCCTTTAATGCATGCCTCATTGTCGAGAACTTTCTCATTACCCTGCAGTAGCATACACAAAATGGCTTTTTTAATATACTCATGGCCATGAACATTTGGTGCTAAAGGCTTGCTTAAATGGTCAAAGATACCCTATTTAAGAAACAGCAAACACTTACATTGCACATTACCAACATTAAATGCAATCTCATTATCCATTAGCCAGTATTAGTGCAATTTATATCTTACTTTGGTTTGAGTTTTGCAGAATTTCTTGATCTTTGCCACATCATCAGTTGAGAATGTCGATGCTATTTCTTTGCTCATCAGTTTGATATTATTAGGAAGCATTATTGTTCTGGGTATTTTCCTGCAGATGCAGAGAAATGTCATGAGATTAACTATTAAATAAATACTGGACCATTGTTTACACAATACAAAAAAAAAATCAAAGAAATTATTAGTTTTATCCATTTTATTATGGCTCAGCAAGTGAAATCCACACTGCAAGAGGATTCAATGAAGTTCCAACATCAGCCCCCGCAGAGAGGGCTCATGGAAGAGCATCTCAGGACCCATCACAGGGGGTGCCCAGTTGTTACTGGGGAGGAGCCAGGGCCAGGTAATGGGAGGAAATTTGTCGAAGAGGAGATGGCATTAGGTGGAAAGGGTTGCTCTCAGCTCCAGGGGTGGCGTGGCAGCCATCTCCGACAGGTACAGGGAGCAGCTGGCAGCAACTGGCACAGGCCAGGCCAGAACCTGGCTCTGAAACAGTGGGATCCTTCCAAGTACTGGAAGCCATGCTGACAAGAATTTTTTAACTGTTTGGTAAATGCCAGTGCCTGCCATGGGACCCCAAGTTCCTCTCAAGCCAGTGCCAATGGCAGCCTCCCCTGCTGCCATGCCCATCCATGGAGAGTTTTATGACCGCTTATTCCTCCTGCACACTGGCCAAAAGAAATAGATTTTTCTGGAAATACCTTCCATATGATATTTGTAATATTGTAAACAGACCATTTGCTCTTGAGATGTAGGGTATTTGGATAGGAGGAGGAGGATGGATGGCAATTCTGGCAGCTACACAATGGTATGTTGGGGAAAGGAGAATGCAATAGCTCACAAGTTGCTTGTATTTTTGTTCCAGTGCCTGCTTCAACCTGAGCTGCAGCCAATGCCTCAAGGTACATAAGGACACCAGGATCTGAAAAGACATCTGCCTGGAGATGCCCACTCTGCACTGAGGGACAGTAGCTCCTCACTGCAGCCATGGGACTAGACCAGGCAGTGGGCACCCAGCGAGACCAGTGCTACCAGCAGAGCAGGGGGAAATGCTGCATTAATTCTTGCCATTAATGCTTACTGAGTAAGGAAACCCAACAACCAGTGCATATTGCCTTTTATACAGTTGAGAGACAAAACACAGACCAAGTTACAACAAAGCTTAAATCCAAAATAATTACATTTTGTCACAATTCCTTCCACACAGTCCAAGCCACCAAGGAAGCGAGCTGCCAGCACCCGAGGAGAGACACGATTTGCTCCACAGCTCCCTTCAATCCCAGCGCAAAAACTTCCAAATGTTTGAAACGGGGAGCAAGTAAATCTTTTAATGCTCTCTGAAAAGCAATCAGCTCACCGAACGCATCATTCAGCAGCCTCTAATATAAAATAATTAAACCATGAAAAGCTGCTGCAGTAATCTTACTTAAAAATCCCAAATTCCTTTACATTTTGAGGATCTGATGGCACTGACTCCCAGTCAGACACATACAGGCAGGGCAGAGACCGCGGGAGCTTCTCACAGCTCAGCTGAAAAACGTCTTCCACTCCTTGAGCAGAGGCAGCTTAACTTTATGAATATTTGTTGTTGCAGCACAACTATCCAAGAGATACAGCTAAATCCAAATTCATTTCATTTCCAGCCAAATTATATTTTGATGCAGGTCACTAGAAGCTAATCTTTCATCTCTGGTTTTCATACATGAAAACGAAAACGAAAAAGAATTTCAGATTAAGCAGCATTTATCATCAAATTAAATTAAATCAAATGGAAAATTGCATAAAGAAACTCAGTTAAAACAATTAAATTAAAAAGCCCTTTACCTGTGTGAATGTAATCTTTGATTTTCTCAGAAGAGAAGAGAACCTTATTATTAAGCAAACTTAAAAGGGATCCTGGATTACCCTTTCCCCACTTCCCTGTACTTGAACTGTCAGTCTGTCTTCATGAGCAGACTTTGCTTCCTATCTGTCAGGCAAGCTCACTTGCTTGTTCTCACATGCCAGAAAAAGTTGAGTTTTCAGTACTGCAGGAGCACTTAAGCTGTATAGTAAGCAGCAGATGAGTCCTTTATTCGTGATTATTTTGTTAGTTACATGCATATATAGACAGACACACAGGTGCATACACACATCTGCATTCAGTAATACAACACAGCTTCAGCAAAAACCTGAGCTCACCAGAAGCTAGCCTGCATTTAACCACTTTTTATTGATGCTCTGACAGCTCCAGTCTGAAATAGCGTGTGGTAAGTACTAAAAATGAAGAAATAGCAAAGCTTTCTAGAAGACACCTATTTAAAATGATCTCATAAGTATTTCATCTTAACTGAAGAAATTATAATTCTCTTTTCATCAAAAAAAACTCCAAGACTTACATTACATCAATTAAAAATACATTTATGATCTTGGCTTATGGCAAAAGGGAGAGCAATAAGCAGTTGCTGTTTTGGAGAACAGCTCTCTGGGAAGAATTTTTCTGATATATAACACAGGCCTAAGAGGCTCCGTAATGCCTTGGGTCAAATTTTTGGTGATGAACATTACCTTAGTTTCTTGGCTGGAATCCCCTCTGGCTTCTAAAAATCCAATTTCATTTCAAGGCAAATTTTGTCTTAGAAATAAATGCAGGAAACCATGCAATAAAGTTGGTTTCACCCAGAACTTGAGAAACGCTGAGATTTGGGGTCCAAAGCTTTTCTTTGTTCCTTGGTATTTGGGCACTTTTCCTTTAGATCCCCATGGATGAGTTGGTGCAAACTGCAGCCCTTGTCAATTGGGAGGGATTTTCTGACCAGTCAGGAAGAAGCATCTCCTAATTCCAAGTGCTCCACACATTATTGCATGAATGTCAAGCTCTGTGAGTACCAACAGAAAGTTGTAACACCTCAGGAAAGCATCCAAGGACAAACGTACCAGAGGCAGAGTCACATACTGTTTACAAACACAACATACTGACACTGTTTTAGTGGTGGCACTGGGGTCTTTGAATGCATCTGCTCCTATAACCTAGAATTTTGCTTAGTGCTTCTGAACAAAATCCAACATAAGCCACAGGTAAAAGTTTGCATTTTATCATGAGGCTTCAAAAGTCATTAGTGAAGACAGTGACTTTTAAACACAAAATACCACTACTGTCTCTGAAAGCCCCTGAGATGTAAATCAGTGGAGATGGGGAAATCAGTCCCAAAAAACATTCTGGTGTTTCCTCTTCCCATTCCCTTGACATGCCCTTTGCTCAGGGCTGCTGCAAGGGAGGTGATGCCAGGCTGCAACCTCAGGCTGAGGTGCTGCAGCTTGGCTTGCATTTGTTCTTCTCCTATATGCTGGTCCTTCATGTTTGGAGATGAAAGGTGCAGTGTGACACAGAGGCCTCTCCTCTCTCCTTTTGAAACTGCCTCCTCCTCTCTGGTTTTCCACAGTTCAAACACAAGACTTTGAAAAAGATTTCAAAGCTGCATCTTGTATATGGAAATTCATGGCTTTGGGCAGGTTCATGATCAGGCCTGAAATTTCAAGCTTAAGATTAAGAACCTGCTGCCTAAATGTAAGTAGTTTTACTTGTGCTTTGCCTGTGTCTGTTTTTTAAACAGCAGCGGGGTATTTTATAAGCATTAGTTACCTGCTTTTACATGTGGATATCACCGTACTTGATTCCTTCAGGATTTGCAGGCATGGTGGAAGCCAAGCTCATGTTTATCTGCAGTGGAAGCTCAGAGGTTAAAGATCTCAGAGGAGGAGAGGTGCAGACAGCAGGAGCAGGTCAGGAAGAGGATGAGGTTTGCCAGGATGTGGCAGTAGGGCTCTATGTGGGACCAGATCTGGATGGTCACCCACCCCCCTGCAACCACACCATCACCTGTGGCAAGAGGCACCCAGTCAGGCTCTGAAGACCAAAAGGTAGCAAAGGAAAGTGACAAAATGAAAGGATATGTTGGGTTGAGTTGGTAGGTGAAGTTGGGAAACCTGGATTTGTACTATTTGTTGCTTTTTTAATTTGGATACTTTTTATCCTTGGCCTGCCACATTCCTGCTGGAGGCTCAGTTTCCAAATCCTAGTTTTTAGCATTGTACAAGGAGCTCAGATTGAATAGTATAAAAAAAAAAAAGAACATTGTAGAATCTGTGAAAGGACACTTAATTTTTCAGTAAACCAGCTGTAATAGAGAAGAATCAGAAGAAACAGTATGTGCCCTTAGAATTTTTTAAAAGCAGGAAGGAAGGGTTATTGGAAGCCTTACTCAATAGATAAGACAAAACTTGAAATATCGCTGCCTTTTATTAAAGGAAGCAGAAGAGAAGAATGTTTCAGCAATCAACAGTAGACCTACACAGATGCAGAGAGAACACTGTGCCCATTTCTATTGCAGCTTCACCGATCTGTTAGGAAAGGAGAAATTTCAGAGCCATGAAAATCAAACACCTCTCCTATTAAGACAGGCCAAGAGTTTTGGTTGCTCAGCCTGGAGAAGGCTCCAGGGTGACCTCGGTGCAGCCTTTTAACATATAAAGGTGGCTCACAGGAAAGAAGGAGAGAGGCTTTTTATCAGGATGTGTAGTGAGAGGACAAGAGGCAGTGGTTTTAAAGTGAAAGAGGGTAGATTAAGCTGGGACATAAGGAAGAAATTTCTTATGATGGGACAGTGGAACAAGTTGCCTGGAGAAGTTGTGGATCTCTTTAAGTGCTCAAGGCCAGGTTGGATGGCGCTTGGAGCAACTTTGTCTAGTGGAAGGCAGGGTGTTGGATGAGATGATCTTTAAAGGTCTCTTCTAACCCAAAGCATTCTGCCATTCAGTGAAGTACTAATCTAGTGGGATTTTTCAGTCTTTTTTTGATAAAAACACCCATGTTTTTCAGAAGGAAACTGGAGGGCCAGTTACCAGGATGGCCAATGCTTCATTTATCAGGAGCAGAGGCTACTCTCTAGGAGTAGCATTTAGGATAGTTTCTAGCTGTCATATGTTTCTCCCATGTGCAGAGCTGCAGTTAAATAAAAAGATTAGCCAAGATATATGCAGTTCTTCAGGGCTCTGCCAGACATTCTGCCAGGTCGTACACTGTTGGCCTATTAGAGTTTCCTCCTGCTTTCTGTTTGCAGTAATCCACTGGAAACCCAGCCCTGGAGACCTGCCTCACTGACCCCCATATTCATTAAGAATAATTGTTGATACTGTACAATGGAAAAGCACCAGCACAATTAAAACAGCTCTGTCTCATGACAGAGCTTTTGTGGGATTGGCAGAGAGTCCTAATGAGGTCCCCGAACCCATCCATCACCCACTGCAGCCCCTCCAGCTGGTTCCATCCTTTGTGGCTGTGTGCCAGTCTGACACTGTGTGGCACGTACAAGTACTACAGCAGCCACTGTCACACACGGCCAGGGGACACGTCCCTCCGCTTCGCTGCCAGCTCCTTAGGCTTGGCACCTTAGAAATGTTTTCTCCTTCGTCCCTATTTTCTTCCCTTTTATTCTTCTTCTACCCCAGACTCTCTGTGAGGAATGGTTTTCATTTAATCCAAGCGTGTTTGGCAAGAGATTCCTTTTGTCCTGCCTAGGAGTCAAGGGCATTTTGAGGTCTTGTTGAGCAATAAATAAATATTTGAGGCATATTTCTGTGCTTCCATTGTGGTGGCCTGGTCACTCATCTTGAGCTTTCCACCTTTGAAATCTGATGGAGAGAATGGTGTGAAGACACCTACTTCTCAAAGCCATTCTTCATGTCAGCTCTTCATTATGCCAAGTAAGAATGAATATAAAATGATTTATCCTGGGGGGAAAGGAGAAATGTTGGATCCAGGCAACTGAATAAAAATATAAATACTGCCAGCTTTCAACAAAAGTTGATCTTCATTGAGTGTGACAATCACAGGCCAGAGAAAAGAATTCTATACACAGAATATAATTAATAGTGAGTTTTTTGTGGAACTACCAGAGCTTCTGTTCCAACAGTCACCCATACAGGCAGAGGTAGTGGTCAGCGAGAGGCGCCAAGGGAATCCCTTAAAATAATGCTGCCACGGAAGCAAGGCTGCTAGGGAAATGGTCCAGCAGCACTGAGGGCCTGAGCAAAATCACCAAGGGCAACTGCCAAAGCAGGACTGATTTTCTGTTCATTCTGCAATGGCAAATCCCATCATGCGCTCACAGCACAGAAAAAGGGGAGAACACGGGAGCTTAGCCCAGGTTTGCAGCTTTGAGTCACTCTGTGCACAGGAGAAAGTGGTTACACGTGACGTGTGCATCTGGTGACATAAAATGTGTTTATACCTGGGCAGCAGAGCGTGGTGTGGAACGCCCCAAGCTAGCGACGACCGGAGCTAGCGCAGTCCTCTGCAACC
Source organism: Coloeus monedula (assembly GCF_965178545.1). Lineage (NCBI taxonomy): Eukaryota > Metazoa > Chordata > Aves > Passeriformes > Corvidae > Coloeus > Coloeus monedula. The sequence goes on from NC_138781.1 coordinate 115,388,370, forward strand.
AAGGACTTCAGGGATTAATCACCGGCGACATGAGACAGCACGTTAGGCTCTGTCAGCACCCCGGGCCCACAGCAGCTCAAGGACAGGAGCCCCAGGGACAGGGAGGACAGGGGACATACACACCTAACAGATCCAGGAGAGCTCTGGTTAGACTGTATCACACCAAGAGGAGGAGCATGTCCAAGGGCATTAAGCTTGCACTTTTCAAAGAGAGTTGTGGTTTTGGTCTGACCTCTGCCTCTATTCTTTTTTCATATTTATAGGTAGCCATGGTGACTAATCAGACAGGAGGTTTATGCCAGGCTTGCTGACTACTACCTATAATATATATATGAAATATACATGCCTGGTTTAGGACAGCACTTTCCTGATAGGGAGATGGACATACTTTGATTTGGGCTACAGCCCTTCACTTCCCCTTCATGCAGTGAATGCTATCCTGTATCCTGTAGATCTTTTTGCTCAGGCTGGAGCCAACTGACTGGAGCATTCAAAAAATGAAATATTTTTCCTTCCCCTCTTAGGAGAGGGGAGCACAGATAAGCCCTAGACAGACCTGCTCATGGTGAACGAGAGTTTTCTTCACTTGTGAAAGCAATTTTGCTTCTCCCTGCTCCTCCCCCATCCCCCCACCCCTCTGTGATGCACATCCTGCCTCCAGACGCTTCTTTCCTCTCCCGGATGTGAGGGTTGGAGGCAAGTAAACCCCATCTGTCTCAAATCCAACGGCAACCACTGTGTCAGATCCTGCCCTGCTTTATGTCTCATAAACACGTATTAATGACTCCCTCCATAAACCCTTCCACGACTACTGTTGTGCTGTAGTAAACTTTCTCTTGGCCTGGTATCAGCGAATGAAGCTTCAGCCCAAGGGAATCTGGCACAGTAGCAACTTATCTGCATAACACGTGGATGGCTGTAGAGTTGACATTTCTCTCCACTGCCAATATCGAAGGAAGTGAGAACAGGCAACCTGCAACCTACAGCACAACATTGGTTTGTCTCTCATTTCCTCCTCATCCAATAAATGCCTCAGAGACTTTCTGCAAAGCAGGAATATTTGCCCATGGTCTTGCACTTAAAAGCATATCCAAGTTATAATTGAATACTTTCCTCCAAAACAAAGGTAATAGGGATTGGGAAAATAATGTTTTAGGTGAACGTCTGCTGTCTGGCAACAAATTCTTTGGGGAAACACAGCTCGATACTCTTGCTGAAGGGGAACGAGTGAAATTACAAGACAGGGAAAAGTAACATGTCTTGAGAGGTTAAATGCAAAAGCCTGATTACTCCTCTCAATTATCCCAATCTTACTCTGTGAAATTCACTATTTGAGAAGTGCTTATTTCCAAATTATAGAGATGAGCAAGAGGGTAAGTCAGTGAAATTACTAAATGAAAACCAACCCTTTTATATAATACATGCAACCCGACTGATTTAGTACAACAAATTCTGTATGCATTTGAAGTATCATGAAAATAGTGTCTTTAATATACAGTTTATATACTTACAATACGCGGTTTAAAGTTGTTCATATACATTACAGGGATATTTATTTGCACCTGGTTTAAATAATAATCTGCCTTCAGCCTTTTACACAAAAGCCCAAAACAGCACAGAATTCCACAAACCCCATGCTTCGTTTTATAACGGAAATGTACTAAGCCAAAATTTTAGGGCTTTTTATTTTTTTCTTTTTTTCCCAAGTGTTACTTTTTTGACATACCCAAAGTGAATCTAAAGCGCTAAGAACTAACATATTTTTAATACAATTCAGAAGATTGTCCAAGTCAAGAGAATCACTCTGCAGATTTTCACACTGAAAATTTGGTTATTACACACAAAAATTGTGAAGTTGGAACAACTCCTGGATTATTAGGAATTTAAGACATAACAAAATGAAGAGTCATTTATTGCTAGGTCTCAACAAGGGGCCTGCATTTCCACACTGCCCTGCCATCCCTATAAGTAAAAAGGACGATCCCTCTTGCTTATTAGGATTTAATCTGTACCTTCTGGCTTGCATACAGGAACGCTGCAATTTCAGAGCATCAGTAAGAGAAGCCAGGACAGCTGGGCTAAGCTGTAGTCCTCTCATAGGGCTGATGCTTGGCTTTTAAGTACCATGGTGTAACCTCCTGCCGGGCCTGCAGGCAGGCAACCCACTGGGAAGCACACAAGAAGCTGGTGCCAGCACAATTTGTTTTGTGGGAGGACAATCAAGAAGTTGATTTAACATGAAAACATAAGGGAAAACAATTATTTATAGACAGGTTTGAAACACGGTGCCTTTTCAGGCAGCTTTGCTGTTTATGCTGTTTCTCTTGAAGCTGTTGTGGAACGAAGTTCATTTAAGTGGCGAGCAAACCTGTTGTATTAGAAAATACACAGTAATACACAGTAACTTCAAAACCTTGCTTCTAGCTGAAAAGAATACTTCAAAATGCATTTCCCTTCTAATTTTGGATGGACCAAATGTTTTCTGTCTAAGTTTCTAGCCGTAGGCAATTTTTACAATATGGCAAGAATAAGAACGCAAGTATGCACTTTGAGTTGCTGTCAACACAGCTTTGGTTAGCCAGGCAGGCAGCAAGACAAAGAATCTCAATCCTAGGCACAATGAGCATTTGAAAGAAACTAGCATTTCCCCTCAAGTTTCCTCTCCATGCCTCCCCTGCCCAATTCAGTGTCCACCTCCAGAAAAGCCTCCATGCCAGAATCCGGCTTTCACTGCTGAAGGCAGCATCAGTCCTTGTGCCAACATGCAACTGTTGCATAGAAAGGATGTGTTTCCTGGTGCAGGACAGAGAGACAGCTCCATACAGGATGACATGCCATATTTTTTGCTACCAAAACCCCCAGACAAACAAAAACCCCAAAGGTAACACAGAGCTTGGACACCGATAACCAAGTAAGCACCAGAGGCCTTACATTTATTTAATCTGAGGGAAGAAATCCAAGGTTAGGACTGGCCTGTTTTAGCAGACTGCCTCAAAAAATAAAGTGATTTTTGGCCCACTCTGGCACAATGCTCAATGGTTACAGCTCTCAGGCCCCAAAGACAACCAACACAACTCCCATCAACATGGCTGGACTCCCATACTGCCCAAAACCAGATTGGTTTTCCCCACTGCTGACCTCCACGCTGTGCCTGGCTACCTATTGAAAGATACCCCTTTCCATAACCTAGGATCCAAAGGCTGAGCCACAACACTCCACTTGCTCAGTTTGCTCATCACTCTACTGATTTCAGCAGAGCAGATAACTTCAGTCCAGCTTGGGCACCACAGCAGGTAGATCAACACTGGAGTCATAAAATTCAAGGAACACAAATGTTAGGAACACCTAAATCCCAAAAAATGGCTTGGAAAATGAAGGCAACGAGTGGCTAAGGGCAAAGGAAAAAGTTAAATGCTAATACATTATGCACAAAAAAAGTAAGCAGTGCCAAGCTAGAACGAGACAACTGGAAGGCCACCAATAGCAAGTTTGCAGGTAGAGGTTTTAGCTGTACTTTGGTGCACAGGCTCAGCTTCTGCAAACAATGCACATTTCTAGGCCTTTCTGTGGGCCAGTTGTATTTTGGTTTATGCATGTGAGATGTTGATGCAGCACGGTCATGAATGCAAATTCCACCAGTCTCTTTGCAAGAATAACCACTTCAAGCAGGTAAGCAGAGGTAACAGAAGAGGTGTGAATCCACAGTCAAAGAAAACTACTTTGTCAGGGATGTTAATATACTGGGGGGTGTTAGCAATATTTAATGTTAATATTACCAAGACTGCAATATTTTCTTTTTTTTTTTTTTTTTTTGAGATATTTTAGGGGTTTTTACCTAGAATTAACAAGCTGAGCAAAACAATGACAAGTACCTGACATTAAATATTTGGCCCTTTCAAATTTGAACACTCATTTGACACAGTGAGGTTTAAAAGGCAATTGGTTTCAACTTGCATCTGTCTACCAACAAGCACACACATCTGAACAGTATCTGAATTTGATCTCATCCTATTTGCAGCTAAAATATTTTAGGATGCTAATTAAAAAGCATTTGGAGAAAGCTATTCATGTGTTGCTTAAAGCCAATACATTATGAAAAAGAGGATTATGAAGTCGTGGGGGTTTTTCTATTGGGGTATTTGTTGCCTTTACAGTACCCACAAGAACTGGGCTTTGCTTTCTGGTTGAGAACTGGTGGTTTGCATTCTGCAAGACAAATAATGCACCTTGGCTTCGTCATGGCGACATGACATGACATTTGCCCCAACAACAGAAAGCTCTATTTGCTAGTAAATTATTTTTAATGAGTCAATATGGCTGAGAAAACAGGCAAACCTAGCAGTTTTGTCCCTGCTCTGTATTTTCTCTTGATGCTCCCAACTATGTGCCCTACAATGGAGATATTTTTTTATACATCGGAAAGGTAAACAAGGCAGGTGATGGTGTTCCCCTAGCCAGGGCTCTGCTCAGCAGCAAGTGAAGGTGAAATTGCGCTAGCATTCCTAGCTCTGACCACCTGAGGATCCTGGGCATGCACACTTGCTGAGGAGGAAGGGATAACACAGAGTGTTTCCTGAGGACCTCCACAAATCATTGAATCCAGTATATAAAGGCAGGGGGATCCAGGCGTTTTTTAGACACATTTCAGAGATCTCTGTCTACAAGAAAACCACAAAGGACTATCAAAAGTTAATCCTATTCCTAGCCTTTTAAGCAGTTAAATTTGAGAGGTCTCCACAGGCAGACTAATACCCACGTACCATCTCTGTGCTCCCTTTTAACTGCTACTTACATGTGACATCTAGTGCAGATTTTGCAGCTGGGCAACTGAATTAGCACATCCTTTGATGCTCAGCCCCTCCCACTTTGACACCCACATTCTTCTAGCCCACTGCAAACAAGACAGGTGAACTGAAAAGATCACAAACATTTCCTGTGGCATGGTCCAAAACCTCACTCAGCCCATTCTCAGCAGCATGCCGTGCTCTGTTTCCGATCCCTCCCACCTTGCCAACGCTTTATTTCAAAGGCATGACACAGGAGCACGATCGCCTTCCCACACAGATCCGACCGCAGGAATAGGAGAGCAGACCGAGCGTGTTTTCAGACGATCAGAACAGCAGCAGAGGAAACACACGGAGCTGTTACCTTCCACCACAGCACAGCTCCTGCAAGGGCCGTGCTAGCAGGCTGCTGCAGCAGGCAGGATCTGCTGAGAAAGGAGTCTGTGCACTGAACTGCTTTTCCCATGAGAAAGCTGCACGACCAGAAGTCATGCTATTTACTCCAGTCATCCGACTACAAAAGCAACTTTTGAAATCTACAGGTCATAAACTTTTAATTGGCCAGGGCAGAGTGGCTCAGTAGAAAATCCCCCTTCTCCCTCCCCTCTGGGCAACGAGCTAAGCATGACTCTTGGTTTAAAAACATTTAACTCTTTTTGCTCAAAGTAACATGGAAAATGCATCCACGTTACAGATAGTCAGGAAGATACTGTTAATAAAAATAATGCTGCAAGAATAGTGTGCTAGTGGCACTTCACAGCAATTCTTAACATTTTCAGATGTAGTGTCAAAACCAATGCTTTTGTATATCTGCAAGTCACAGCACGTTGCCAAATATTATGTGAACAGAAACAATCCCATAAGAAATACCTTTTTTTGCAGTTAACACAAAACTGTAAACTGGATTGGTGTGTGTCTTTCAGCATCAAATTGTTCAGTAATAAATACGACTAAGTCTTAACAGACTATGGAGTCAAAGTTCCCTTAGTGTCCGGTTTTTAGCAGCTGTTGAATACTCAGGGATGCACAAAGGCACACCTCTGCAGGTTCTCTACCGTTATTATTGACATAGAAAAAAAAGTCCATTCACCACTGAAAAATGTTTATCTGCATAGTAAGAATTTTTCTACTACTATTTACAGGAAGGATTTTTAGTGCAAAAAACAGGAAGCGATGTATTAGCTCAAATGTATCGAGCACACCTCATACAGTTTCACTAAAAGCTAGCCAGCATCACATCTTGGGCCGCCAGCCATTAATGAACTGTAATATTTTCTTAACCTGCAATTTGCTTAGCTTGAAGTCTTCTGATAGGATTTCTTCTGTAAGCTGAACCAGTAAATTGCCATCAATCTTCTCCGTGACAAAGAACGATATAACATCTTCTGACAGACCAATAAACCTCAGCGATTTAGACACTTCCTCTATCGAGAGTCCAGAAAGGTCTGTGGGTGGCTGCCAGGGAGAGCCATCCCCACAAGACCTCGGTGCTAACTGGAGGTGGAGGGGAGACGAGAAGGGGTAAGACACAGAGAATGTATCCTGCATGCCCTTTTTAGCAAGATACTGGTCTTCCAAGATGTCTGGAGAGCCAGTTTTTGATTCCTCCTCGGCACCATCTATTTTCAGTGGCAAGGGACACATGTCTGTAACCGTCTTATCTTCACTTGACTTGGGTGCCCGAGGAGGTAAGGCAGGACACGAATGGCTCTGCTTTGTGTTGCTGACTCCCAGAGTTTTCTCATCAGTGCAGTCTAGAGAGTAACTTGCTGACTTTGGACAGCTGGAGATGGTGTTTGTGAACTCTGCTGGAGTCAGCGGGGAGTACCCCGTTGGGAGCTCACACCCATCGAAGTCAAAAGTCAAAGGTGCTGGACAGTTTCTCTTTGGCGTACCTGGAGTCTTCTGTCTGGGGTAACTGTAGCTCCTGCTTGGATCAAGCAGGAAATCACTCCTGTTCAGGCCTTCAGCAGTTCCTGAAAAATGGTTTGGCCAAGATAACCTCGAAGGCAGAGCTTCAGCTGAGGGGCTTCCCAAAGGCATTGTGCTCTCAGGCTCTTTGGATTCAGATTTCATCATGTTACACGGGTAGCAGGAAACGGGTGGGCTCTCAGTTGGGTTGGTGTTGTCGCTCTCTGTGACATTACTTAAGGAACAAAGCAGAAAAGATGTTGTTAGTAAGAAAAAAATTGGCATTTCAATAAACTCATAAATCATCTGACAGAGTCAGAGGGTGACCGTCACAAGGAAAGAATCTTCTTTCCTCCAGCAGAACTTTTCACATTTGAATTAACATGTTTGAATTAATGCACTGACAGTTCCTTCACCCCTTCTATAAGCCTGACAAGATGCTGATATACCCAAAAGCCTCATGTCTTGTTTTTTCAAGCTCATAAAAACAGTAGATGTCTCAATTCAGTTCTGTGTCATCACACAAATACTCAGTTTTTCACTGTTGAATTCCTGAGGGATACCACCATGGATGAGAAACAGCCTCACATATACTAGAAAGATGTTCTAGTCCAGTACTTTTCTATATATATAGCACAGATGTGTCATGGTATGCAAAAGCTCATATGAGGGGCAGGTCACCCTGCACTAGGCCATGTGCACCAGGGCAGAGTACAGAGACACAGAGTGAGTTAATGCTCACTGCCAAAGGATTAGTTTTAGCAGGAAGGGTAAGCAGACCTAGCTGGACGTGCTGAAGTATCAGGCTTTAAGCTTACCCACAGTAACTTGTTGATGTGTCTGGATCTTTAAAATGCTTTGATGTCAAACACTTGCTGTTCAAAGGCACCTAAAGAAAGTTGCCTGATCCACTTCCAGGTGGTGAACTAAGCTCAGCCTGTCCCAGGGAACTGATGGTTTATATCCAGGAGTTCCCAAGAGACGGAGACGACAACAAAAGCACGCAAGCTGTTATCAAAAGCAAATGTTTGCTGATTCTATGCCACTTTCTAAAAGAAAATGTGAAAGATTGTGCTGATCTTTGGAATTTTGGCCAACTAAACCAGAACACTGGAAAAACACTTAGCAGACTTATAAATCCTTACTCAACAGAACAGACAGAAACCACCAGTTGAAAAAAATTGTTTTAATTAGTCACCTATCTCTCCTGAGAACTAACTACTCAAGAAAGAAACTCAACAGTCACCCCATGACAGCTCAGTGGAAACTGCTTGAGAATGGAGCAGTTATCAAAAACCAGCATAGTTTTCAGTGGATTGACACAAAATTACTTCCCCGTGTACTTACAGTGGATCAGAGAGGAAGCCAGCCTGGACTTGCCCAGATCAAATACAAAGTGCAGATGCATAAAACCAGCTCTAATCTGCATCACTGGAAAATATCCATCCCAACAGATGCAGTTTCCCTCTTTCTAACCATCCCTCAGTCTCCATTCCGTGCCTTTCGAACTTTTCGTCTCTTTACATCACTAATACAAGTCTGACAGGTAAAGCAGCTGGATATTTACAATAGGAGAGATGGGGTTTTCCCCACTCAGCAGGGATACACCATCAGCTGGTCACTTTTGGCTGCTGAAAGGCCAACTGGTGTATTGCACACAGTGCAAATCATTTTTCACAAACCAAGCCATCAAGCTGAGGAAACAGTCAGCAAGGTGTTGTAAACAACCAACCATACAGAGCAATTAAATTGATTGATCCTGTTTCTGTTCTCTAATTCCATACCAGAACTGGAACATTTATTGATTTCAAAAATTAATGGAATTTCTGAAAACTGATAAAATAACATTTTAACATTTTCAAAGTACTTCCTTATTCATCCTCCACTAAAATTAACTCCCTGGGACTCGGTGCCAAAGGATGCAAGACAAGCCTCAAACACAGCTTAAGTCAGGCATCAGGCATTTTTAGAGGCAGATAAGGACAAATCATACTGACTTTGTTTCTGTTTAAAATATTGCCTGCAACCCTTCGTGATCCAGAAAACAAGACCGTTGATATAAATGGCAAAGCAACTTCACCAGCAATCTGGCTACTCCACACAATGCCAATTTTCTAGTAGCTTCCTTTGCAACACAGAGGTGTTGGTAGGTCAACTCTACCAAAATGGAGATGTCTGGTCTGGACCCAGGTGGAGATGAATTTCATGTAAATACTGTGAAATTCAAGGCAAATCATTGAATCACAGAATTGTTTAGGTTGGAAAAACCCTCTAAGATCATCAATCCAACCATTACACAGCACTGCCAAGTCCACACTAAACAATGTCCCCAGGTGACACATCTACACTTTTTTTGAACACTTTCAGGCATAGTGACTTCAACACTTCCCTGGGCAGCCTGTTCCAGTGCTTGACAGCCCTTTCCATGAAGAAATTTTCCTAATATCCAATTTAAACCTCCCCTGGTGCAACTTGGGGCCATGTCTTATTCTATTGCTTGTTAGTTGGGAGAAAAGACTGAACCCCACCTCACTACAACCTTTTGCATTCCTGAGAAACTTCACTTCTGTTTTCCTAGTTTTTTCATAGTTTTTTGGAAGGCAGATGTATTCTTAGCTACAAAGAGAGAAGGCAGCATTTGGTGGGCCCCAAAAGCTGGGAGGTCTTGTGCTCAACCTCCTGTGGAGTAGACCTTGACAGAACTACCCAACAGGCTTTCATAAAATAAGCAAGCAGCCTTGATCTAGAGTGATCATTGCCAGATCCAAAACACTAAGCTGCAAATGTGCAGTATGGCTTAGTAAGGCAATTCCAGCACAAGTTATTATCCCAACTGCATCCAGGCTGAAATGAATTCAGTGATGTTTCAGATTAATTTGTAATATCCACACACTGTGTCACTGAAGGGGTACCAAAAATAATGGCAAGAAGACATCCAAGGCAAAAAGGAGGTGAGGCTTCAGAAGGTGCATATACTTTCTGAAGTCAAAGGAAGGACACTGTATCACTAAGAAAAGCTATGCAGCCACATAATTCAGAATTTACTGTCAACTTTCAACCAGCCTGGGTGGATTTTCCAGTTTGTGGGTCGTGCTGAAGTGTGTTTGATGTGGAAGCTGTCTGGCCCCCTTCTGCTACACCTCACTTCACACTCAATGGTGTCTGCTGGTCCTTCTGTCCTCCATCACATCCACCCTGTAGGTTCCCATATAGTTAGCACAACACATTTCTGGATTACCACACTCTTTTTGTGTCCCTGATTATCAGAGCTGGCTGCACTGCATGCAGCACTGCAATCCCACCCAAAAACTAGCTTTGAGGTGGTCTGGTTTGAAGATTCAAGCCTTTCAAGAAACATGGAGAACTATACATGATTTTTTAATTAGACAGCCTGTGTCACCTAAGAGCGGTATTACCTCTAGCAATGTGTGCAGGTATTTAATATCAACTGCTATGTCCTATCTAGTAAAACCTAGTCCCTGCTGGAGCTTTTCTTCCTTTTGAATCTTTAAAAATAACTTGACAGGTTAGCCCGTTTTACAAAAAGTCAGCAAGTCTGACACCGTACCGTGCCTTAGAAACAAGCGCCTTTAAAAAGAACAGTGCTAAATTTAACTTTCTCAGAAAGTGCTAGCACGGTGCTCCCACAGCTCAGACACATACATGTTGTGCAGTCCTGAAGAGTAGTAGGACAGAGTGGGGCTGGGAGAGCGGGTCTGCTGTCGTGCAGGTTTCACTGTGCGAGGAGGGATGGAAGGACTGGTGGAGGACGGCTTTGAACTCCGTGGTGGGACCGGGGGAGCGTTGAGGAGCCTGCATTCCTCTTTTACCTGTACAAAAGAAGAACACGTAAGCAAGCAGCAAGAAAATCTGGGCAACAGCAGCCTCAGCCAGATGAAATACATCTGGTTCTGCCTTACTCTTTGAAAGGAAATAATTAAAAAGGGAGGAGAAGAGAGAAATGAAAAAGTATATACATTTGCAACAGTATGTAGCTGTCAAAGAAGTCCAAAAAACCACTTTGCCACTGGCAGAGCTACTAGCAATCTTTTTTAGGGCACATTTCAGCAGTTTGATAGCCACTCATTTAAAAAGTAAAAGAACCTTCCAGTAACATAGAAAATCAGACAGACTGTTCCTGATATTGTACATTCTGTAAGGAGCAATTCATCATGCCTAAACTTCATTAGTGTTGTTTATTTAGATGTAATAAACCAAGCTTATGTAATGAAAAGATCTCAATATACTTTGATGTTTCCTGACTTACTTCACCAGTGATAGTCAGTCATCCAGCTCTAGGATGATTCCCAGCCTCCCTCCCTCAGGAATAGTACATGTATCTCATATTTACCAGCTTCTGGATTCAAACTTGGAGCTTCAGTCCTTCTGTAGCTGCCAAGGCAGGGCAGGATAAGGCTGTCCAAAATGTAGAAGTGGAAAGGTGTGGGCACAAGAGTCTGTTCAAACAGTGCACCAAGCCAACAGGTCTGCTCCATGCAGCCAGACAACCTTGCAGCTTAAAACACACAGCTGTAGCACTGCTCACCTGAAATTTAGTTTGGTGTGTCTATGTAGGAGCAAAATGTCAGGATCCATTCCCATATAAAAGATGATGGAATTAAGGACTTAATCTCATCAGGACATATTTGGGAGAGCAACTCTATTTAGTAGGGCTAGAGGTGAGAAGGCTGCTGAGAATTAGGCTGCCAGGCAGGATTTTTAACAATTCACCACCTGCCCCTGGGCAGGAGGAGACCTCTATGTTCTCCTTGTCTGAAACAGTCTTAGATGCATCAGAAAAGGGAAATTATTTTTGTGTTTGAAAGCTGCAGTTTATTTTAAAATTTTACAGCACTGCAGAACTAAAAGTTATCTTAGCAGTTCTGCAACACATAATTAGCAATTAAAGTGATTTAATTTACTTAAAAACAAAATAAATGTGGAACCTTTTGCAATCCACTTCAGTGCTTTCAAAATGCAATAACATATTTAGTACTTTTGTGAAATGGAAAACTGGGGACTAGGACACTGTACTACATTTTTTCCCTAATTCAAAACAAGTCAAAATTACAGGAAATGCCCGACAGCATAAAACACTGAAATAAATCTTGTTCTAAGGGTTCTTATTTGCTCTTTCAAAGAAAGGAAAAAAAAATGAATCAATTTTATTCATGTTTGTTATTGAATTCAGGCATAAAACTCTTCAGCCATTTTAGTGTTGTGTCCCAAGGATGCCTGAAGCCTTTTTTCCCTCCCCAAGTCAGAATAGGCAAAGTTAATACTGAATGCTATTGAATATATATCCATGGGGTTAGAGACACCATTCAGGGGAGCTCTTGGAGCACAGCAGATGGTCAAAGGCTTAAAGTGTTTCTTTCCTGGGAAGACTGAGGCATTCAAAGGTGCTGGCATAACAAACTATGCCAAACTCTCTTGCTGACCTAGATTGCAGATCAGAAGGAAGCCATAAATAACACCTGTTTGGAGTCCCATTTGGTCCCTGTCATAAAACTATAATTACAGCTGCCACACACAGCCCCCAGAAAACCCAGCAGAGGAATAAAAAGTAGAGATATTGCAGATTAAATGGACAAGAGCAAGGGGAAGCTTCAGGAAAGCCACGCTCACTAGGTCCAAGAGAATGGCAATGAAATAAATAAGGGAGATGAGTGGAACAGCCACAGTGTGACAGGACAATGACCTCGATGGCTGCTGCTCTTAGCTGGAAATACTCTTTGCCCTGCAAGCACTGGATGTCACATGGCTGTCAGATACAGATAAAACACATTTACACTGCACAACCTGAAACTTCTATTTGATACTGACCTCTCATGCACCAACCCTCCTTCCTGTGACCTAGGAATGGTGACCTGTTTCTAATGGCATAAGGCGCTATGTTGATTTTAAGACCTCTGCTCCTTTTCCTTGCTGCCAGCCCAAGCCCTGCCAGCACCGCCTGGGCCCTGGGGTGTCACTGCTGAATCTGGGTGTTACGGTGCCCACTGCAGTGACCAGCTCTGCAGCTGCCTGGATAACACCTGCCCTGTCACCAGTATGACTGTGAGTGTAACACAGAGCAGTTCCAAGCTCCTCATCCACAGGAGCCTGAACTTCCGGTGCACTCCACCAGGGATGTGCTTTATATCAATCAGGAAAACAGCCTCTGATTTTATGCAAATTAGTGTTTGGGGAATGAAGCAATTACTAATTTACAGGCCTTAATTCAGAAGTTATTCTCCCCTCCTCTGCCTTCTGCCTTCACGCTGCTTTGATTTTTCTGAAAGGTATTTAGAAAATACACGTGATATATCAGAATGCTTCATCCTGCTGGAGAGAAGAAAACCAGAACAGCTTCTGAAATACCCAGATGTCCTTTCCTGTCCTGCAAACAGCTCCTGGACACACATTTTAAATTTAGTGCAAAAATACAATTGCCAGCCAACCTTTATACAGAAATGCTATGGAATATCATTCTAGAGGGAGTGATGACTAAACCGCATGTTCTTCAGCAGCTCCTGAGATCTACTTACTCTATAAATACCTACATGAAAACCATGCAAACCTCTCTTCAGCCCCAGCCCACAGATGAATTCAGTAGGTCACTGATACTCACTCCAAAGCTGTTCCAGGAAGCCATAAAAGTGAGTCTAAATTCTTATAATCTGTGGAAATGTAGGTTTTTAGCTTTATTTTTAATGGGGCTACACCCCCTGCCCACTTTTAAATGCAAGCTAATATCTTTAGCAGAAGTTATTTCTCCAGCATGGCTAGAAAGCAATATCCACATTGCTGACAGCACTCACACATTACCTCAGTAATGTAAGACACACATGACAAAATTCCACACTTTACAGAATAACTCTCAAGGGCAACATACACATCTACCCCAAATGTCACCCTGCTGGCCCCAAAAGGGAGTCACTATGCCATGGGGATTCCCCAAGTATGAGGGTCCACACCAATGCTGTGCAGGTGCTCCACAGTGCTCCCAGCACCCTACTTCCCACACCTCAGGGATGACATAAGACCCTCATATCTCAGGCATGACCTGGGCAGTCAGCACCCCCATGGCACAAGGGCTGCCCTCACCTTGCTGCAGGGGCAGCCTTCCTCCCCCACCACCCACTCCCCGGCACTCCAGCACTCCTCTGACCCTGTGCAGAAGCAGTTCAGCTCGCAGAAATCAGCAGGAAACTAATCATTTTCCAGATCCAGACCTGGCTGCCTGCCCAGGCACAGGAGTGCCAGAGCCAGCACAAAAGAGAAGCCAGGATGATGTGTCTGGGAAAGGAGGAGGAGGTGGAGGAGGGTGGGACCAGCCCCACACCAGTTAATGTCAGTGTAGGCTGCCAGGGAGCCTCATCCCGATATGGTGCTGCTGGGCACTCGTCCAAGAGTCTGGACAAAGTGTCAGTGCATACCTGACCTCAGAGGCAAGGAAGTGCTCTTGGGTTCGTAAACGCTTTGCTAAGAAGACATAATGTCTTGCCTTTCCTGGCTGCTCCAGCTGCTGCATTTGCTTTTCAGGCAGTTTTGGCAGCACAGTCCAAGGGCTGCAGTTGGGCATTTCGTGCCTGCACGGTGTCCTCCTCCCCTCTCCTCGCTGCACCTCCCCAGGAAGCACAGAGCCTGGCCAGGGGCATCCCCACGGAAATCCACTGCAGGCTAACCCAGCATGAATGAACACAACTTAGCTTTCAACCAGGTTGTGACCTGACTTGTGAGGGAAAGGCTCCAGCCAACACTACTGGACTGTTAGATGGCAGAAGGAAAGGTGTGGGATGATCATGGTTTGCTACAGTTTGGTCTCAAATTAGTCTTAATTTACTGTACAGCCATGCTCTTGAAATCACCACAGGACTTGTAACAGGAATTATATATTTTTTTAAATTCCAGAAAAAACCCTGCAAAACAAATTTGATAAATGATATCCACCAAGATTCATGCAATATAAGTATGTATCACTGACACTTTGCTAAAGACTCCTAGACAGTCTTTCCTGGGGAACCTTCTTTTTTCCTTTCTTTTTTTTTTTTTTTTTTTTTAAATAATGTTTAGGACTATGTCAAGGGAGCACATAACAGGTGGATTCTCCAGCCAGTCCACATAAGCTCCTGTTGATAAAACGTATTTGTATTTTTCCTCTGAAGTCTCCATGACATTTCAGGTTTGGAGAACTGGTTTCTCCCATGAGTTTTCATTAAAAACCTTAGGCCAGGAAACATGCTCTGTTTAAAACTGACTAGAAGGCTCATTTATCAATTCTGCAGAGCTCCTATTTAAATATATTTTCTTTCAATAAGCAGTACAGAATGATTAGTTAAGGTCTAGTTCGATAAAGTTTCCTTGAGGATAGTGCCACAATATTCTTCAAAATCAGCTATAGGTTCACAGTAGAGAAGACAATCTCTCATTAACAAACACTTCAAATCTGTAAAAATTATAGCTGTTCTCATTATCAGAGCCTGTTAACTGAAGACACACACTAAGGTCATCTGAGGCAGTTTGTGCGTGTGGTCATGCCCCACACACTTTGGCCACAAAAAGTATGAGAAAACATGGAGGTCCCATGGAGAGATGATGCGGAAAGCAAGAGAATGAAGTGACTCAGCAATTCTTAGACCTTGTTTATGTGAGCAAGAAACCCAAAATAAATATCACCTGAAAGTATCAGGATTAAGCTACTAGATGAGTAGTATTAAATATACTCTTGTGATTTTTAAGGCATGACTTACACACAGTAGGAAACTAGCTGAAGTTGCACATTTTGCGAAGTCTGACTGCTTTCTTGCCCTGTATGTGCCCTTCCCCCTCCACCAAGTATTTCCTAAAAAGATCTGCATGCAAACTCTTCACCACCTAAAGAAAGAAACAAACAAACATAAATAACCCTGACTTACTGCTTCTGATTTCGGAGGCACTGGAGGTGGAGGTAGGGAAACATCTGAAGACTTTGTGGTTGTTCCGATAGTTGCAGGCACAGGAAGAGACGCGGTACCACACTTTGATCGGAAAGATCCTCTGTAGTTGTCACACTTGTTCTTCTCACTTAGCGAGCAAGAGAGAGGCTGATCACCACCCTTTCCAGACCCTTGGTCCAACCAGAGCTCTTCATAAGGAAGTTCTGATTTCGTAGGCAGAAACATCGATTCTTCGCTAACTTCAGGGAAAAGATAATCACTGCTACTGTCCCCCGACTCCTGGTACTGAAGAGCATCGTGAGAGAACAGGGCCCACTCGTTACACAAGTCCCTGCAGCCGTGGAGGTTCACCTCGCTATTCCCATGCAAGTTGTTGCCATAGACGCAGACGGAGAGCCGGTGGAAGGACTGCGTGAGCTCGTCCCGCGCGTAGCTGAGGGAGTTTGGCACATGGCTGTGCCCCGTGCACCGGCTCTTCTTCGGGCTCTTGCAGTCGTCGTTCCAGTCAGTCTTTACATCTCGCACGGCACGAGAATACTCGTCTATGTCAAACTGTTCCTGGCATATGTTAAACCAGTGCTGGATGAGGGGTTCATGCCACAGCTCCCCCTTCACCACACTATCAGGTAGAATAAATTTTGGAAGAGTCAAGTGCAAAGGAAAATGCATGGGAATGATTTTGTTTCCACGAAGCACGCAACAAACTACAACAGTCTTGGTCTGAATGTTGACAAACTTGTACCTGTGCCCCTCACGGATAAAATGCAGGTCATAAGGGTTTCTTGGTGTAGGACTTGGCACTGTCACATTAACGGGCAGCCTGGTTTTTTCTACTATATTGCGAATTGTGTGCTCCCCTTCTTGCATCTGCACCTCCAGTGGGCTGCGAGTGCTGAACTTGCCCTTGCACTGGAAAGGGAGACTGATGCTCTCGTTGGTCCTGTGGTTCATGCAGATGAGGCAGGGCATTTTGCCCCTGCCTAGCTTACTAATTGAATTAAGTTTCCCAATTTTTTTGAAGATGGTGTTGAGCCGTGACTTCTCCTTAGAAGATTTTGCATAAAGGATTTCTGCTTGCCCCATTAAAGTGAGCTCATCCCCAGTACTAAGGGTAATGTTGTAAACTTCAGTGTCTTCATTGCATTCACCTGAAGCTACCTGCAAAATAAAAATAAAAAATTTGGTTTTCCCCCAACGAAGACAATACTTGAATCACATCAAATCTCTTGAGACTGAACTTACAATACTATGTATTGGAAAAAACGAAAGTAATTTTATTTGAACAGCCAACTGGTCAAGTGCAAGGTGTTTAACCCAAAGCTCAGCTAAGTAAGCTTTTAAAATTGTTCAGCACATTCCTGCATCTTACTTGAGAGGAAAGAGCCACCTGAAACTGCCAAAGGAGGCATGAGAACAAACATTATCATATTTTAAAGAAAGGGCAAATCCACATATCCCAACAGTTCGAACAGCCGCTTGTGTCATACAGCTATGACAGACCATGGCTGGATTCCCTTGGGTATCTTTTCCCCACACCCTTGTTTTTTGCTGTTTGCTAGAACTTATTTGCCAGGCTCTTGAGGGAAACAAACTTCTTTCACCATCTTCAGCTCCCTGAGGAGCAGAAAAGGTGATCTCATCATTACAGATGAAGCATATCCCTTTGATATAATCTTTTCCAGGCTAGGGGGAATGACAGATGACATCTATTCCCTGAAGGAGAAATCAAGAATACTGGTCTATCCCATATGCCTAACCCCCCTCCCCCCGCTTTGCTCTCCTAGTCATAGACTTCCTTCCTCATTTTTTGATCATAATTGCAATTTAAGAGATTAAACAACATATGCACAGCCATGTGTGAGCTTTTCTAGTATGGAAATTGCACCAGGAGAAAAAACCCAACAAAACAGATGTCCAAGGCTCATTTGCTCCTGAAGTTATTTCCTTAAGACCAAAATAACTCTTCATAGACAAGATTGCTCTGTCTCATATTTGAGTGGTTTAATATGAAAAGCCCTTTCCAGGGACCTAACAGAACCCACCCAATTCTTTGGTAGCAGCAGATTCCTACTCATAAATGAAGGTGCACCAGATAAACACTACTCATCTGTTATAGACCATTTTATTTGATAATATCAAACATACTAAAGAAATTGCCAATGAAAACATATGCTAAAACTGTATATCCCTTCCTCACCTCTGAAACCCCTAAAGACTTCATGGACTTGAGTGAAGTTCAAAATCCAGGCTTTGAACCCTGGTATCATCACACAATAGCCACTGCATGAAGTGAAAGCTGTAATTCCAGTAAGTTAATAACTGACAAGCGCTGTGAATAATGCTTCCTCTTGTAAGACATGACCTGCAATTCCCCTGTATTTGCAGAACTGTGATTATCTTCTGCAAGCCTCTCGGAGCAATTGCACAGGCAGTGCAGGCGAGGTGTGCCGCCTTAGCACTTCAGGCTTGGGGTTTCCGGAGAGGAAGTCATTCAAACCCTGAATTATCTAAACAAACACTAATTGGTCTAATCCAGGAAACTACTAGGATTTATGGTACGTAATACTCATTCACAGTTTGCACCACTGGCCTGACAGCATTTTGAAACACCACGACGTGAAAGGAAAGCACTCGGGATTTTTTTGCTGATAACGCCTGTGTGACGTTCATTGCTGGTTTCTCCTCAAACTGTCACAGAGTGCTGCACTGGAGCTGCAGCTACACAGCCCCGCCTTCGAGGGGCTGATAAGGGCTGAGGACACACAGGGCTTCGTGCCTGTACCACGCAATCCCCCCCTTCTTTCTGAGAGTGTGTTTTCTCTAAGAATATTGGTTTCTAGAATCAACAAGTCTCCACAAATGGCTGGTCTGATAATGCCAGCTACACTGTTGGACTTTTCACTTGATGCTGCATGATCACAGCTTTTCCTCACTACTTGTGGGACACTGTCCGGAGCGAGGGAGGTGGCACAACCTACAGCATTGGGAGCTCCTCCTCGGGCAACTTACAGTTCCCTGGTGATTCACAAACAAACAAGCCACTGTAGGAGGAAACAGTGGGTCAGATGTGAAACCACAGAGGTAACTACACGGCTGAGATTCACAATGAAGGTCTTGCGGAGCAGCTACTTATTAATGTCATCCATTTCAACCAACCAAGTAGCAAATGGACTTTGAGAGTCAACAGGCATGTTTAAATACAAAATTATTTTCAATTAAAAACTCTGAAAACCATTTTCTCATTGTTAAAAAATATAGTCACAGGATAATTACAGGTGAAAAAAGGCTGAATTTAACCCTGGATGTGTCTACAGACTGGGGAATGAGATGCTGGAGAGCGGCACTGTGGGACTTGGGGGTCCTGGCTACTGGCAAGTTGAACATGAGTCAGCAGTGCCCTGGCAGCCAGGAGGTATCCTGAGGTGCATCAGGCACAGCATCACCAGCTGGTCAAGGGGGATGATTGTCCCGCTCTGCTCTGCACTGGGGTGTAGAGTGCTGGGGGCAGTTTTGGGTGCCACAATATAAAAAAGACATTAAGCTCTTAGAAAGCATGCAAAGGAGGGCCATGAGGATGGTGAAGGGGCCTTGAGGAGAATCTGTACGAGGACTGGCTGAGGTCACTTCATCTGTTCAGCCTGGAGGAGATGGGCGGACCTCAACATCCTCACAAGGGGAAGTGGTGGGGCAGACACTGATCTCTTCTCTGTGGTGACCAGTGACAGGATTCAAGGGAATGGCCTGAAGTTGTGTCAGAGGAGGTTTAGGCTGGATATTAGAAGAAGATTCTTCACCCAGATGGTGGTTGGACACTGGAACAGCCTCCCCAGGGAAGTGGTCACAGCACCAAACGTGACAAGAGTTCAAGAAGCATTTGGACAATGCTCTCAGGCACATGGTGTGATTTTGGGGTGCCCTGTGCAGGGCAAGGAGTTGGACTCCATGTTCCTCATGGGTCCCTTCCAACTCAGTATATTCTATGACATTTTCTGAAAAGAAAGATGAGGCCATAGTTCTAGTTTAGCACTCTGAGAAAAATACTGTTCTGCATTCTTCCTTCTAAACAAAAATATAAGGTATTAGTTGCTGTCCAAAATTATAATAAAAACTGAAAATGTGAAATTAGAAGTCTAAGACCGCACAAATTTATCCGCTAAATTCTACTATGGTGGTGTTAAGACTGCTGATACATCCCAGCAGGCTAATTATACTTTAAAATTGGTAGGTAAATTGTAGGTAAATATGTATTCCAGAATGTTAGCAAAAAGATATACCATACATATAATATATACCTCTCTCTCAATACACGTAACAGTGCACAGATATCACTCAGCTTCTGTTTTGCAGATTACACAGCTAAATGATCTTTACTTTGTCCTTGTAGCAATGACATATGAAAATCAGACTTGCTCTGTTTTGTTCACTCAAACATTTCACTTTATCAACGGCCACAAAACTTACAGAAAAATCAACAAAGAGCCATGGACTTTAGCTCAGCTTTACACTGCCTTGGGTGAACTTCAAAGGGCCTCCAGAAGCCCAGGAATCAGCCATGCAGAGCACTTCCTAAGAACAGATGGGACAAGAGGAAAGGGCCTCAAGTTGCACCAGGGGAGATTTAGATTGGATATCAGGAAAAATTTCTTTACCAAAAGGGTTGTCATTCACTGGAACAGGCTGCCCAGGAAAATGGTTGTGTCACCATTCCTGGAAGCATTTATAAGACGTGAAGATGTGGCACTTAGGGACATAGTTTACTGGTGGACTTGGCAGTGCTGGGTTAATGGATGGACTTGATGATCTCAAAGGTCTTTTCCGACCTAAATGATTCTATGGTTCTATGCCAAATAGTACACTTATAGACAACATCAAAGTGCATATCATAAATTATTCCTAGAAGGCAGAATGGGTAGCCCCACACCAGACCCATCCCCCTCTACCCTCTAAGCTTTCAGCACCAACCCATCAGGATTTGCATCTCCTCAGCCCTGCTGAGAGCACTCTCTGGGCACCCTCTGCTTCCTGCTAGGCAGCTGCTGGCGGGGTGTAGCAGAGCCCTGCGCTGTTTCAGACACTTGGACCTGCTAGTGGCAGGTCCCAGCTGGAGGGCGGGACACAGCGTATCGCTGGTACATGATGGACAGAAGGCAGCAGCGCACAGTGGCAGACTTAAGGTGGTCTAGATCACAGACTAGAGCAGAAATAATCATACATTTTTGTGGCAAAGTCTCATAATAATTCTGGAAAAGAGGTAATGCTGCAGAAGGCAGAAAGCACCCCAGAAGCTTTCACTCAGCTGCATCACATATCCAAGGAGGGCTTATACATTCTAACAATAATGTTTCATGCATTGTAAGAGCAACACCTGCAGTTTTACTTTGCACTCGCCCCTCTTTTGCTCTTCCCAGCCAGTTTTCATTGGAAACAGGTGAGAATAACCAGTGCTCCCAGCTTTGTGAAAGAGGCAGTGCTTGCCACACTACACTCCAAAGCCATCTAAGAATCTCTAGTAGATGTTCAAGCTGAACAATGAATGCGGAAGACCCACAGAACCAGAACTTCCTCCCTGTTGTACTTGCCTTCTCCCTTCCGACTGCCAGATGTTGATCCATACTACCTGTTCACTGTTGATGCCAGGATGCTGACCAGAAAGGTTACAGGCACACAGACACCTTACCAAACACACTGCAAAACAGCAGTGGGTTAAGTCACTGTAATATTTTATATTTTAAGACTCAAGCAGTTTCAGTAACATTGAAAAGCCAACTGTAACTCCTGCAGAAGACAGGCATCAGGAAAGCAAGGAACGATTATTTAGGAAACGTTCTTTTGGAAAAGCTCAGGTATACTCTTCCTTTTGCTTAAGGAAAGGCTAACTTGGAATAATAGATTTTGGTAACACCTGAGTCAATATGCTGCCTTTGACTCCAATTGTTCTAATTTGTTATAGTTTGAAGCAAAAGTCTTTAATTACTTGGACACATATGAAAACTTTTATAAAAATGATTTGTGGCTTTATATTGGTTGGTATACCTGCTAGATTTTATTAGAGTAATGCAAGCTTTGCATTCACTTTAAAAATACAATGAGGATTTTTTTCTTTTGGTAGAGGTCTTTGTAACTGTGAGGTGTCTGATTCATAGCTACAGCATATGGTTTTTACTATTAGAGCCAAGGGACCAATCATAGCACTACACATATATTTAATAGATAATATATACTAGCTACATATTTTTTTTTACAGGTCACAAAAATGGAAAAAGATTTTTAAAATGTAAAACATAGTCTTCATAAGAGCTGTTAGCAGACAAAAAAATGAGGAAACTTTTTCAAGGAAGTTGGCTAAATTCAGTGAGACAGTATCCCATTTTTCTTCTATAAATGTCTGTTTCCAAGACAGAATCAGCAAGTAAAAATCTTCATGCTAGCATACACATATTTCCCTCTGGGATAAGAGAGACTTTGCCCAATTGCTACATTAACAGCTGGCTTCAATGCTTTTCAAGGATGTCTCAAATAAATCAGTGTTCTAAAACTGACCCAAAACGTGGCAGGTAACACTGCAGAGCTGTAACATGGAGCATCTCTTTATGTGGGACGTCAGGAGCCACTGAGGCAATGGCACTTGCCATCCAGGCTCCTTTTGGAGCAGGACCCCTCTCACAGGTACCTCAACATAGGCATGCAGCAGCAGCAGCTCTGCTTCCTTTGCTTCTCTCTTACTCAAGCCACCCACCTTTCTCCAGGAGGAAAAGAGGCAGCCACAGCACTGCATTGCCAGTGCAAGACACCAAGGTGTCGAGCCCGTGTGTACCAGGGGCAAAGGGGAAAAAGAAGAAAAAACCCCAAACCTCTTGGAGCTGAGTCCTGCTGCTTCGTAAGGCTGGCATCAAGCCACAAGGCCACTAAAGCACTAATTCTTGAGGTGCAGTATTATTAATTGCCTGAAAGTCTGGAGCCAAAACCTACACACCACCTCATTTCAAGAAAGTCACTACTGCAGCACTTAAGAATGTCACCGTAGGTTACAACCTACTATATATGTGCTTTATGGCAACTCAGGGTGAGTTTATCAGAGGCATTAGAATTACAATCAGGAGATCAATTTTGCTGCACTGTACTGCACTAACATCTGCCAAAAAAAAAGGGGGAGGGGGGGAAGAGCAAAGTTTTCACTACAGATTTCTTTCTGCCAAAATGCACACTGTATGGGCCAACATGGTTAAATCACTGTGAAGAGAGGATTACATAAAAAAAGATGAGCAAATCAGGTATCAAAAGTTCACACCAGTCATACAGTGTCTTTGATGGGTAAGAAAATCATCATTATAAGGCTAATTTACTAATCCACCTCTCCATTCTGGAAAGTGTCTGCAAACAGCTTCACAGACTCTCCAGAGAGACCAAGTGATGTCTTCAGGACAAAAACATTATTGTGGAAGATCTGAAGGGTCCTGCAACACTAAGTAGGCTGGTTTTTAGAGTGAAGGAATTCCCGGCTTGTCCAATGTTCAGTCAGACAATACTGTTGCTTTTTTAAGAGAACTTTTTGTGAATTACCCTCAGTATGATGTGGAGGATTTGTTCCTTGTTTTGTTTTCAAGTGTTAGTGCAAATAGCTTCCTGGGTGTTTGTACACACTGCCATCTGTATGGGACCAGAGCAGTGGAGAGCAGAAATCTACTGCTGTTGCTTCAGCAAAAGATAGGGCCCTGGGGTAGCTCAACCTTCTTAGTATTTTGTTCCTAGTAATAGAGAATCAAAAATTCTCATTGTAGCATAATGCTGTAACATAAACAAAACCTTCTTCAATTACGCAATGAATATTAATACAAAAAAGGTTCTCACCTATCTGGTCAGTGAAGAAAGAACAGAATACCTCTAATTTTCAATCAGGAACAGATTAAACTACTGACTGAGTGAAATTCACTTATTCCCAGGACGCTCTAAATTGCTGTGCCTGTAGATGCTGCTGGCCACCGCCTGTGATAACCAACTGGGTATCTAAGTGCAGTACGTGTGAACAAAAAAGTTACTAAGTACTTTAAGCCATTATGAAAGTTTTATTTAACCTAAAATTTTTGTTTGCTATTCTGTGAAAAGTGGTTCCACCTTTCCCTCCTAGCTGCACTTGCTGGCACATGTTACAGCTGTCCTTCAAACACCCGGCAGGTCCTCAACCCCCTGCCTCAGGGCACTGCCCAGAAAGCCTGTCCAGCGGCAAAACCACGGGGAAGGAAGGGAGAACTATCTCCCCTGCCTCCCCAGGATAACGTGGCTGATTTTTCTCTTCAACAATTATTACAAGAAGCAAAAATAAAGTAAGCCCCTTAGAAAAGATCTTGCAGCCCACTGCAGCGAGAAGGCAGCCTGCCGAAGGGCAGCGGTAGCTGTGAAATCCTGCTGGAGCAGCCAAGGATTTACACACAGGAGCAAGGTTCACACCAAGTGGAGCCACAAGCGTGGTGTACTGGCACATGCAGGCACACCTCAACAGAAGCACACAGTGACTGACTGGTCACCTGGTAACTCTACAGGCTCCTTCTTCAAAAATTATCCACTGAAGACTTCAGTGTTTAGAACAAGAGAGAATTCCCAGACTTCAGAGCTCCTTCTCATCTTAAGTGCTTCATCAGATATTTTAGGCATTTTTTTTCTTTTTGTATCAGATTAGCTACCTTCTGATACTCTTTTCTGAATTTAAACAGGCATGCTGCATTGGACAGAAATCAACCATACTTAGTATTCCTCCCTTTGCTCTAATCAGCTTGACAGAACCTCTCCTGTATTAAAATTTTAGCGTACATAATTCTCTTGCATGTAAAGGGTTATTAAACACTTTAATAAATCCTGCTAAGTTCATTTATTTTTTGGAAGATGATAACCTTGGAATAGACTTCTATGAAACTGGAAAAACTGCCAAGAGGAATACTGCCAAGATAACTGTGTAACTAGGTTAAACCTGGATTATTACTACTGTTATTTACATTAAAGAGTATAACTATAAAACTTTTTAAAAATGGATTTGATATCTAACAGTAAGCTCTGCTTATTTCTCAGTTTGCTACATACGACAAAGAGTTTTAAAAACACTCATATTAAACTCAAGATATGGCATTTTATGTTTAAACAAGTCTGTAGACAAATACTTTTTGCACTAGAAAATCAAAGTTGCACATTCTACTGTGCCATTCTCTTGGTTTGGTCACTGATCAAATGAGAAATAATAGCACAGCACTGGATAAGGCTAGCAGTCCAAAGGATTTTTTCTGAGCAGAAATGAAATTTTCTTGTTCGCTTGCCTAAAGATACAGAAGTGTTCCAACTTTCTCATGTAGCCTTCATTCATGAAAGCCTCTGTTTTACAGGCTCAGGTTTTGCAGAGCACAAATGAAAACAAACTACTGTCTTGCAAGGTGTGAGTCTTTGTCACTGAGTAAATTAACTGATGAGCTCTTGCACTTACACCTATAAAAACTGAACTAGCAGGTGTCTTCCAACTGCAGCAGTGCAAGAAACAGGAAAAAGCCATTAAAAGGTTGCTATACAAAGCCCATCTTGATACACATAGGACCAGGAAACTCCAGACTGGTTTTGCACCAGCAGTATCAGCCAGTTTCCCCTGTAGGGTACACAATGTGGATCCACACCATTGCACCCCAGCTCTAGGATGCTCTTCTACCAGTCTGAGATGGTGTCACTGCTCAATCAAACCAGATAAGCCTGAAGACCACTCTGCTCTCATGGCAGAGCTGACCTACCTTGTGCAGTGTCACACATGTAGGACAAAGAAGAACGAGTTCTGTCTTCACTGCTTCATGACATGGCACTGCAGTGTGTTTGGTGACAGCAAGCCCTCCCATGGGATCAGTGACCCTTTGATGAGCCCAAGAGCTATGCACATGCAAACACACACACACACACACGCAGAACAACTGTGTCTTTTTTTTCTTTTTTTCTGTTATTTTATTCACAATGCTACTTAGCTGCAGTAATTTTGAGACAAGCAACCCCATCATTTCACCCTGTGTGCTCTCTGAGAATGAGGCTTTCTGGAGAGGGATTTGAGCAGCTGCTGCTCAGCAGAGAATGAAATTCAGACTGCTGGAGGGGGAGGAGAAAGGGGGCAACAAACAACATTTGTTTAAAATCTGGCAGGAGCATCCTAATTAGATGAATTATTGAATGGATCATCAGGATTGCTCCCCAAAGTGCCATAGGGCAGGAGAGCCCTTAGAAGACATGTTGATTTAAGACTGCAAAAATGATCCCAAAGAGCACCATCACTGAATGTGGAACACTAAAGGCTCATTTGTCTCAAAAATCACACTTCCCACTCAGCGCCGTTGCTCACTTGCCATGTATGTAAAGGTTGTAACAGTTAATCATTTAGACAGGGATAAATATTTATTCAGGGACTACCTTAACGTTGAATGTTATTTCCTCCATGACGTAAACTCGTTCAGGAAATGCTTTAGCCACCTCCTCCACACTGTTAAAATACTGCACTGGCTCCTTAATATCTCGGTCTTGTTCCAGCAGCTTAAACTGCCCTGAAAACAGATGATAAACAGAAGAATTGTAAGATATTTATACTGGACAACTGTCACTGTGGCAACTGCTGGCTCAACTTCTTCACCATTTTGCTCGGTCAATTTTTCCAGTTATTAGCAACCAAACAAGAAGACGAAAGATTGTAGAGTCTCCTGAACCTGCCATGAAAGACACCCACTTTCACTGGCTCGGAATGAAAAGAACGTGTGGCAGTCAAAGTGAAATTAAAAAAGATTGGTTTATCACATGCTCTCTAGAAATGGTAAATAATTATGGAGGCATTTGCATTTGTGTACTTAATTCAGTGTCGTTATATCTGTACAGATAGCACTTTTGGGTCTTTAATATTAAAAGTTTTACAGAAAGAAACCACACCCATTACTACAAAACTCCAAAACAATAAACATAAAGTGTTTGGGTTTGTTTTTAGCATCATCAAACAGCTATTAAACATGGTAGGGTAAAGCCCTTTTACCCCTGGGCTTCCCTAACAATGGAACAACATCTAACTTTCCTTAATCATAAACTAAGTCCTCTGAGAACTTTAGCGAACATAAGATATTAAACCACACACATTTAGAACTCTTTTGAAGGTGTCTGCCTTCAGAAGAGCATGAGAAAGAAGTGTTTCTTGCTCCAGCATGAAAACTTTGTCTATTTTCTATGTCTTGTAAAAGGCAAGAACTAACATGGACGGAGCCACCCCAGGCAGACCTGCCAGGGACAGTCAGGCACATCAATCACCTGTGTGCACTATGAACACAAAGTTTAAAAACTTTATTTTATAAATACAGAGATAAGAAAAGCTTAGACAGTTTACTGTTTGCATGACTTAAGCTTAAAATCAGTGGAGTTGTCTTTCCAAATTTAGAAATGGTAACTACTACTAAGTTAAAGGCTGGTCTCAGCAAGATTCCATGTAAGAAACAACTACAGAAAATGAGAAAAAGGTTGAAGAAAATCTATGGTTGGTGCAACTCCTGTCAGTCTCATTTTAAAATTTGCAATGCATGCAGCCACTGGATTATTGTTCCCAAATAGTGCTCAGCTTCATTACAATACATCCAGTACATGAGGATGTCAGCCACCTACAGAAATATTTTCTCACTCCTTCAGCATTCTTGTGCTCAACACCCTGCTGCCCCTTTACATCCCATCAGGCTTGAGACTTCTGTGACACATTTGGAGAATTCACCCACACTGAACTATTTCAGTCCCCATAACAGCAGAGGAGGAAACGAATGCAAACTCAGCGAGCCCTGACGCCCCATGAGAGAGAGCTCCCACCCCCCTGCCAGGTGTGTGCACACACATGTACCCACCCACTCAAACACCCCCCAGGAGAGGTGCCAGAGCAAGAGGCTCAGTGCTGCTGCCCATCCCCAGCACCTGCTGCCAGGGGCACACCCTTTTAATCAGTATGTTAGAGTTCTGTGGTTGTAACCCCAAAGATCAACTTGCAAGGCAGAGGACTTCCTTTTATACCCTTCCATAAGTTTCATCTTTCTAAAGTGGTCATGGTAACTTTGACGTATTGTCAACAGGATAACGACATATGCTGGTACTTCTCACTGCGGGACTCTATTTTTCCAGTGTTTTAATAACCTTCACCATGCTTCCAAAATCTGTTGAGTTTTCCCAACTTCATGTCTGCTTCAGGACATGCTATGATTTGAAGTTCAACCAAGACAATTCATGTACTTTGGAGACCAGCACTGGGGTAGAAGCCACAGGACCTTTGGTCTGACCTGAAGAAGCCCTTCCTATAGTGTACCACAGCAGGAATGGCTTCTCTGGGTCAGACCAAAGGTCTGCCTCGAGCAGCATTCCACCTTAGACAGGAGTAAGCGACAGCTGCGGAAGGAGGCTGGACTTAAAGCACAATTAGCAATACCACCCAGAATCTCCTTTGCAGCTCACAGAGGAACTCATGGCTGAAGAATGCCCAGAGCAGGGAAGAGGTTTTGGGCTTAGTAGCTGGAAAGGTTTTCTTCCCTGTAAATTTGTTTAGTTGCTTACTGAAGGTATCTAAAACTTTAATTGTAGATGTACCCTCTTATCTTGAAAAATTTTGGCAATCTCTTTTTCCAAGACCTTTAAAGTACCTCTGGGACTAAGACTACAAATTGTAGGAGTGATAAAGCTACACCTGGCAGACAGCATGGGTAGCCACAGGAAACCTGACAGCAGACAAGCATTTGGAAAAATGCTTCACATACTTAGTAGAAACATGCCAGCATACTAAAGCTGAATTCCTCAGCATGTCCACTTTGAGCCCCTTTTGGTGCAAAGCAATAGAGGGGCCAGGCAGCCAACACCTTTGGGCTAAGGAAATCTGAAAAATTAGCAGGGAGCTGCTCAGTTAACTGATGCTGGAAAGTGTGTTGTGACTGATGCCAAGGCATGCACATGGAGAGTTGAAGAGAGAACTGTGCTTTTTAATCCCCAATCTGCTACAGACCACGCAAGTCCTCTTTTCAGGATTTCCCTGTCAGCCACAGCCTAACCAAGAGGAAGATGCACTCTGTAGCTGCATCTTTCCCTCACAAGAACCCCACTTTGCTTTGAAAGAAACTCAGGAGTGGAAGGAGCTGAGTGAAGTCAGGTTGCCCTCCTACATGGAGTCAAGCATGTGCCAGGACATCATGCAGCAGCAGAGACTATGAGCTGCACCAGGGAGCACTTGACAGCACAGAAAAACTACTACTCTAGAGCACAGAGCCAGTGACTGTACTTCAGATGGTCACTAAGGGCAAGATGCTCTTAAATTTAACAGATGTCACACAGTGTCCCTTCACCATGGGCTGACCCAAGGCTGTGCCTATTCTCGACTTATCCTCTTTGACTACTGACACAGCCACTGGGATGCAACCCTAACTGATGGCCCAGTTTGGGATCCAGGGGTCTGATTTGCAGGATTCCTGGCTTTGGTTATCATTTGAGGCAAACTGTGATTACAGTTTTTAATGACAAACCCCAAACCCAAACCACAGCAAGTTTAAGTCATCTCAGACAGATCTAAACTCAGTGGAGTTACTTCTGATTTAACACTCCATGCTTATGCACAGAATGGAGGTGAATATAATATTGCATGGAAGCTACATAGTTTTTTGAAACTGTGCTATATTGCAGTGATAAAATTTTGCTA
Organism: Coloeus monedula; assembly: GCF_965178545.1. Classification (NCBI taxonomy): domain Eukaryota; kingdom Metazoa; phylum Chordata; class Aves; order Passeriformes; family Corvidae; genus Coloeus; species Coloeus monedula. The sequence continues at coordinate 115,417,688 of NC_138781.1, forward strand.
GTTCAGAAAGAGACTGAGAACTCACTTCAGAGTGGGAACTGAGTTGGGCACAGTAACAAAGCATGAATTCACATGAACGAGGAAGGATAACAAAATACTGAATAGTAATACATGATATGAACAATACTCATCCAGCCCTTTGAATGAGAGAGTGGTCTGTAATTCTAGGTTCTCTAGTTACTCTGTTTGGAATCATAATAATACTATTTTTCTATGACTGTTATGTATTTAACAACAGTCAATCTGGTGGCAAGACATGATCAGTTACTCCTTGCAACCCAAAGTTCTACAAAAAAGGTCCCAAATTCCTCAGCACAGAACAAATGCTCTATGCTGTGTGCAACTGGGAGCAGAGTCTGCTCTTTACTGCAGAATTACACATTCCTGCAAAAAAAAGGGAAGAAGGAAAAAAGAAAGAAAGAAAAAAATCATCACTGGGAGCTCTGCTTCGGTACAAAGCGAAGCTCAGAGCTGTCTGTGTCGCTATCTGTGCCATCCTCCCCGTCCTTCAGCTGAGCCTCACAAACACAAAGCTGTCTGTGCCCTCACTGCTAATAAGCAGTTCACGAGGAGGTTGACGACAGAGGAGTACACACAGATCCCAAAGCACAGAATAGAAGGGCAGCATTAATCTCTGCCTGTTACGAAATCAAGAAGTATGCTGTGCATGGAAGCTGTCAGGGCTAGATGTTAAAACGCCTCTTCCTTGAAAAAGATGGGTTTATAACTTGAGATTTTCTATAGGCAGTTTTTAAAAATTTATTTCCTCATTGAAAAAAGTGGACTTTTTTATTGGAAGGAGACAAAGAAGGGCTGAAGAGGAGCCTACAGTAAACATTTGAACTAGATGTCAGTAACTAACTAACTAAAGGGGAGGAAGCAGACAATTTCTTACTATGTTTCTCCTTGGTCTCTATTCAAGCCTCCATAAAAAAACAAAGACAGCACGGCTGAAACACAAGTTTAATGGACATAAGTACGGCTTGACTGCATGTTAGAGTGGAATTTTATTACACTTTGCAATGGGCACAATTTCATTGGGAGGCTTTACAAAATCAACAGCAAGCCTGAACAAACCACTGGGCAATTTCACTGTGTGTTAATTAGGAATTTAACAACAACAAAAAAAGAAAATATAAAGCTTAAACTATACTTTTATAGAAGCTCACCTCTCTCTCTCTCACTAGCACAAAAAGAATAATGAAATGTTTCTGTAGTAAATCAGAGAAGGTTCAGAAAGATCAAAGATTCATGATACCTGCATGGTCCACTGAGCAGGTATGGCTATTCCTTTGCAGCCAAGTGCAAGGGGGAAATGAACAACTACTGCAAGCTTTATATCTCTTTATCTTTCTGTCTGGCCTCTGGCAGGCACAGTATTGGAACAGTTTCATCCTAGTATATATTATCTCTGTAGATTACGAATTCTTATTTCTCTGTGAAGGTACTTACAGCAAAGACAGTAAATCTACTACTGGTGGAAATGAGTCTGGAAGGCTAAAAAGGCAAGGAAGGACCTAAACCAGTGCTTATTCTCCAGTTTATGAAGGCATTTATTAAAACCCACTAGGAGCAGGAGGATCAGTCTATCTTCCTTCTTGCCAGATTGGCCCTGCAATGGCTGTGAGAAGGGGCATTAATCAGCCCTTTCTGTTCCAGCTTTCTGCTGCTTGCACTGCTTAGGTTCTTGCAGGCTTACACACGTTCCTAACTCCAACCCAGCTCCTACAGGTTATTTCTGTGATGTTAGATCCCCTGGTTTTTGCAGTGACTTACCCCTTACCCTCAAATAGTCCAGCAGTTTCCAAAAGTCCAGAATGTTTCCAAAACAGAAACATTCATTCTGTACAGTATCTGCACTGTGCCTAGACCCAGGCAGTCTTTATCTATGGCAGGCGTTCACAGGCTGGACAAACAAGTCAAGTTTTCATTGATATAGAAGCATGAGAGCACATTTATGCTCATAGACCAAAAAGAAAAGCTGGAAAAAGAAATTCTGTTAAAAAAAAAAAATAATCATGTCATCAATAGGAAACATGGAAGGTCACTGAAACATCTGCTCAGCTGTGTTAGCTGCTAAATGTTTCTCCAAGGAGGCAGGAGCCGTATTGTCTTTCAGCAGCTTTGATTATTTAGTAGTCTCACAGCCCTCTATGAGACTGTATGCAAGGCCCAGTGCTTCTCAAGAATGTGCAGACGGCACAGCAGGGTAGCAAAAGTACTGCAGAGGCTTATGTTTTGTATTATTTGTTGACTGCTGACTGCATTTTAGTATTTCAAAGCACTGCAGAGCTACTCAAAAAGGAAAGGCTCTACCTGTCAGAATAACATAATTTTGGAAAAAGACAGTTCTTGCCTACACTTTTCAGTGTTCCTGTGCATAACAGTGATAGCAAATTACTTTGTTTTTCTTCACAAAATGGTGATCCTTGATGTAACTGGGCAGAGTTGAAGAGCATAAGCCAAAAGTACACTTCAGCACACGTGGTTCTTAGATGGACCTGTACAGTCTTATCTGATTGTGTACACAACTCTCCTCAATGCCTCATTTTAGTGGGGGAGGACGGAAGGAAATCTCAGTTTATGGTCTCCCTTTGTCAGCCCATCAACTAGATCACACGGTAGAGCTATTTCATCCCTAACTAATCCTTAGACAAGGCATCCTTAGTCAAGAGTGAGCATGGCAAACCAAAGACTAAAATAATGGATTAAGCTATAATCATAACACTTCAGCCTACCTGCAATTAAAAAAAAGGGTCAATTTTTATTTAAATTGACATTTGCCAATATGTTTTTGCATAGAACCTAAATGTAGCATTTTGTTGTTGCAAGAAGTGTTGTCCTAGCAGTGTAGCTGTCTAGACCTGAGAAAAGGAAGAACAGAAGAGCCCATCACAATCTTTGACATAGCTATCATGTGGCTAACAGGGACCACGGTGTAAAATTAATACTGAAGCTCTTCCAGGGACCTACCACTAAGCCAGCCTGAAAGGGTTTGGCAGACATGCAGAAGTAATGATGAGTGGGAAATAAATGCCTTGCTTCACTTCTGTCATCTTCCAGCTTGTCGAAAGTGAGCATTTGTTCCCAGCTCTCCGGAGGAGAGAAGAGTGCAGGCACATTCAGTTCCTCTGGAGCAGCAGAGCCCCACTGCAAAGAGAGAAACTGCAAGTGCAAATGGAATTACAGAATGCTGTTTTTAACAGCAGGAGCAGACAGTAGTCCACAAAGGGACTAGTGCAGGCAGGCTCACTGCCCACAGAGAAGACAGGAAAGTGAATCACCTGCTCTGTTATCTCAGGGCTCTCCACTGAAGTAGCTACTGATTTCATCTCAGGTTGGGATGTGGCAGCAAACTAACATGGATGCACTGCTATGGTAAGTTCAACCCCTCAGTCAAAGAAAGAGCAAGATAACCCAGCAGCACAGGTTCACCCTTATCTGCCACACCGATAGCTTCTGAGAGCTATGCAAAAAATGGCTTGGGGGCAGAGAGGATATTTTTTTGAGTTATTAACAAGAACTTCTTTGTTTATTTTCATATTGTACCCTGCTGAAAGCATACAGGAAACTATAAAAGGGTGGAAAATACAACAGGAAAATACACAAGCATATCTTTGGTGCACAGCTTCCAAAGGATGACAACTGGGACACAAACTAGAAATGCTATGATTGATTCTTAAGGCATAATCACCTTGAAACAGCTATAAGAAACCAAAATATTCCTTCTGTTTTTTTAAGAGCTGCCTGTCAATACTTTTTCTTGAGGAGATGGGTGAAGAAGAGGACCTCCTGTGTCCCAATCTATACCCAATCTTCCGGAAATTTTGGGAATGTATTAAAAAAAACAGACGGAACATGAACTAGAGACAGATCTAAGTAAACATGACACAAGTAGAATTCATCAAGAGTACTGGAGCTAAACTTATGGCACTGCAAAGCAGAGGGCAAGGCACAAAGGCACATTCAGTCAGCAGATATGGTGTAACACTTCACGGGGACGAAGCCCTTCAGACTGAATAGTTTTACTTCTTGGAAATATTATGAAGATTTTGAAGCCTTAAACGCCTTTATTCCTCACTGTGTCATGTCCGTGGCACAAATAGCCAATCAACCAAGAGAGAATGAGTCAGGCATCACAACCTGGTGAGACATGTCGAAGCAGAGCATCAGCCCACTGACACATCACCTGTGCGTATGCACAGACACCATCTGAGAGATCAAGGAAGGGAATCCAACCAAGCTTCCCACACAGCAACGCAATGCTTGCTAATCAAACCCTCTAATCCTGTGCTGGCAAAGCAAAGGGGATGGTACAGCCTAGCATTCTCTTTTGTCTTATCTTACTTTTATGATTCGTAAGTAGCATAACAAAAAAAAAAAATATTCTGTTGGCAGCATAACAAAGAAAAATCAGTTCAAATGGTGACTGATGATAGCTTAAAGCAGATTTAACTCACAGATATTGCAAGAGGGGGAATTTTAGGTTACAGATGATGTAAAAAGACAGGGAAAACAAGCCTAACCTCCAACCTTTGTTTCATAAGTTATTATCATCACAAATACAAGATTACCACAATGAAATGTTCCATTTTACAGGGTCACATGTTTTGAGTGTCTGGACTGTAAGTTAACTAGATTTAACTTACTGGGTTATCATCGATCTAACCTGTAATTAGCATAATTTTCTTCCTTTCCCACATGCTTCCAGCAGACATGAAGAGTATGTTCCACAAGCAGTGCATTAGTTCACACGCTCAACTGGCCATGCAGAGGACTCTGATGAGCACCACACTGTCTGACTTTCCTAATGACTTAACAAAAGCTGTGATAAGTCTCCTGTTGAAGAGTAAGAATATAAAGACACACATGCAGATGGTAGCTCTCCTGGTGTGTATCAGCTCAAAAAGGGATTGAAAGAGGGGAAAGTCACAGAAAGCTCAACTAAACCAACCCAGAGCTCGCATGAAACAGTACTGAGGTGACTACATTTTACAGCAGCTGCCCGATGACAAAAGCTTTCCTTATGCGTGTAGGAGCAGCGTTCCCTTGGTACTGGAGTGGATAATACCCATGCTGATCGCAGTTATGACAATGTTTAAGAGCCACTGAAAGCTTATGGCTCCAACCTACTACAGCAGCATCCAGGATCCTTATGAGAACATCCAATGGAACTGCCTGCCACCAGAGAGGAAGACTTGATAAGAAGGTAAAGACAACTTAATCCCTCACTTAGAAGAAGCCTCTAGCAAAAACGACCAGAAAAGAAAATGAGGCAGAACCAAAGGTGAAAAAGTATATGGTTACAGTTCTTTCCACATTTTAAACACTTGCATTATTAAGTTAATACATTGCTTTCACTTACACATTAACACTGATTTGGTACTAAACATCAATCCTAAAGGAGCAGAGATCCAGCTTAAGTATGTCGAAGCAAACTGAACATCAAACCTTGCACTGGGTGGTAGATAAGACCCTTAAAAGAACCTTACAGTGCTCTGCCCATAGATTTGTCCATTTAAATGAAAGATATCACATACCTTTAAAAATAAGAAGCAACACAGACCTAATCTGCCTTTGGACCTAGTCATAGCTATGTGATCTCCTCCCAAATCATCAGTGTACACTCATCCCAAGATACACACACATTAAGCGAACAAGGTTGTCTACAATAGATTAACATTTAATTAAAGCACAGAAGAAAGCTGAGATGAGAGTAACTGAATAAACTCCTGGTTAACATTCAAAACTAATATTACTAGTTTCAAGCAGGCTCAAATGGATGACATGAGAATACCTGTTAAAGGTTAGCCAAGCATGCTGGAATTTTGTATCACAGCAGCATCCAAATATTCTGTCTTTATCCCACAGATTACTGACCTTATTAAAGCTGATATCACAGGAAATTATGAATGTGTAAGGTTTCCTCCTCAGTGCTGACAGAGAAAATCCCTTTTCCTTTTATTTCAAAACAAATTTGTGATTAATAATTTGGAGAAAACATATTAACAAAATCCGTTCCTGTGGGCTGATGCCTGCACCATCAACAGTGCAGTTGTAGTCCATAATCTGCATGGGCATTATGCACTACAACTACCTAAAGAGAACAGAAACCCAATGACATCCTTCCCTTGTCTCAGCAGATGCCTCCACACAGAAAGATACCCCTATTTTCCCTTTCACTCTTGCCATTTTGGTTGCTAAACAGCAAACTTCAGTTTCTTTTGCAAGTTAAGTGTCAGTGAAAGAAACTGGAGTTATTTTCTGAGGGCAGCAATATTTCAGGACCTGAGTTCAGTGTAGTTCTAGTGGAACAGTTTCTTCTAACTCCACTGTCTAAATTTGTTCAAAAAAATGAAAATGATTTTTTGCAGTGACAGAAAGATAAAAACCAGACAGCATTCAAAAAAGAAACTGTGTTCACCTGTGGCAACAGAAAAATGTTATAGTGACAGATGGAAGAGGCTTCATTCTTAAGGAAACAGATGAGTTTGAAAACAGGGCTAATCATTTTAGGGAACCCAAATTTGATTGCATTGAAGAAAGGCAACTTCTGTACATTAGAAACAAGCAGGTTCCAGGCTCTGTGTCAGGCCTGCTCTGAATCCTATCATTTCACTTAGATTAAAAAAATTGAGAGATGGCAGTTATAGGGAGAGATTTAAGTTGTGCAGAAGTGCATTTTTACCACAATATGGATTCCAGGGATCGTAACCACAAGCCAGTTGTGGATTTACACCAGACAGCTTTATGGATTTGGTATCCATCTCTTAAAAAATAAATGTGCAAAGTGAAAGCAGATCTTCCAAACAAGTTCATACACATTCTTCTATTTCTTGGTAAGTCAAAACTTTCACTAAAATAACAGCAGCAACCTCTGAGCTTAATCATTAACTTTGCCATACTGAGTAACAGCTTTTATTTATTTGGCAAAAGCTTCAAAGCCCACACTCACCAAAACTCAAGCTCTTAATATTTCTGCCATAGTGCAAAGACACTTTCTTCAACTGCAAACCAACCATCCTTTACGCTTTCTGCTCTTTTGCTGACAGATCTTTTTCCTCCTGCTACTCCCACGTGAGTATCCCCATTTCTGTGGCCTGACTTGAGCACCATTCATTGCCTTCTTGCTCACTGAGCAGTCTTTTGTGCCTTTCAGGTTCCGACCCCATCCCATGGGCAACACGCCCTGGCCCAAGTGTAGGACTGCCCAAGGAGGGCAGTCACATCCACAGCACTGCCCCTGGCAGCAACTTGTGCTGCAGTAAACAAAGCTAAAGAAAAGTGCATTCACGGAGCAGAAATCTTTAAAATGCACATAGATCACTTCTGTATAAAAAGTGCTTTTGTTTCCTGCTCAGGAACAGGTTTTTTAATTAACTGAATGGGAGGAGTTGTAAAAAACAGGAACAATGACTGAGTCAGCAGCTCAGTCAGTTCTCAGTAGCTTAACAGGGCTTTACATGAGACAGAATAAACTTATTTCATTCAGTTAGACATTTTCATCAATGTGTAGAGAGACTTCAGAGCTGGGGCTTGGTATCCTGAAAGACTGTCTGTGCATTATAGAGCAGCTTATTGTTTCAAAGCTTGTATCTCATTTGCTTGCTGAATATATATGTAGTTTCTAGCAGAGCCTGTATTTTTCCCCCTTCTCCCCTCTCCTTCAACTTAAATCTACTAAAGTATTGTACTCAAATTACTGCAGAACCTGTCACTCAAACAGTTCCCAACATTTGTGTATCTGCAATGGAAAGGAGTAGTTGCTGTTATTCTATGTAGTTAAAAAGACAATTTTCTTTGGAAAGGTACTATCACTTTGTATTGTCAATGCCTGTCAATGCCGACGATACCTTAGTTTACCTATTTACAACATGTTTAAATTAGGAAGGAATTCAATTTATTAGGAAGGAATTCAATTTATTATACTCCGACCACCAGCAATCATGACCAAGTTCTGAAAAAAACCAAGTTCACTTTACTTCTGGAACAAATTAAACGACATTTGAAAAACTGAAATGAAGCCAATTTCCAAAGAAACTCTTTAATTACACAATAGGTCTGGTTTATTCATCTGAGGTTTCCTGTCAAGGAGAGTATTCAGCTTTAAGTACATTCATGCTACAGCTAAAATTACATTAAGGAGAATTTAAAACAAGTGCAGAGCCAAAATAATACACGATCTGAAAATCACCTTGATGAAGTACATGCAGGAGCTTATGCTCCAAAAACTGTCATCTGCAATGCTGGAATATCTATCAAGCATACAAAGTAACTTGCAGCAAGCAAACATTTCTAATTTTTTTTGGTTTAGGATCAGCAGTCACGTTTGTATCACCGCCTCAGTTGAGAGGCAGAAGGTGTTTTGATCCCTGCATTCTGCATGAGCTAAGCCATCTCTTCACTCGCTCCCCATGAATGCAACGGAGTTTGTCAGAATTGTCTGGTTTCCAGTACAAGAGGACATTGATTCGGCGCTGTGCAATTTACCCACGAAGCAGACAAAGCTCTTGATAACAGCTCAAGATGAATGAAGGCAGCTTTTAAGAATGAGCATTTTGGCATATGTTCACAGCATGTGCTAAAGTGTCACCAGGAGAAAAAAAAAGGGGAAAAAAAGGGAAAGAAGAGATGAGCTGAAAAGGTGAGTGAATAGAGATGATGAGTAAGAGCACATTGCTTCAGCACTGCCACTTCATTTAATTTTCACTGCTACTCAAGAAAGCAACAAAGATGATAAATCTAAAATGCAGATCTAAGCAAGATATGCATCTGTCTCAGTTCTCTTGAATGCATTCCGACACACGCATTTTGTTTCATTACCTTAAATAAGGAGGGTACCATCTAAACCTCTCTCTGGCAGTTCGACTTAACCATAGCTGAATCCAAAAGGTATAAAGAAACAGAATGCCCAGCCAATTTTTCCCTCTTGTAAGATGCCTGCCAGCTTGCTGAGAGCCAAATGAAACCCGTTACTAGAGGCTGCCAGCCTAGCCTAAAACAGCTTGACAGAAAATAAATGCTACAGACTACACATGGGGTGGTTTAATTCCAAAAGTGTTCTTAGACCACCACTTATGGGATTTTGTTTTCTTGATCTCAATGATAATTCATGAGTTAAAGAGTTGTACTTGTGAATATTTTTCCTACATGTGTTTCTAGTGAAAACTTCCCACTAATACTGGTTTGGGGCATCTCCCATTGAAGGGCATTTTTGCACCAATCCCACTTTGTAGCCTTTCACTGAAAGGGCTGTGAAGTGGTAATTATCAGAGTGGCTGGTTGTCTGTTTGTCTCTGAGTGGACATGGACTTCCCCAGCTGCTAGATTATCACGAGATATATTATTACATACTGATTTCTAAGCACAAAAGCTAACATTAGCAGCTGCAAACATTCCAGGGAAATTCTCTGCTTTAAATTTCTGCAAAAGAAATTTGGTTGTAAAACAAGGTGATCTTAAATCTGCCTCTGAGATTAGGAAAAATATTATTAAAACTTCAATTAAAAAAAAAAGTTATTCCTTGAATAACGAAGCTAAATCAATACTGTGCAGTTTGCCTTAGCACACAGATTTAAGGCTGTAAAGATGCCATGGACAGGAAAAAAGGATATTAGGGTTTCAGACAACTAGAATTGGTTACTGTAGGTATTTAGAAAGGGAGGCAGATGGTGCTTAGAGACCAGAAAAACTGGGACATCCCAAGCTAAAAGTAACTCAAAACCAAAACCCATCATAAGATCAGTCTGCTAGAGTTGTTACAAAGATTTCCCGACAGCTTAGTATTTCCTTTCAGGAAAACGACTATTTCAGTTGAGATTTTTGAACATAGGAAACAGAGAGGCAAAGATGCTTAAAAACCCTGCCTTTGAAATGACATGCATTATGCTCTTTCGAAGCACATTTTTCCTCAAAAAAGTCCACTCCTTCCTTTTTTCAACTGTACTCCTGCATATCCAGCGAAGCAAAACCCAACAGTACACAAGGCCTTGACAGACACACAGTGGCACAGTCATCACTGTGCTGCAGAAGGTCACTTGGAGAAGGGTCACCTGCCCCAAGGAAGCAGACCAACACTTCTTTTACCCTTCAGTCTGCCACCTCCTTCCGCCACACTGAGCTGCCTTGAGGGGACAGAGTGTCCACGCTGCCAAAACCCTGCCACTGAAGGTGAGGGTCTCAGCTTGGCCAGCAGTAGGTGCAGGGTTCACAGGAAGAAGCCATGGGCATGGCGTACTCTGTCCAGACAAACAGCCCCACAGCTGACAGGCTTATCCACATGCACCTTCAGTGCCTGCCTAAGTAAATCAGTCCAAAACACTTCTACTTAAATCACTAGAGACTGTGACCACCTAAGCAAATCCAGATACAACCTGGTTTACAATCTTTGTCTTTTTGTCTTCTGGGTCTCTCTGATTGAGGGATATCAAAGAGGGCAATTCACTTTTCCTCCCTGCAGTCACTCTCCATGCTTTGAGCATGTATTATTTTGGCCTCCTCAGCCACCCTTCAAGTTGGAATTGCCCAAGTGGCTGGGAGACTAAACACCTACAGCATTTACTTGATGTCTTACCTATGTATTACCCTTCACCATGCTATGCCCCAGTGTTGCCACCCCTGCCTGCTGCAGGTTCCTCATGGCTGAAGAGGCAGCTCATTTGCCAGCTCTAGGAAGACTCAGCTGAGCCAGCTCTCAGAAAGCTGTATGCCAGCTGACCTAAGGTTTTTCTTGGACAGAAGTCAGAAAACCACTCTGTACACTTCCCATCTGATCTACATTAAACGAGCCTTACAGTGGCCAAACACCATGAAGTGACAAACCTGTGCACTGATGCCTTTTCCTGGTCTTAAAATCAAGAGACAACCACGGTTAGAAGGGAAAAAGGGATTTTACCCTGGTATTTATTTTAAGGATCCTTAGGTGCACCGTGTCCAGGTGGAATGCACCCAAATGCACACCACAATGCACACCCCCAAAAGATCTGGTATAACATTATAGGTCTTACTCATTAGCATATCTATCAAAAATTCCCCAATGAGAGGCTCCTTCCCTTGGATGGTTCTATCTTGGTTTACAGAATGTGTTCTGGAGAGACTTGGGGTCTGGGGCACACTAACTGGGATCCCCTAACTACAAAGCTTCTAAAATGTTTCATCTCCTAGCTTGACAAACAAGTCCAAGAATGTAGGCAAAAAGCACGACGAATACAGAAGTTGTAAAAAGGTATAAAAGGGGTATAAAAGAAAAGGCAAAAAATCTTCATGGCATCAGCACCATGGGAAAAAGGTAGCTATTTTCATTTTCCACAGTGGAGAAGACGAGTGGTACATCCAAACAGGATGAAGGCATACAAGTCACGTCACACACTTCTGCTCCCCCGAGCCAGCACGTCGGATGGCAGTAATGCAGACATGGCAGCACCATGTTCCACTCTCAGCAGCACAGGATGCCTCCCTTCCAGGGACTCCTGGCACACAGACCTTGGTTGCCATCACGTGCCGGGCTGCTGCTCTGTCCCTGCTGTTGTTAAACAGGCAAGGAAATGTTCTTACACATCCGTGGGGGTATGTGGGCAGACCCTACATGCCTCACTTCCAGGGTTTCTAGGAAAAGTCTTAGGCCTTGCAAACAGCTGATCTGCAAAGCCTGCACACATCTTCATACAGAGCTGAAGGCTTAGCATGGCCCTTTGCATGTTATTTACTTACTTTTTTCCCTGACAAACATCATATCTGCCAATGCCTCTCTGCTCCCCTTCTCCCTCACCCACAATTATTTCCCTCTGAAGAAAAGAAAAAACAAGCAAAAGAGTATGTTTGAAATGATCCTCTGTGATTCTCCTCTAGGAAGTGGCATACCCAGGAATCAGTATGACCCAAATTTCATAGTAAATGTTTGAAAACATAAAAGTAAAGAAATCTATGCTACAAAAAATTATTATTTTCTTTGACCACTAAAAAAAGCTTCACAGACAGTATTAATATTTAGAGAAACCAAAGTTCAAAAGCATTCTTCCCAGAGTAAAAACAGAGGATAAGTTTATCTATGACCACATAGCACACCACTCTAACAATCAGTGAAAAAGGGAAGGTTAATTAGTAAATAAATTGAGCCAGATACCAATCCTTCACAATAAAAAAGCTAACATATACCAGAAATATCAAATCACACACTTAAGATCTTTGTGCAAGATTACAGTATGAAGCACTATGGGCTAATCCAGGAACACCAGACAATTTAATTACATTTTCTACTGAAAAAATTAAACCATATGCATAGCTCATCAGATCAGGCTTTCTAACATGTCTGGTTTTGATATCCAACATCTGTCTGAAAATGAGATTTTCATTTCCCTTATGAAATCTGATTCCACCTCCATGGTCAAACTCAAGGAGCATTGATGGAAAGAAGTGAGGGAAAAAGAACAAGTATTGGGTCATCTGATTTAGCTAAGCTTATAGTTCAATCTCTAAATACTAAAAATCATAGACTACAATAATTCTTTCTTCACAGGTGAAGGCAATAGGGAAATGCAAGAATAATCAGATTTTTTTTCCTCAAGGAATATAGCCTAAATTTTCTTTCTTTAGGCCTACAACTAATTAGGGTCAGCTGTTATTAAACAATTTCTCCCACACTGTAGTGCTCTCTCACTAGTTCTGGCTGTCTCCTTGAGAAAACCTTGCAGAAAGACTGCACATGTGCGATGTACAGACAAAGAAATGACACAGTGCTTCTGCTGGATCAGCTCATCTGTCACCTTCATCACCTGTCCCCTGCTGTTACTGAGCAACACAAAGCATGGTGAGCTTTAGAAACCTGCTCATTGTGAGGATCCAGAAATATTCAGTGCTCCAGCTCCTGTCAGCTGAACAACATCTAGACAAAGGAGAACCATGGAAGTAGCTATTTAACTCCGAAAAAACGTTGCTGTAGGTGTTATTTTACAAAGTTGTAGCACCAAAAAAAAGTGCTTTTCTGAAGGAAGAACACAAGCCTGCATATTCCATCTGTATTTCACCTTATGCTAGCAATTTGCTTGCCATGTTTTTCAGCAGCCTCTTTCCAAAGGATCTTGAAGCTCCTCTGAAAACTTTATTTCATTGAGTGTACAGACAAATTCTGTATTCAGAAACTCGGTTAAACTTTTCTGTCCCTCATACTGATCTGAAGTTTTAGAGTTATTTCTTTCTTTTCCACAACAGAATTACTCTGAGATCCTTCCCCAGTGCTTTGAAGCCTGCACGGGATGCTCACATGCACTCAGTGCCACCAGATAGGGTTGGAAAACCCTACATAGTGGTGAGCAGCTGGAATTCAATCTACCCCTCTTCTGTTTCATTTGAGCTATCAATCTGAATTCAGTTTCTTACATCCCTGCTACAAGTTCAATCTTTCTGCCACAGTCAGAACTGTATATACATGAAAATAAAAAAAAGGAAAAGAAGAACTGCTCCAAATATAATCCTTGGGGCAGAGCAGCTGATTATACACCTTTATGGTCAAGGAACTGTGAGCATGAAAAGCAAATTTCGAGTCATTGCTCCACATCCTGTAGGACAGGAAGTGCATGAGTCTACACATCTTATATGTTATTCGTAGAAGTTTTAAATCACTTGTTATTGTATTGTGCAATTTTCTATTTCCATTGCAGATCTGAGAAGCTTTTCAATTAAGAAAAAAACCCAAAAACGAAACCACAAACCTACCTTCAGATTGAACTCAGCATGGTGCTACAAAAGTGTGAACAGTTCAGCATTCCCAGGAAAAAAACGGTACAGCTAAAAATTAATTCTGCCAACCCTCATTTCAAACCTCTACGAAGAGATCATTACGAATGTTCACTCACACCATTCACCCACACTTACACTAATAGCCTGTATTTGACTACAAGCTTCCTGGTGATGGAAATGCAATACACAGCAACAGCAAAATGTCTTGCCCACGCTGCTGTCAATTTAGCAGAAAAAAATTAACCTGCATCCTCCTGGTTCAGGAAAAGTTTCATCAATACACATGGGGCAGCTGGGTCTGCAGCTGTGAATATGCTCTTTTAATGATTTCCAGAAGAGTTTGCTCATTACATTACTTAAAATAATAGCCCAGCTTTTTCAGGGTTGATAGTTTTCTAAAGATTAAACTGTTTTATTTCAGCTTCCATCCAGCAACAGGAGTAGGAAATCGCTCTTACACCAGAAGGGGGTTTCTTCTGACCAAGCAATTTACAAGATAATCCAAGATGCTGCAGCACTTGGAGAAGCCAGCCAGCACAAGGGGCACATTGTTAGAAGCCCCCGGCCTTGCAGGGGCACCCTGCCTCCCCTTAGGGCAAGGGTTCAAAGGCTTTATACAAAGCTGTGGAAGGGGCAAGCTGCAATTCACCCTCTGCCCTGTTTGTTCCCCTTGCCTGGGGTGCCAGAGCTGATGCCTTGGAGACAGGTTTCAAGGATCAGGTCTCCACCTTGACTTTCTGCACTCAGTTCTGGCTTGACTCTCCTGAAGGCTGGTGGCAGAGAAAGGGTTGGGGCTGCTTTTCCTTCCGTGTCAGGACTAGTCCCACAGGAGCACACAGTTCAGCTATTACACAGAAGGGAGTTTTGTTTCCACTTGGCATCAGAACTGATACAGAGAGTCAAAGGGAGGATCAGCACTGAAGATTCATTTGTATATCAAGGGGAAATCCAGAAGCCATTGAAATTGTTTACAGCAGGTTAAAAGAATAATACAAAGAACAAACATTGTGCTGACAGATAGCCAGATGGCTTCTGCAAGCAAATCTCAACGCCTTTAGCCCAGCTAAGGCTCATTAACATTTATGTATCATCTCAGGATTTTATTTCTAAAATTTATAAAGCACCGAATTATGAAGGTTTCAGAGAAATGGGAGTCAGCCTTCTCCCACCCCCTCCCGACTTTGCTTTGTGACTGAATTGAATTTACATGGCAGGGCAAAATGGTTCAAACAACTGGTGCAGATGACAAAGAGGGGAATGGGGGAAAAGGTGTAATACAGGGGGGAACTAAAGGATGCTGATTGTGCAGCCCTGTGGACAGGGCTATTCTGGGGCAGAATTTCACAGAATTCCTGCAGTTTCACACTGCCAGAAGAGGCTCCTGGAAGTTTGGAAAAGGCAAACCACACATATGGTAGGAGATGGCAGGTCCATCACCTTCTATCCAAACACTTAGTTCTTCCCACATAAACTCATCCAGTGATTTCTATTGTTATTTGACATCCCTGTAACTAAGAGGATGTTGGCAAAGTACAGCAAGGGATGTTTCCTTACCAGACACAAGAGCAAGTCAGGAGTGATGCGTCAAGGAGTAGCAGCATCCCACAAACGCCACTCTCCTCAGTGGGAATCAGGCAGGAGTACCCAGACTTGTTTTAAGACAAAGAGCCATGAAGGTTGAAAATATTCATCCACTGCTCATCCACAGACAAATTGTGGGGAAAAAAAGTTTACCAGGCAACCCCTTTTTTTTTTCCATGGCTCCCCCATTTTGTGATAACAAAATTCCCTGACTTCTGCACTGATGCATTCCTGGCCACACCACTGACCACTGTTTCATGCACTGAGTACAGACAGAGTATAAACACTTAACGTTTTCCAGCCTACCCAAATAAATCATTCCAGTCTGCTGCTGGAGGTAAGAAAGGGTGAAAAAGCAGCACTGAATCCTTCACCTTCACGAAATGGCATTGAAGTTAAAAATAGATTTCTAACATATTTGCAATCCTTAATCTCCCCTCAAATCAAACTGATGTTGAGATTCACCAGTGTTTAGAGACCCCAAGAGATTTATTTGTAAATGGCTGGCTCAGACTCAGTTAAATCCTCCTTCTTTTTATTTAGCCAGTTTGGTGACCTGGTAACTATTCAAAACATAAATTTTAATGAGAAAAATATCCAACCACCTCCAGCACATTAAGGTTCTGTAACAGATATCATAAAAGAAAAGAAAAAATAAGGTGTTGGTTCACAGGACACTGGGGGGAGGGGAGACCTTTTCAGCAGCAGATGAATTCAGTGTTCAGAAGAGGCCTGAATCTTCCACACAGGCAATGTGTTTTGTGTGGTTCCCTGCACAACTAATCTGTTGTTACTTATTCTTTTTTCCTGCAGTATAGATGGACCCTGTGTAGCAGGGAACAGGGTTTTGGAGAACAGCCCTTATTTTGTTCAGTACAATACAGCCTTCTCAACTCCTAACGCTGCCACTTGAACCCTCAAACTGTACACAGGCGAGAGGAGAACAATTTTGAAATGAATAAAGCAAATAACTGATTTGAGTCTCCTTTGGGTGTAATGTCACATCCCAGCTTTTATGGAATATTTTCCACACCTGGAAGTTTATACAAACACTCCCTATGGGTATTTCTCAACTTTCCAAAGAAAACAGACAGCTGCTATTGTCCTGAACAGCTTTCCCATCAGATGTTTGGTGAAGATCAGAGAGGAAAGGCATTACATGTCTGCTTGCACATGATTAATTGGCATTGCTGCAGTCTAGTGGATATCTTCATTTATATAAGGAAAAGGTTTTAGGCTTTATCAGTGACATTTTAGATCACAGCCAAGGAAGCTTTGCTGCTCCACCATGACTCACCCAGATTAATACTTCCCATTACAAATTCAGTAATACTGAAAGAAGTATAAAAGTGTCCACAATAATCCAGAAAAAAAGCCTACCACTGAAAGCCATTTTTGGTGAGTGATGATATTTTTATATCACAAGACCCGAGAACACAATTCACATGCTAAATCTGTTCCATGTAGATAAAGTTTAACAGATTTTTATCCATAAAGGCATAGAGACATGCAAGTACAATTCCCAAAAGATAAAGGAATTCCCATTCTCATAGTTAGACGTGAAAGGAGTGGGCTGGAGAGGGAAATGACTGTAGTTAAAACTGCCAAGGAGTCTCAAGGAATGAATATGCATTGCTTGACCTGAATCTATTCCAGTTTCACATGGTACAAGAACAGAACATTTGCTTCCATATGAAAAACAAAAAAATAAATGTGTTTACATGGTTTTCCTGGGTAAAGCTATATTTGAATTTGTTTGGAGATAGCACTTTTTGTAAAATGGTTCTGTTGCTATCAAATAGTTCAGAGCACTTCAGGCTGGTAAAGGATAATGTAGGTGGCTAAAATAATATTGCTCTCAAGTATTGCAAAATAAATAGAAAAACAGCCTTAATTTCAAGAAAAAACTCAACCGAACACGATCAGCAGGAGAGCTCTGTTTGTAGTTCATTAAACAGGATGGAATTCATTGCTCAGTAAGGAAGTTCAGGATGTCAGATTTTTGCCATTTGGTGCAAAGCTGGACGTTGGTGTGGGAAGCAGGTGTGACAGAGCACAGAGTTGTTCAAGCACGCTAAAGCAAGAACGTCCTGTGAACTCCTCCAGAACACTAAGGCTTCATTTACTCATTTGTCATCTTCAAGTCATACTTGTCAGCTTCAGGTCTCTGGACCCAAATGCTCCCAAACACAGTACTGGCACTTCATGCACTTGCCCCTGAGGAGAATTTATGACTAACCTACCTTTTAAGGACACCTACGCTGAGCTATGAGACATGGGATTCACTCTTGTAGGAAATTCTGCACTGAGAGGGATTTAATTTTATCTTTTATAAGCAACCCCTGGGAAGTGTCATTATCAGCACTGCAACACAGAAACTGTAGAAGATGGAAAAGGCAAAAGAAAAAAAAATCAGCGATATTAATGGTTATATCTAGCAAGAAACTAAATTCACATAAAACTATAAAATTAGGAAGCTTAGAAATCATGGTCTTTCAGCTACAAAAAAGAAACTCTACCCTATTTAGCACAGTGGCAATGAATCTATTCTATCCCAAGAAATGAGGGGAAAAGAGAGTTGAGGTGAGGATTCAGAGGAAGCTATTTGGCATCCATCCCAGAGAACTGCTAAGCCCTCTCCTTCCATCCCTGCCTGAAGCCCCAACCCACCAGATCACAAAGAAGAGCTTCCAAGGAACTAATTTATGCCCCAGTTAAGAGGGAAATCTGGACCCACACATATAAAATAGGAAACAGTGAGGCTTAAGTGTATCGGGGTCATTACATCTGATGGCAAGAAAGTTTGAGTGTACAGATAGTTTATGGGAGGTGATATGAAAAATAGGCAAAAGGCTGTTTATTATTAAAAAAACCTAAATCCTAAAATACAGAGCTAAGTTTCTGCTTTGTGAAAACCACCCAGTCGCTTTGTGAAAAACTGTGGATGTTTGAGTAACTGAAGAGGCAACCTGGAAGGGTAGGGAAGATTTCGTGGGTGGAAGCAAGGAAACAAAGAGGTTGAAAAAGAAAGAAAACTGTGTGCATCAGCGAAACTGCTCAGACGAACATGAGTCTTCCCAACTTGGATGCATATGGGCTTAAACCAGTAGAATCCAGTTTTCACAAGCTCACAGCCATGAGCAGAGAGACCTTCTCTCTCCAGAGAAGGGAAGAGAGGGGGAGGAGAACAAGCAAGTTAGCCAAGGAAGGCCATCTGTTAAGTGAACTTCAGCTATGAACTCAAGACCTGCCCTTACTAGGCTCAAATATTAATAGAAGTGTCCAGAAAACACCAACGGCTAAGCAGAACAATTCCTTTAAATCAACAAAACTGAAAAAAAAAAAAAAAAAAGGAGGTATCTTATTTCAAAATAAATGCTATAGCCACTTAGTCACAAATTAGATACAAAATAAACCTTACAACCAACTCCAGAGCAAAACATTCTTAGTAATTTCAAAGGTGTATTCTCATCAATTAGGAATAAGTGAACAGTTAAATGGTATGCACATGCCAAAATTTCTCCTGGCAGCACTTGTAAAGTTTAGGAAGAAGTATTTTGGAGAGATACAAGAAGAAAAGGGAGTGGGACAAAAGGCCTCCCACACCCATCCCCAGCTTCTAGCAGAAAGGGAGAAAACAGCAAATCTCAACATCAGCTCCATATTTCAGGCAGTAGAAGGTTGGGAAACATGAGAAACTAGACGGCTATAACCCTTACCACCACACCTTGTGGTACACCACCAAACGTCCTTTCCCACAGAACGAAACGTCACCAGTGTACTGCAGGTGACAAGGACAGGTTCATTCCTATCCTCATCTTGCTGCCCAACTCTTAAGAGCATCTCACAAAACAAGACAAACATCTGAATAAAATAGTCCATTTTAAACTAAGGTTTCAGAACTACAGATTCAGTGTTTAGTAACAAGCAGGAAATAAAGGGGAGGAATGTCTACCTTTACGGGACAAATCTGTAATGTCCTTAATCAGGCAGGGACTTCTGGAAGCCATGAACTGCTCAAAGCAAGACTAACTTGAAAGGTGGATTGCAGCACTCAGTTCCATCAGGGTTGGAAAGTGTCCAAGGATGGACACTTCATGGCACCTCTGGGTGATCCTTTTTCAGCTTTAACCACAATGATAGTGACAAAGCTTTACCTTACATCCAAGTGTAATTTTCCCTGCTGGACACGGTGTACATTGCTCTTTCACTGTGCACCTCTGAGAAGTGCCTCACTTGTCTTCTCTCAAAAGCCCCTGTGGCTGGTAGGCACTGCCATCCCCTGTGTTTCTCTTCTCCAGGCTGAACAAGCCTAACTTCCTCCAGCTCTTCTCATAACACCATGTGCTACAGCCCCCAGCTATCCCAGTGACTTTTACCTAATGATTACCAGTTCACAGATACACTAAAATTTGCAGAGAGCTCTTCACAGCTAAGTAAGATTGCCAGTAAGATCATTCTGAAGTCAGCACCCTTCCTTCTTTGACATTCCCTTTATATAGTATGCTGCTGCCATTTCCCTCAACATGAAGTATGTATAGTTTCATAGTTTTATCTATAAATGGTTAAATACTGGAAATGCCTCCTGTACCCCCCAAAACATTCATGATATATTTAACATGTACAATATCCACACCACCAACTACTTGGTTCTGCCTTTTTGTCAGATTTTACCGTTTTCAGGACATATTTGTATAATATTTTCTTTACTATGAAAGAAGCTTGCATCAGCAATTGTGTGACTCCAGAAACTATGGTGTCCCACAAAATAACAAATGAAACAATTACTGAAGTAAAAAAGAAATTAAAATCAAGAATTGAGAGGAATTCCTTTGATGGTAAATGAACAGTGTCCTCCTGCTATGAGAAGAATAAAAGCTAAAATATATTTCTCCGATATCAAAACTGATAGAAATACTAATGACCTAAGAAAATCAGGCACAAAGACTGAAAACACCACTTTCATAGAGAGATTAAAAAATGCCAGTCATGGGAAAACCCTTCTTCCACTCCCACCAGAGCTGCTAATCTCCCATTTAATCCTCCCCCTCTCCCTCACTTTGCAAAATAAATTACGAAGCCAGAAGGAGCCAATGTAATCATCTAAGTCTTTATCTCTTTGATAGAACAAGCCAGAGGATTGCAATGAATTATTTCTTTTGAGTTAAGGCTTATGGGTTTTTGCTTTTTCCAAAAGGGAAGAAAAAAAACCTCCCCTGTCAATCTTGATTGAAATGTTTCCAGGGAAGGAAGTTCTACACTCAAATTAATGTTTTCGTCCTCATGCTGATTGCTACCATTTTATTTACTTTCCATTCCAGTTCTGATGTGACTTGGCCTGGCGGGCTCTTCCAGCTTTAACATTACATGGCTTAATTTCACTGCTTTGATAAGGGAGAGCTCTTCGAGACTACAGCTGAATAAAACTGACTTCCCTTCCAAGCCCCCAAAGCTCACAAGTGATATTATTGCCCAGCCCATCATGTTGACGTGCCTCTTCTAGGAATCCTGCTTTTCCCCCAGTATCTGTTCCACTGTAAAAACTAGACATAAATTGTATTCTGGCTGCAGTCACATCAGTCCCAAAGAGAGATTTGTGTAAGCCTCTGTTTTCCAAACCCATTGGTTACCATGAGGGCCATTTACCACAGAAATCAGATTAAAAAAATCTCACAGTGGATAATCAAGACCTTTTCAGAAATGACACTTCTTAAAATAGTGTTTCTTGATGTTGTGGAAATGACAATTTCCACATTTCTTGATGTTGTGGAAATGACAAATGGCAATTTCCAGTCTGGAAACAGCATATGAAAGTGTTCTGAGTTCTACAAATATTTCGAGATGTCCAGCAAATCTTCTTTTAAATCAAGTGATTAGATCCCTCTGCCCCCTAACCATCAACAACAAGCATCTTTTAGAACTTCTCGGCTCATCTGACTTTCCAGGATGCTGTTTGCTTAAATACTACTAAGCCTATTACTCCCAGTAAAGCCTAATGAAACAAATCTAGAACTCTATATGCATGTAAGACATCTTAACACATTTATCTTCTGTTACATGCCTCCCACACAATGCTTATAGTGACTCTAATGTTTAGGGTGTGAAGTAAAACGGTGCTAGGATTTTATTTAGAGAATCAAAATTTTCTTAAAATCACTCTGAGTTCTGTCCTACTAGAAGACACCAGTAGGGTTTTTTCACATGGTTAAAGTGCCTAGATTAAAATCTTGCATGTGTGACCTCTTTAATCCAGATTAATCACACATGGTGAACACATGCAGTCCAAAAGAACATGCACCCAGCTCACTCTCTGAACCCTTCTTATATTGGTAGCTGGTAAATGAATGCTTTCGAGAAGGACTTACAGAAGTTCCCTTTAATCCATTCTCAACCAGGTAAGTGTAAAACTACACAGTAAACAACTGTCTTCAGTCTTCTAAAGGAGAACTGGTTGAGATTAGGATAGGAAGGCACACACAGTTAGTGACATATTACAGCACAGAGATACATTAGTCAGGGTTTGTTTGGCTTTTTTGTTTGCTTTTAAAAATATTATTAGAATTCTTTAATTTAAAAAAAAATCTCTATTTTAACTGTATAAACCTAAAAACAATGTTTATTTCTGGATTTTTCTACTACAACATCCTTCATCATGGTTCACTTCTTAGATTTGGGACTACAGGCAACATCTCTCTTCCATGCCTCAAAAACCAGACAGTGATCAGGCTCCCCTGCAACACAAGAAGTCTGTCTCTCCACTCAGCTAGACCAGGTATTGAAGAGGAGATGATTCATGTTCAGGTAAGCACTGCTGGCTACACTGTAAGAAGGTCTCCAACAAGGCTATTTTTCTCCTCCCTGTGTAACAAGAAAGCCTCCTCTCCTCACTTGCACCTTCCCACAGAAGGCAAACTTCCAAGCACGGAGAATGGGAAATAGACTTAGCTGAATGCACCACTTCCCATCCAGGCTGGATTGGGCTTTGAGCAACCTGGTCCAATGGAAAGTGTCCCTGCCCATAGCAAGGGGGCAGGGGGGGGGGGGGGGTGTGGAACTGGATGATCTTTAAAGTACCTTCCAAGCCGAACCACTCTGTGCACAAAAAACAACTTGGTGCCCACAGAGTACTAAAGAGTGCTTTCCACACTGCTATCTGCTAGTAACAACAATGCCTAGTCACAGAGAAAAGAAAGTGTAAAATCTCACCCTGTAAAGACGAGATTAGAGGCTGAGAACATTTTCTTCTCTACGTCGAACTGTTTTGCCCTCCTACTTCAATACTCAAATCCTCCATTTATTCTTCCCGCCAAGGACTCCGTGTGTGTCATCCCTCCCATGCAATGCAAAAATAGCTGTTCCTCCCCAAGAACCATGTGCCCAAAAGTCTGCCTGCCTTTTCCAAATGTATCTTGTGAAATTCCAGCTGGTCTAACAAAAATATTATGCCTCCCTATATAATTGTTGTCACAGTGAGACAACATACCTACAAACACTACAGCTACTACCCCTCTCTGCCTGCGTTTTCCCTTCCCTCTTCCTCATTTCTTCCACAGAGAAAGAAATAGGACATTCCAGGGTATCCAGGTTTTAAAACTTTAGCTAAGATTTAAAGTCAGAGATCAGACTGCTACACAAAAAACTGTCATTTATTTGATTTACAGGGAAAAGGCAGAAACTGCTCAGATGGCTTGCCAAAGGCCTTCTGCTCTCTGATACCTCAAATATCAGCTGGCAATTTGGCACCAGCAAGATGTAGAATCCACAGAAATGTGGGACTGGAAAGTCCCCATGGCCATTAAGTTCAGGTTTCTGATCAATCACAGACCATCACAGTAACAGCTCTGTAGTCCACCAAAATTGCCAGTATAATCAACTACCACTGATTGTCTCATTATGGACACAGAAGGATTTTGCACTAGTCTCTCTGCAAGTAGCAAAGGAGGACTATGCTGGAACAAGTTCAGAGGAGGCCACAGAGGTAATCAGAGGGCTGGATCACAGGCTGAGAGAGTTGAGATTGTTCAGTCTGGAGAAGAGAAGACTCTGGGCAGACCTTAGAGCAGCCTTCCAGTACCTAAAAGGGGCCAGCAAGAGAGCTGGAGAGGGACTTTTTACCAGAGCATGTGTGGTGACACACAAGGGGGAATGGCTTTAAACTGAAAGAGAAAAGGTTTAGATTAGATTTTAGGAAGAAATTAGTTCCTGTGGGGGTGGTGAGACACTATAACAGGTTGCCCAGAGAATCCCTGGAAGTGTTAAAGGCCAGGCTGGATGGCACTCTGGAAGATGCCCCTGCCCATGGCAGCAGGGTTGGAACTAGAGGATCTTTAAGGTCCCTTCTATGATTCTATGATGTAGCTCTCCAACAGCCTCAGCAGAAAAGTAGCTCAAGTTTGTGCACCCAGATTATAAAAGTGTAGGCCTCCATCTTCTCCCAAGCAACCCATTCACATCCCAGAGAAGACAGCATGCTCCCTGCAGAGCCAGGCTGGCTTCTCAATCCCCTGTAATGCCCTCTGGAAGAGGTGTTTGGCAGCTGTAGCTCCAAGCAGGGTCTCTACCACTGCTACCAAGCAAGAGTCACTCCAATAATATTTTAATCCTGAACTCTCTCCCCATCTACAACTAGGCCAAGTACTAGTAATCTGTCACCATCTCTAAGTCTCAGAGCTGTGCCTAGGGCTGAGTTTCTGCTCTGATCACAGAAGGCCAGAAACACTTCAGCTCTCCCAAGGACATAGTGGCCACCCATCAAAAGCTAGTTTTCCTGTTAATACAAACTGTGGGGAGTATTCATGAGCTTCTCGTTTCAATTCAGACAGAGGACAAGAAGAAACTTTAAGCTTCAATTGGATGCTTTCATCAGTCTGCTTACATTTATTTGCCCATGCAAAATTGTCAGGCAGCTTTTTCATTTGCTGCAGGACAGTCATAATTACCCGTAAATCTTAAGTCCTTATATAGATTTTAATTAAATGTGTTTAGAAACTGCTTTGTAAGATTACAGACAACATCTGAATCTCCAAGAAAGCCCTTAGGAAACATTTAGTAAACTAAGAGAATTCACAAACAAAAACATACCTGGAAAAAGCTAGATAACTGAAAGCTTTGGCAGGCCCCCAACAATTCTTTTACTGGTAGCAATCAACATTCACCACAGACTCTGATTTGTCATCTACTACTTTTAAAATAATGGGGCAAATCCACTAGCCCCAAATACCATCTTAAGCAAAAAATTCATTCAAATTGAGTTTCCAGAAAAACTGAGCTAGGAAATCTACTCTTCTCCATTCTTGTCACTACTGAAAGCTTATGCTTTAGAGTAATGATGTGACAAAATCAAGTACTTGGTAGTTACAGTTATTCTTGATTAGTCCAGAGATAATATGCAAATTAATTCCATTTAATGAGTACAGTGTCATCACAATCAGCTAGGCATAACTGAGTCAATATGCAATCAAGAGTCCTCATAAACAGAAGTTTCATAATCTAAGTTAGACCAGCTTGTCCTTTGATTGATGTAAGCACACATTAGCCTGCACAGGAACTACAGTTTTTATGTACAAAATAACCTACAGAGCAGCAAGCCCTGCACATCCTACTCATCCACTAGGGAAGAATTAGGCTAGCAGAGAACTGACAGCCATCAACATATATTAGTAACCAAAGCCCAGTTCTGTCCTCCTCCTCTGCTGCGTTTCCTGTTCCTACCATCACGTGAAAGATGCCATAATTCAGTACTGCCAGGCTTGCTCCATCACTATTTTCACTCTGTTTTCATTCAAGTTCTTACTTCAATACACTACTTAAGTCAAAATGTACCCAATGGACACCTTTGCAGAAGATTTCCAGGTCTGTGCAGCACCAAGTAGCTCACACCTACACTGCTGAACATGGTGAGAAGCATCACACATCAGTCTTCTATTTGGCTTGATGAATAGTTGATGATCATCACATCAAAAGAGAAAGTACTTTTTTCAAGTACGTTTAATCAGTGAGGTGTGACCCTTAATTTCTGCTTTGCATTTGATTTTCTACCACTTGCCTTATATTTTCCTGCAGAGGCTTAGAGAAGTTGTGTTAAGAGTACACACAGTTCATACACAAAAGACTTTTGAGGGAAGAGGAAGACTTCCAAGTTTGTTACCCCTGCAGTAGTGGCTTTTAATGGTTTATTGACTACACAGTGCAGTTGTGAAAAGCAAGGAGTTTTTCTGTTGTTGTTATTCAGCTTATACCGGCCATAGAAATACCAGGATCTTTACAGAAAAAAAATATTCAAATGGGTCAAAGACATAACATTAAAAAGAGAACCCTGAACAACTTCAACCGCAGGTAAGTGGTCCAACCTCTTCAGTGAAATTACAAACTTGTGGAGTTGAAGTACTAAAGCAGCCTCCAGGGTAGTCCTGGTTTTTAACTTTCAACTGTTATGCAAAAGCTGGAAACAAGGAGCAGCACAGTGTCACCACCACTTTGCTAGTTCACCAATGACCAGCTAGTAGGTGGTCCCACAGTGCATAACCTAAAGACCTTCTGCTGGAACCAAGCACCTCTAGGAACCAGTTAACTTGGCAAGGTTTGTGAAGAGTAGCAGCAAGTGAATGAATGAACTATAAGACGCTCAGTTCCACATAAGCATAATTAATGTATCCAACTATGAAGCATAAGACTGACATTATCTTGGAAAAACTCCAGGGGTCACAGGCACGATACAGGAAGGGAAGCTACAGAAGGAGCTACTGTACTTGCTTAATAAATCTATTGCACAGACTGCTGTCAGTGGATTTTGTTCCAAGAAACTACACAAACAAAACAGTCTTTACAGACAGAAGAGAGGGAAGGGGTGGGAGAGGCGAGAAGGATTCAATCTCATGATCGCTAACAATGCTGAACAGCTGAAACGGTCATGGACAATGTCTGTGGAACTCATGAGTTTTCTGAATTACGGTGACAAACCTCGATTTCACAACCTGAAGGAGAAAATGACCACTTCCCTAAGAAACCAAGTGTCACAGTTTGTCATTTAAACGTGAGGTTGTATTTAAACAGATAACAAACTTTTTCTGTTGAGCCATTTGCATTCTTTGAAACATTTTTCATCATTTTCCAAGATGAGAGTAATTCACATGTTGTCTATAATTGCTTTTTTAGTAAAATAAATGGATCAAATTGTATACAATCTGCTTTCCTATAAAATCACTAGAGAACTCTAAATATACACTGAAGTCTGATTTTTCACATTACCTTTTCAAACCACTCTAGTTTAGCTAAGAGGCTTTAACTATGTTGTCTTTGCATGGAAGCATAAATGGTAAGAATAAAAAAAAAAGTCTTTATCAGAAATTCTCTTAAGTTTGAAACCGTATACAAGCGTAAGGATGCCTTGAGATTAAACAGAAATAATATTTCTTCATTCAGATTTAGGAATATGAAAAATGCCAAAGGATAATCAGTTCTTCTTATATCCTTCAGCTACGCTGCCTTTCAGTTAAATTTAATTAATATACCCCAAAAGGTGTTACTTTCATATCAGGCTGTCTGGACAGTAATTATGGAAACAGAGCATTAGGTAAGATATTTATATAGGGTACTAGTAGCTCTTTCAAAGTTGTCCTGAGGAGACATTTCAGACAGGATTCTCAGATGACTCAGTAGATGGCAAAATTCCCTCTACTGCCAATTATTAATTAAAGCTTATTCTAGAGAATTAAGCTCACATACAAGTGTCTCTTGTAACTCAGAAACTCCTTGCAATAGGCCTTGGCATGTGATTCTGGAGCTCATTACCTTTCAAACAGGCTTAATTATTTTGCAGAAGTTTTTTTTTTTTCTTTCACTTACTGCTGTTAAGGAAGCTTGGTGTTACTACCCCGTTATTCTTCTGTTTGCAACAAGGACTTGGCCTTCAAGAAGAGCATCGTGCAACTCTGAATTGCTAACAGGCAGTAAAAAAAGTGGCAATAGTACTTAGTAATCACAGTTTCAGATAGATAGATGATTGTGTGTGTATTTGGATATGTATGAGCATATGAGTATATATGTAGACAATACATACATACATATAAATTTTAAAACATAGACCTTACCTATAAACCCCTGAAAAAAACAAACAAAACCAAAATTCCCACTTCATGAACTCTTAATCTCACACCTTCCTCCCCCCAGCTTTCCCTTTTCCACATCTACCATGATATACTTCAAGCATTCGTAGGTGTCAGAATAGCACACCCCTCTCTCCTTTGACACATCACTCTGACCCACTTCACTGCAGAAAGCTAGTGAAACAGGCTCCAAATATTTCACTCTGCAGCTGGTCTTTAAGCCCTAATAACCAAGGGAGGTTGAAGTCACTCTCTAATCTCCTAATGTGTAAGAATCAACAGAGCTCCCCTTTGAGCAGCCAGCCTACGCCGGAGCACAGAACAGATTGTGTCAAGTGACAGCTGCTTTCTGGCAGAACACGCAGGCTCCCTACCAAGAAAGGGAGGCAGGAAGCATCACTCAGTTGAGGAAGAGGTTGCCAGATTTAAAAAAAAAAAAAAAAAAAAAAAAAAAAATCACCAAAAAAAAAAAAAAAATACAGTTATTTGAAGAAGATCCATGCAGCTCTAAAGAGTTGCTGACATATACCCTGAACACATACATGTTGTTGCCATCTCCTCTTCACCTCTCCTCTGTTCCTCGCCTTCTGCAGGAAGACAGTTTCCCACCATAAGGACTATTTGCCTATGTATCTGAATGGTGCTTCAGGTATTATGGCTGCTCTACAAAGAGAAATAATAAAGGACTGTCAAGCTCTCTAACTGGTTAAACCAAGTTTGAAATTGAACATGTCACACAGATACTCACTTTTCTGCAGAAAAGAATTAGGTGTGAGAAAATGAGCTGTAGTCTGGTGATTGATCAAGGATATTACTGTGTGCATATACACAGGTACAAACTCCTGAAAGCACATTTCTTGCAATTGTGCCAGCATGCAAGAATAAGGCACAGAATAAAAAACGGTTTCATGACTCCATGTTCTGACCAGCTTGTGCAAGTATTACTTTAATTCAAAGTATCCACTAAATACAGCTTAAGAGCAGTCACAGCTCAGTTCAAGTAAGAGGTTTCTGAAGTTACTGTAGCATTTTTTCTGGGTGCCTGCAATGCTCTGCAGCACAAGGTTAGAATTTTTTTTAAAATGCTACATTTTCAAAAAAAAAAAAGTTGCTGGAAGAACACATTTGTACGTCTGGATGTATTAGGTTCCAAGATGAGGGAAAAAAACTCAGCCCAAACACCTTTTCCACCTCTGTTAAAGAAGGAAAACAAAAAAGAAACAAAAAAGAAACAAAAAAGAAACAAAAAAGAAACAAAAAAAACAAAAAGAAACAAAAACCTCCCCAAGAAAATCTCAGCAACAAAGCAGCAACTGGTTTTTTTAGAGGACAATTTAGATATTAGGGCTGCAACACTTGACAAATTTGCATTCATATCCTTTAGCTATATGATTTAAGCCCTTGTTAGCTTGATTTCAGTCCTGCTTAAAACCTTTGTCAGTATGTTAGACACACAGCAGGCTAACAACTAACTGCTTTGTCAAATCCACATTTATGTGTAAGCAGTCAACATACAGATCATTTGAATGGATTTTTACCAGTTAGTTTCAGCAGGATGAAGAAAGGACTAGAAAAGGCTACAGAATTAAGCTTTTTTAGAGGAAATGCACCATCCAGGTTGATAGATCATAGGATATTCTGAGTTGAAAGAGACCCACAAGGATCATCAAGTCCAACTCTTAAGTGAATGGCCCATACAGGAATCAAATCCATAACCTTTGTGTTATTTGCACCATGCTCTAACTAACTGAACTAGGCTGGCTGTTCCTTTGAAAGTAGGCTATATAAATCAGACTCCAAACAGTTCTAATACTGTATGGTCAGTGAAGAATGTTAAACTGCAGACTGCCTTCTGAAAAGAACTTGAAAATGGCAAATGGGTGTAACATAAATACACCAGACATTAACAGTTCAATTTGTGGATGAAAGACAAGGCCAAGCCCCTAAGAATAAAGATACCTACAAACTGATCTGATAATAGGAAGAGTTTTGCAATACAAGATAATAATAATAAAACAGGAAAGACGGTTACAAAATCTGTTCTAGCAGGAGTCCTGATTACATCATGAATTTAGGAGATTATAAATTATTGCCTTTACTACTTCCTCTAGTGCTTTACATTCTGTTTACCAAACAGAAATAGCATACAAGGAGTTTGTAGCAGGTGTTCCACTTTGCTGTGCTGCAGCAGTGTCCCACTTGGCCACCACTGGCCACACGCCAGCAGTGGGGCACCTCTGCAGAGCCAATGTTCCAGCCCACAGGACAACTCCAGAGCTGAGGCACAGCTGGGGCACGTGAATGGATTCAGAATCCAGCACTATGTAACCAAAAGCTGCTGCTGCTGCTTCTGAAATGTTAGTGGCTGGACAGACATTTTCCATTGCAATTACATGATGCTCTTCTAGTTTTGCATCTGTGTTCATGAATACACTGCAACTCAGTGCCAAATTGCAACTGTTCTCACAAATATTCCTTTCTAGCCAGAGACCAAGTACTTTTAAAGCTGGTCTCTGGTCAGGATCAGGCTAGTTCAGTTACTATTCTTAATTGTGGGTCCCTATTACACAAGCCCACACAAATACTTCAGCCCAGAGCCAGGAATTCCCCTTCATTTTCCATCACCTCAGCCTGTACCATCTGGTAAATAAAAATACAGAGTCTCTCATCTTAGAGGAGCAGCTTATCTAGACATGGGTTATAACACTTTCTTGCTACGTATCCAGCCTGTGGAACTTCAGTCTCACCTGCCTTCCTGTTTCACCTGGGAGGTTTTCCTTTCCTCCTGGCTGGGCCTAAACGCTGAGATGCCTCCAGAACAAGACTTTTATTGCATGTTCATAGCCAATAATGCAGTTCATCTCACAAAGAACCATGGGGATAACCCCACTGTCTTGTCCTTGCAAGATATACAACAATAAGCAACCTCTTACTGGAAGGTTTACAGAATTTAACAACCATAGAAAACCTACTGCCACCATTCAGAACTTGAGAAGGATTTATTCTAACACAAAGCAGCCTTTAAGACCATATACCAGTAACTTTTTAGGAAATTAATAATGGCTTTTGTCACATAATATATCGGTCTTGCTAACTGCACAATGAAACAGGGGAATGTTAAGGGCTTTTTAAAATGGCCCAAAATCTACTCTCACAGTTAACAGCTATTCAAAAATATAATTACAAAATTCTCGTAGTCAAGCACAGCATAAAGGTATTTTTTCCACTACTGCTTTTCACAGATCTCAAGATCACAAAGCTTCTACTCAAAACTTAAATGTTACGGTATTGAACTTGCAGGACAGTGGTGCTTAACAGATGATCATGTATCTCTGTACAACTGCCAAACGAGAGCGAGAGAACAGTCTAAAAGTGACTTTGCTATATTTAGGAATAGCACAATCAATACAATACAAACATCAACTCCACAAATATAACTTGGGTTAGTCGCCAATGCCTGGAGCCAGTACATCTGCAGAGAAAAAAAAAGTATGTAAATAAATAAATAAATAAACAAACAGTTAAATCAGTCTGATAACACATGGGGAAAGATTCTAATAAAAGAATTTGCCAGACACAGAAGAAATGCTTTCTTTCTTTTGGGGGAATTTACCAAATCTCTACACAAGTTTAGCAATCTCTTAGCTGTTCTTCACATGTTTACTTTGATTTTGCTTTAGCTACTGTGAGACTGTTAAGCAGCCAAAAACATTAAGGTGATACCACACACAGGTGCAAAATGACAAGAAAAAAATAGTAGCAATCTAACAAGCTCTACTGACAAAATAACTGACTTTGCAGCTCAGAGGGAAATGTTGCACTATAATCTGGATGCAATCAAATCTCTGGTGGGTTTGTAAATCACTGCTAAGAATAATCTGTCTGGTTGTTTATACTATTTAGAAGAATACTGGTGTCGACACCCAAAGTTTCATTTCCATGTTGGCCTGAACTCTTCCTTCTGTAACTGTTCGCAGACAAACTTTTGTCATGTCTATTAGTCAGACCTTCTGGAACAGTCAAACATTGAAGTTATTAGGCCTCCACAAATTACAAGTGATAACTCCCATGCAGAAAAGGAAGAAAGAGAAAGAAAGCATCTACCACCAGACTGAAAAAAAATCCATGGAAACAGTACTGTGGGGTTTTACATTTACTGTGTTACTAACTTCTGCATGGTATACGTGCCATTCATGATGAAAAATCCTATCAATGTACATGGCCACAAAAACAAAGAAATTTGACTCCTACAGTTTGGATGTGGGTTTTTTTGGTTTTTTTTTGGTTTTGTTTGGGGTTTTTTTTGTTTGGGTATTGGTTTTTTTTTTGTTCTTGTGCTTTTTCGAACTAAAAGGTTATCATACAGTATTAACCTCTACCAGCTAGTTTTAATGTCTGCAATTTTATCCAATGGAAGGAAAGAGAGGGGAAACAACAGTTGAAGGCATCTGTTCCCAAATGTTTGATTGGATATGGTTCAGAGAGTTTGCAGTCCAACTCTTCAAGAAGAGGTGCTCCTTACTAAATAATACAAGACCTTTGTACATGATCTTGCACCTGCTCTTTTCAGTGGAAAACACATTTATACTGTTCTTCACTTCTCGATGTTTCTGAGTCACAGCAACCAAGAGTAAGGAACCTAAAAGGTGCTCCCAAAATGCAACACACATAAATCCATTGCTGTGTGTGGTTGGGAATGACTAATTCAGTGCATTTAAAATTAGTAATTTTACTTACATGCTCCGAGTTTTTAAGGACACATTTTTTTGTTGCTGCTATTACAACCAAACTAAATTTAACGTGGAATCACATTTTTGTTATTGCTGCCATTACATACTAACTACATTTGACATGAAATCAGCTAAACAATTGTACATATGTACACTTTACATTGTAAATATGTACACTCCTATCTTCATTATCTCCATTCATCCCTGGGCATTTAACTGATAGTGTTATAATTTATTTCTGTATATAGATGGATGTTCTTTTATAGCCACTGGATCAAGCTTCAGTGTTTAAGACAAAAGGTTTTTGAACCTTAGTTTTCTCTGAGCAAGATTTGGAAACCTTGCCATCTGTAGCCTCCACCTCCTCTCACTGAAGTGAACCCCTAGATCCAGGGCACTGTGTTCAAATAACCAAAAGCCACCCACATTGCTTCCTTCTATTTCTCACTTTTTGAACCATAGTAGTATGAGTAGAATACCAGAGAGAGAATACAAGTATTTCCAAGTACTCAGAAGGAGGCTCTTTTCAAGAGCCCTTATTAGTAATCCAGCTCTGCTCCCACTGAAATTACTGGGACTTTTAACACTCTCTTGGAAAAAAAAAAAAAAAAAAGTAAAAAATTAAATCAATGGCTCAACTAAGGAAATGCTACATACTTCTGCAAAAGTTTTCCTGAGAGGCCAGTGAAGAGTTTCACCTAATCCTTCCCTGATGCTATTTGCTTTTTCGCTTCTCCAAACGTTACCCAAAAGTTCTGACATTACCCATGTGCCATAGCCACTTTCTTCTTACAGCAGAGGAAGAAGAATTTTTTCCTTCAGTGAGGAATTACCAAGGGAAACAACTGATGAGCATTTCAAACGGAGACAATACTTGGTGAAGAATAAGGGTTACTGAGCCTTGGAATAACAAAACCAATCACTCAAGACAAATTTCAGAGTTATAGCATTTGTTAATTTTAAGCATAATTAACTTGTGAAACTCATCTGGCCTAAGAAGACATGATACAACATGTTTTAGCATGCAACAACATGGAGTTGTGGCTGTGTACCACAAGCAGAGCCTAAATGTAAAAAGACAACACACAAACTTATTTTTAAATCTATTTCGGAGAAACTGTCTGAGGACATAGGTAGGAGGTATCTGTATTAATTTTAATGGTTCCTCACATGTAAGAACAAACTTTTAAAACAGTTTTGTTTATTTGTTCAGTACAGAGAATTACTGCAAGGGAGACTAATATTTATAACAATACTAGTCAAAATATTCAGTCTCTATTCCCAAGATCATCCCTCCAACTGAGGAAAGCAAGAAACAAAAAGCCCCATCTGCCAAAACCAGCTCAAATTGTTTCTATTGTTGATTTCTTTTGAAGTCAATGATACTGAAGCCTTGGGCAAATGCTTACCAACCAGGTCCCCCATTTTAGTTTTCCAAATAGCTATCCAAACAAGGTTTTCAGCTTTATAAACAACTAAGCCTTTACAAAGAGATATGTTTTAAACTGATCCAACTAAATTATGAACAAGATCAAGTATTACTCAAGTGCTGCCTTTCAAAATGCAACAGCTGAAACTTTTGATTCAGATTGGGAAGAACAGGGCTTACTGGTGCTCAAGGGGAGGCCCCAGGCAGTAATGCTTATTTTCTCCTCCACTTTATTTTATAAATGCATCTAAGGATCACTGTGACTGGACCAGCAATTATGGAAAACAGTCAATACCCACCATCACCACACACAATGCAAACACTAGAAATATGCACATAAATCACACATATGGTTCCTAGGACACAGGCCCTTCAAAGTGAGGGGCTCTGTTTACATGCAGTACAACTCCTATCCATCAGAGCAGCTTATGAGCACAACAGGCTTTTGAAGCTGAAAATGTTCTTACCCTGAAAAGTAGCCTTGTATTAAGGCAGCAGATAACCCTGCTATTGATTTGGACAGAGCAATCCTCTCCGAAGCATTCATATAGTGGCTTGGTTTTCAAAACTTGGGGAAGAGAAATTTCATTTTCATAGGCCTTAAACACTTACTAAGTTTCTAATTCTAGGACTCAACTTTCCTTCCCCACTCCCTTAAGAGCTTTTTCAAAATGGAAAGTATGGACTACAAACTTCTTTTGCAGAAACTTTCTAATGGAAACACCAGCTTCCTTGCACACCCACTCAGATGTATACAAATTGAGGCAACCTGTCATAGAGGAATTTCACAGCATCCCATACTTCTTTCACCATCTCCCTCAAACACATTAGTCAACTTTATTCTGTGCTCTTGAAATTTGTAACATTAGACACCTGAAGCTAAATGAAATACTGAAATATATTGAAGTACTATAGTTTTGTTGAAGATGGCACATGAAAAAATTCTTCTGGCTGTTTTTGGAGAACCAGAGAAGGAAAGTGCAGAAGCCTGTTTTTGGGTTACATTACATTTTCTTTACCCCTTTTCAGATGAATTTAAGACAATGGAAATAAGCTAGATACCTTATGAGTTCCTTCCCAGATACAAAACTGTCAACTACTTACTGCAGTCAGCAGGACCTGCCAGCTCCTCAATGATCCTATTTAATTCACCATGCTATAAGAGTGTACACACCCTTCACACTTTACAATGGAAAACCTAGATTAAAAACAAAAAAAATTGCCCACGAGCATCCCAACAGCAAATAATACAGTTTAACTCAGCCCCATTGGTAAAATTAGGTAGGCAGTTTTGCTACATTGCTTTTTTAGTTATTTGCCTATCAGAGCATACCTTCCTTAAAATATATTTACATTTCCCCCCAAAAAAGTTCAACCCACTCACACAGAATGATTTTTACTGCTCACACACAAAGAAGTAGCTGGGACTAATCTGCCTTTGGGTATACAGATACCTTGGAAATCAAATCAAAGTGAGATCTGATATTGGGGTGTGTATATATATATATATGGAGAGAGAGATGGAGAGGGGGAGAGAGAGAGAGAGAGAGAGAGTGAGAGAGAGAATGGCTATTATTCACACCTGGCTATGATAATATGACTTGGCAAATACAGAGGGTCAAATGCCTCTGCTCTCCCCCCCCTCCATATTGTGCTGCTATAATTGGTCACCAGCAATGTGACATAGAAAAGGTTTGTACATTTGCACTCAGCTGGCTCATGTCCAGACAAGGCCTGGGGAGGGAGAACTTCCCAAGAGTCCCTGTTAGACACACACAGTTGGAAGAAAGCCTGCAAGACCGAAGATTAACAATCTACAAAAACTCTCCACCACCCAGACTATGTTGGCCAGCTGAAAAGCTTGTCCCCAGATTTCAAACCTGTCTGTCGGACACCAGACCTGGCAGTGCCTGAGGCCAGCAGCAGCTCTGTTTCCAGGCTGCTTAGATAACAACTGTGCAGCCAAGGGATGGACTGGGAGAAGTTATTTTAAGTTGCAATTACTAGTTCATACATTATCAAAAGAGCCAGAGGAGTACAGTCATTGCTGCTAATAGCTTCCTTTTCTCTTCTGAAAGAGCCACAAGGATTTTAGCCATGGCAACTAAAGGCAAAATAAATAGCACCAGGTGAAGAGTTAGGTGCACACTACTGCTACTGCTACCACCCCAGGGAACTCCAGTGCCTCCCATTTTTTTTTCAGGCAGTCCTACTGAAACAGGTCTGATGTGCATCTCTCTTTTTTTCTTGTAGAAGTACTTAACCAACCTCTTTCTTACAGCAGATCCAACAAACCCACTATGTAGGGGCAGTGCTCAAAATAAAGGAGTGCTCAAGCAGCCCTCTCTCTTCAGCTGAGGGTTGGGTAGCCTCAAATGCACACAGAGGTTGGGTGGCAAAGTACTTCGCACTTTCAATCACTGAGTGGACAGGAAAAGTGTTGGAAATGAGAGCAGGAAGGAAAAGCAGCGCTACTTGCACATCAGGCAAGGCAGAACTTCAGAAGGGGTTAGCAGCAAGGTGACAGAGCATGAGGTATTCTCCCTTTGCTACACACAAACTAATTCCAACATGAGAACAAACACTAACGTCAGAGCCAATATTAAAAGTCATTGCCATAGCACAGAATTCAGCAGGCAAGGTTAAGAGGTGAAGGACAGCCTGACCTTACCACAAGTTCATCTGAAGTCATAAGGCTGAATGATAAGTACGTAAGCTTTTACTTCCATGAATCCTTGCACAGCTACACCTTGGCAATGGATTTCTCTTAGATCAGTCACACAGCCATTACTAACACCAGAGACTGATCATCATAAATGTTATGCTCCCATACTGGTGGCACCCACAGTTTAGAAACAATGGTCCCATCGATCCTCCAGACCCACTACTGGCTACCAAATACAGTATTTTCTGACAAGTATTTATTGAAAGTAATTTTAACAGGATTATATAGACCAGCTGCATTAATTTACTACAGCCTTTCAGACTACTGTGACTTTCAGAAGTCAGACATTATGTTACTTTATTTTATGTATCATTGAAAATTTCACATGCTCTAAAAAAGTATATATGGTACCCATCCACCACTAAGAGGTAAAGAACTGTGTGCTTTCCAGTTTTCTAAACTAGGTTCTGGAATATTTTCTTACCGTTTTGGTAAAAATTGTTGCAGAAGCTACAGTGATGTTTTGTCTTTCTCTAATACATTATAATGTTCCCCACCCCACTTCCTGAGAGGAAACTCACCAAAAGGTTGTAGGATTTTAATTTTTTTTTTTAATCTGGCAAGAAGATGCTGCTCTAAGACTGTGCCACACACAAACTGGATGAGCAGCCAACTGCAGAGTGGGAGGCTCATTAAAAAGGGCCATTTGCTTGCCATATGTCTCTTTCTTCTAAACAGACTAATTCTAGTCATTAGAATTTTAACCAGAAATGCAGATTAGCAAAGCAACTTTTTGTTAAAATGGCACCAGAAATTTTCATAAGCAGAGTATTGAGAGCCACTCGGGGCTCTGAGCAAGTTACCAGTTTGACGGGGAGCCCTGATTCCACAGCAGGGTTGGCAGAACACCTCATCCTTGCCAGGCTGGTGTTTCCTGATCTCCCAGTGGGGAGCCCTTGTCCCTACATCTCTTCCTCCTCCTGCCATCCACCGCCACCCATGCTGCTGCTGCTATTGTCCCCTACTTCCCCCCTCCACCAGCACTTCCCCCTCACTCCTCTTCCTCCCTGCTACTGCCCTAACACTCCCTCAGCCACCAGGATGACTACAGGAACATAAGATGACAAGATCAGCCAAGCCTGTCTGCCATTAAGAAGTCTGTGCTCTTTGCTCCCAGCTTAGGAAGGCAGCACAAGCACATCAGCTTGCAGCCAGCTACCTAGAGCAGCTCTTGGAGACCTTTGGATCCACTAGATCCATCGGATCCTTTGACATCTTTGTGTGTCTAACAGTGTGTGTACTGACACACCAAGAGACAAACACAGGTAACCCACAGACTTCCTGAAGTGGGACAGTGGTCAGCCAGCAGCAATCAAACTGAAAAAAAGGGAAAACAATCAACCAACCCCAGCCCTTAGGATTTCGAGTCCATCTCAGCCTTTTCTTAGACTCAGATAAAGTAGTTTTTCAGAGAGGAACACATGCATACTAGATCTTATTATAAATGTCAGTCTCTCTTCTAGTTACATACTGTTTTAAGACACTACCAGTCTGAACTCAAATTCAGGTTTTCTGTTGATTTTATCTAGAAAGCTTGTCTAAATTCACGTGTTATGTTTCTATAGCAACTCTCCTCTTGGAAGGTTCAACAGCACCGCATAGAAAAAAATCTGATATCGTGAACAGTTACAGGTACTGACTATTTCCCCCATCCAGCATCCCAC
Organism: Coloeus monedula; assembly: GCF_965178545.1. NCBI lineage: Eukaryota > Metazoa > Chordata > Aves > Passeriformes > Corvidae > Coloeus > Coloeus monedula. Next base: position 115,455,655 of record NC_138781.1, read on the forward strand.
AGTGTCTAGTGAAGCCTAAAGCTGATTTAATATCATACAGCAACTTCATTCCTACTCAGGGTATTTCTCATCCCACACCCCAGGATATGCTGTAGCTCCTCTCCTACACTGACTCTGAGGGACACATCCTTCCCAGCAGTTGGTTCTGGGTTTCTAAGTCACACTTGTACAGATCTCTCAGCTATGATCCATGAATCTAATGCAGTACTACTTTGTTTTTCTTCTATTTTTGGCAGTGCCATTTGTGTAGCAAATTCTCCTACATACTTTGAATCCTAGTAATTAATTTAGCAGAGACATAGTAGCTAAAGAACTGGATTATTCAAGTTACCCTGCCCATCCATCTCACCCCTGTTTCACTTTCCCCATCAAGCTTCACAGTGATCCCACTTGGTCTACACAGACTTTGCTTTTTGAGTCTGGAAATGCAGAGGCCCATGCGGCATCTTTTCGGAGACAGTGTTCAGCAAAAGTACTGATTGGAGAAAGCTTTCTCCTCCACAGACACATAGCTCACACTTGCCTATGCTCAAAAGGTTACTAACCGTTAAAAAAATTAAAATACACAAACCAATTATTCTGGCAGCACACAACAAATGCACTTCCCATCATTTTGATGAAGATCTTCAGGTGTGATCTTGCATCCTACTCACACATCCCTCTTCCTTTTTGAGCACGTGTGCAGCCATCGTAATAAAAATGGGACCTCTCACATGATGAGCTGGTCCACACACAGCAAAAGAAGAATCAGGTGAGTGCCATGAAACAAGGCAACAATGAATAGATGCAGCCAGCTTGAATTATTTCAGCCACTCAAATGCAGCCAGCCAGCCTTGGCTGGCTACTCCCAGTCCACTGCAATACAGGACTCATGTGAGATGAACCGGAAAGGTTGAACCAGTGACAAATATTTAAAGAGCGTGATGTGAAGGTGCCTCCCCTGAAAAATATAACCTTCTTAACACGTTGATTTAAAAGGTCTTTCTTACTCTACATAGGCTATCAACCATCCAAGATGACAGTAGCATCTGTCAGTGCTGTAGATTTTGTGACAGGTGGCTCAGCAGCCTGGCGTTCTTAGTTTGAGGACATTTATGAAAGCCCTCTTACAGCGTACAATGATTTCCTTCTTTGCCCCTGCTCCACCTGCTTTTGGGGTCAAACTGAACACTTGGGTTCACCAGAAGAGTTGAGTCTCACCTGCAGTAGAGGGAATGAATGGAATACAGAGCTTCATGTCTGTACATAAAGCTGCAAGAAAGTAAGTACAGGCTTTCAGTTTCTCTCTGTTGCACAGGTCCTTCAGAGCAAGAAGTTAAATACCCTTGTTCCTCCTATCCAGGTAATAATGGTCACCTTTGCTATTAGTGTTAATAGTTTCCCCCCCACCACTGAAACAAGTTCATCTCTGCCAACTGAGAACAGAAAAGCTCTGCACAACAGCCCACGACAGAGGAAAGAGCCAGTTTTTCCACTTCTTTAACTTTCAAAGCTCACAGAAGTGCCTTTCCCTGACACAGCAGAATCACTGACTTGGATCACAGGCTAAATTAAACACACAAATTACATTCTCCATATAAACAGTTATACATGACTTAAATAGCACGGTTTTATTTTCCTATTGGCACCAATTGGTACAGTAGTTCAGTCAAAGCTTAGGACATCAGTGATGTCAGTTGCTTTAATTGGCAGCACTGACGTGACCAGCTCTCGTTCCCAGACATGAAGTGTGCCGGTTTCCATAGGGAGGATGCTGACCGAAGAATTCCTACCACACTTCCTATCAGTTGTTTTGAGCAGCAAATACTGCCTCCAGCAGAAAAAATAAGGAAAAAAAAAAAAATCATCTGTTTAGGCATCCAAAAATTCACAGGATGACGCCATCCTGTGAGACAGATTTCTCTGCAGCTCCCTCCCTAAACACACATGACCTATCAAAACTCCTGCTCTACATTCCTGCCAGCTGGGTTCTGTATTTACAGAAGGAAAAGACATCAATAATTTTTGCCTTGCTTGTTTGCCACGTTGGCTCAGTTGTAACAGTTCCCCCTCCAGCCCCCAGAAGGAAAAGGGACAGTCTGTCTGAAAGAGATTTGATAGACTAATTATAGAAAGCTCATGGCAATTTCTTCCCTCACAAATTCCCATGCAGATTTAGTTCATCTAACAAGTCATAATGTCTCTAAAGGAAAAAGTGGGGATGAACTTGAAACGAAGTGAAGCCAAAAGCAGAAGAATCCACCAAATGAAAAGAAGTGTGCGGTAGCCCATAACCAAATTCCCCAAGCATTAAGGACTGTACTTCTTTGCAAGAGTCTTCACCTGCTACTAGCATGAACAATGATCCAGGTAAGAGTCATGGGATAGTTGCACTGGTGACTGCTTCATTCCTAGCAGTCACATGTGCTTGCTCTCTTCTGCACCTGGTACTCTGTATGAAAATTCATGCAGTGTTATGTAAGAGATTAATAAAAGGCATCATCACCCATATGAACCATCAACTCAAAATATACCATTTTTCAGAATTTAATAAAAATTCTTCCCCCAAGTGTGCACAGAAGGGAAAGCATATTTTTTAACTGATTAAACACAGCCTTTACAACTCCCTTCTCTTTATTCTTTTCTCCCATCAAGGGATAAGTTCAAGGCCAGATGGGTGATATTAAAATTGTGAAATTCCTACTTTAGGAAAACTGGTGTGAAGTTCCAGATTGCAATTACAGCCCACAGGTTAAGAGACCCACTTTGAGGTTCTTAACGGTCCTTAAAGACTTTTAACTGTATGGTTTTCTGTGGGCCTGTCATGGTAGGCAAGGGGTGAAGCAGCTTCTCACTTTATTCATGCCTTGCTCAGTGCCTAGAAACAGGCACTGTTTCTCTGCCCCAGCCTTGCTGGCAGCAGTTCACCAGCTGGGTAGGCTGTAGTGTTCATACAACTCCTCCCTTTTGAATTCTGAAGTTAGACCTCATGAAAAAGGAGAACAGCTGTCTCTTGGGAACTCAGGAGCCACATTTTCAATTTCCTTGTAGCTAGTGCTTTGGGTAGCTTCAAATCATTAGAAATGAGGGATCAGACCGGAGCCTTGAGTGCAGCCCTGAATACACCTCAGATTCCCAGTGGGGATCAGCCTTTTTCTCTCAGCTTCCCAGTGGTTAAGTTAGGCAGCTTTTAAGACCCCCTCCCAAGCACTTAAGTCTTTCCAGCAGCATGCAAATGAGCCCAGCACTCCACTGCACCAGGCAAGAGCTAAGGCAAAGTAATTCAAGCAATGCCAAGCAAATCCCGTGTGATTCAGGCCATCTCCCAGTCTTCTGGGAACCAGTTTCCTGGCTGCTATTCCACCCTTCCCTCAATTGCAATCTTTCAAAAAGTCATCTTCCCCAGTTAATTTCTTTTGTATGAGCCTCTAGAACTTTTTCCTAATTGATGCAACTCCAATAGGCTTTTTTGCTGCCCATGGACATCTGAAACAAGCAAACAAAATGAAACAAAAAAACCAACCACCACCTTACAGTGAATGCTTGTAAGGTCACAGCTGAATTTCAGCAACTTTCAAGTTTGCAGACTTTGAGTAACAGCCAAGAGCTGTGGAAGTCTGAGAGGAACATGTGATACTCTGAGCCATCAGTTGTAAAAGCTGCAAGTTTTCCCTCTCTCTTCCTACTTCCTTTTTCACAAATAAAACAAATTCAGTGCTGAAGCAAATCTTAGGGGTTTTCTTTTTAAAACAAGCATAAGATTATACTTGTGCTGAAGTCAAGGTAGAGGAGAGCAAGACAGCTGTATCTAAAAGGATACAGCTCTTCCCACTTAGTAGCTCACTGTAATAGGATTGAAAAATATCACTGTCATCACAAGGTTTTAAGGTACCCTTTAAGGTACCAAGCAAATCCCATGAAACCAAGCATACTTTATAGTAGAATTGGTGTCTACAAACCACAAACCCTTACTCCAGGTTAGAAAGCAAGACAGAAAATGCAAGTATTTTCTTTCCATGAACTTCTGGAACACAGTCAGACTTTTCCTCCATTACTTGGAATATTACTACCCTGTGAACTAATCCTACTTTTCTCATTACATCAAAGAGCAACAGTCTTTGAGGGCTGCAGACTCTTACCGCAGTTCCAGTTTTCCAGTCTGGCCTATCTGAAATATCTGAAAGGTAAATTTGAACTAAAGGAGTGTTGAACGTGGTATCTTTAGAAAGCTGGATCCAAACTTTGTTATAACCACCCACCAAATGGAACATCAAGCAAATTCTACAAGTTCTGTAGGGGATACCAGAAATCTCCCATAGACATAAGGTTGTATATGTGCAAAGAAAGAAAGTTTCACAGTCTGCTGATTTTAACTCATGAGAATGGTAACTTCAGGGAAACTAGACACTGCAAAAAAGTCTGGCTGAGTCCAGAGAGATGTATTCAAGTGAAAGATTCTTGATGAAGTGAATTCTTCATCAGTACAACCTGATGAAGAATTGCACAGAGTCGTTTTACTCGACGCTAAATTCGAATCATCTCTCCACACTGAAAAGGTATTGCTGGTCCATAGCTTCCATTTTGGGAAGCTGTCAGCACACAACTCTACAAGAAGGGGGCGGGGGGGTAAGAAAAGGGAAGACATATGTATACTTTCCTTAGCAGTTATAAAACAAAATGTAAAGTAGACGAGATTCTCCAACACATGTTATCTGATAAACGGGGAACATTTCATTAAAATTAGGTAAAAAGCTGCTACTTCAGCAGGCTGGCTAATAGGGGGAGATGAAAGAACAGGAAGAACAAGTGCACCCAGAGATGCAAAAGAAATAAGCAATTTTTGCCAGCAATCTCATTGACTGCATTTTGATACTTCACTGTAGATCAATGGAGACATGTTTGCCAAAATTCAAATGGGTACAGAAAGTGAAGTAACAAACAGACAGGACCATGGGAAGGTCTGACAACTTGTTGAAGGTAACTCTTCGAGGGAAAAAAGAAGAGGAATATGGATATTTGCTTGTATATAAGAGTTCATCCAGTTTTTCAAGGCGACAGGTTTGAGAAATCAGGAATATGAAGAATTTCCAGACTACAAAGCTGTGATTTCCTAGAATAAAAAACACTAAGTCTTTGTGGGGAAAATGAGGCAGCAACAAACTAAAATCAAGTCAATAAATATATTTTAAAGCATAAACATTTCCAGAAAAGCATGTAATGATGCTATATGGGCAATTACAAGTGTTACAGACATTACTGATTTCAGAGTTGAGGAGGCACAAACTGTTCAATAAAGTGAATGCCCTCTCTCTCTGCAATATTCAGGCAGTACTTTACAATTTTAAATGAATACCAAATACACTTTATTCTACATGTTTATGAGGAAAGAAAGGTTGCAGTGCTCAAGAAACTTCCCACAGTCAAGTATTCAGAACTACAGAAGTCATATTTCTCTTTTAAAAGCATGAAGGCTATATGCTGGTGGCAATGCTTTCTCTTATTAGAAGAACTTGTGAAGAAAAGTTTTCAAACCTCCAGTTTCTTTTCAGAAGCACAATCCTTTTCAAGAAAAGAAAGAGAACAACAAAATGAATCTTGGGTACTGGGTGGGTTAAATGTGTGTGTAGGTTGTTTTCTTGGTTTTTCTTCTGAGGATATCCATTCATTAATCATTTACAAGCCCACATACACATGGCAGCCTGCCTCTCTCAGGAGCACAGCATTCGGGCTCTGCTCTCTAGGAAGTGATACTCAGCTGTAGAACACGAAAGCCTCAGGAGAACTATGTGATAGCTCGGTGCCAGGGTAAGTTCAAAGCAAAACACAAATCAGAGTGCAAAACATTTTGTATCAGGGAGTGGTGTGCCTGTTGGCTGGAAAGGACTCACCTAAGTTCTCTGCTCCAGAGCAGTGTGTCCCTCCCTGCCTTAGGTCTCACACACCTCTTTGAACTTAAAATTACCCCATCAGAGCTGTGCTGCTCAACTCACTCAGAAGAGCAGGCATAGCTCCTGGCACCACTCGCTCTTCTCAGGGATGCAAAGCTTTGGACAAAACGCTCTTTGTCCAGCACCACCTTCCCTGATCAGCAGACAGCATTAAATTGCATCTGAGGGAGTGGAGAGTCTGAATTGAACTTAAGCAGGCTCCCACTTTGTCCCCGAAGTAACACAAGCTGGCAGCAGATACCATAATGCTGACAAGCAAAGGATGTGTGCCACTCTAATGTTTTTTCTTCTCCCCAGGGCCAGGAAGAGAGCTCTACAGCAAACTTACAGAAGACCCAACACACTAGAAACATCTAACAGTGCTCAGCATTACCGAAGGAAAAATCGTAGCTCTTCCAGACCTTGGATGCATCAGGTTCAGGGTGGCTAATGAGAAACAGCAGCTGCTGTTGCTGTCATCATCTCAAGACAACTGGGAGATGCCTAACTCACACCATGCTCTCCTCCCTCAGTGTCCAGGGGATGGCTATTCCAGAGTGGATAGCAACAGGCCTACAGGGATGGCCAAACTGTGCCTTGGAGGCAGCCATGGACCTGAGAGAGAAACTTCTGCAACTGCATGTTGCCAAATGTCAGGGAGCTCTCCTGCTGCCAAGGCAAGTTCACTCCTGAGAAGACCTGCAGAGAGCGTTTTCCTCCATGCTAGCAGGGCACGGGGAGGAACAGCCCCATCAGGCACCACTCCGTGATTAACAAATCAAACCAGTAGGAACAGGTTTCAGTAAGGTGTTTGTTGTACACCAGTTCCAACAGCAGAGAAGGGCCTTCTGACTCATTCCATCCAACACCCCACCTGGGGAAGGTTCACATGACAAGGTTTTATATTTCCTCATTTAAAAGGCATTAAGAAAGCTATCAGCACACTTAGGTAAGCAAACAGAGCAGGGCATCAGTGATTACTCTGTATTAGCAGTTCCACACCTGCACTCTGTGGAAGGGAGGTGTGAGTTCACAGGAATATTTTCAACAGCCCGGATGTGTTACGGTGTGGCACACCCTGGAATAGGGTGTTACTTTCTAATATCTTTATAGAAGTATTTTTGTTATTAGTTGCCTCCTATGTGCACACAAATGGCAGCAGAGACATAAGAGGCATTCCTTCCTAACTCTGGGCAAAACTGAGTAGACAATTACAAAAAAAGAAAAGGATTTTTACATTTGTATGTTTGGGTTTTTTTTAATGTAATCTCAGAGTAACAGTTTTCCTCTCAGAATGGAAAAAACCAAACAGACAGTTAAGAAAATGAACCATCAGTTCCAACAACAGTGATAAGGCCCTAAAAAACCCCAACATTAAAAGTCCTGTAATGATTTGATTAAACGTGGGAGTGCATATTTGGGGCAAAATTACCTAAATGCTGCCAACCCATCCCAAAGCACTTTTTTCTTTCATTGCACGCACTCACCAACACCAGCATGGCCTTTGAAAGAGAAAAGAATGCACTGTGTAGGTGGGGGTATGCACACACTCCACAGCCTTCTGTGCCACTTTTCCTGTACAGCAGGTTTTAAGCAACCACATCCAACTTGATCATCCACTTTCACATCAATAATCCGCACACATAAACAACTGTGGCCACGTAGCACAGGCATTTGCAACAGACAGAACCATTTACAGTCAGAGCAGAACACCTCTGCGGCTTGAGCTGATGCATCCTCAAAAAGCTTTAGATAGTTTTGAGCTGTAGAGTCCTAGAAGGTAATGCAAGAAGAGTCAGACAATGGCTGAAGGTTGCAGTATTAAAACTCAGAGAGTGTCTTTCAGTTATCACAGAATACATCTGAGATGTGGTCACCAGCATATCCCTGGGACACATCTTCCTATGCAGAACCTCTGCAGAAGAATGATAGTATCCTTCTTGGCAAGCAGCAGCACGGCAAAGTGTAATTCTGCAAGGTACCAACATTCCCTGTGTATCTTCCAAATTCAGATCATAAACCAGCGTTTTCCAGAGGCTACCAGGGGAGACATTTATCAAGGTAAAGGTTACCGTGCTGCCTAAGCAAAATGTAACAGTAATATTTAACATCAGCTGGAGGGAATCAGTAATACACACTTGCTTTTAGAGGAGAAATCCAGGTATTAAGGATATCAGAGTACCAGGAACAAAACAAAACTAGTTCAGACAGAGAGCTGATAAGACCTTCCTGTAAGTATCAAATGTGAATTGTGTATCTGAGGAAAGCAAAGGACACCAAAAGAATGTCCATCTGCTGTGATGGTTTACCTTGGATTCTTGTGAAAACTGTTCTTTCACAGGACACTATCAGGACATTAATTTTGATATGCTCTCCACTCTATATGCACATGAAGATTTCTATTGTTTTAAGAGCCAGAAACATATTAGTTACTTGGTTTTAATTACATGAAAATTTAACTTGATGCACATTAACTTTTACTCTAAAGAGAGAATATTCAAGAGAGAATGGTTACACTAACAGCTGTCACATATGATCTTTAATAGTAAAAATTAACCATGTCTGCCATCACCAAAAGAAACAACCAGGGCAGCAATTTCATAGTAGGGAAAGGACCATCAGCAAGACTGCACAACTCAGGTTCTGTTAATATAATTTCACTTAAATGCAAAATACAGCATTTCCCTTCTTTAGTAAAGCTTTATTGTATTGTTTTGTATTTGTTGTATTGTTTAATAAGTGTATCAAAATCTGATTTAGCGAGTAGCAAAATAAGATTTATTTTATGCTCATATTTATATATACAAGTGATGACTTTGTGGTACTTAAGCCATAATCTCAGGAAAACAAAATCAGTTTCAGTGTCTCTTCCTGCTCAACTGTTACAACCAAAATAATATTGCAATTTGTGACATTGAAATTCTTCTAGGGATTAAAAAAAAAAGGTATTCTATTAAAGCCAAAACAAACCTAGAAAGTAATTTCAATTAACTCCTATGTTCCATCTCTAAGGGTCATTCTGGTAGGCAGTACATCTTAGCTGACAGAAGTTTAAAGTTTAACCATGCAAAAAGTCAGTCCTATAATCCAGGTCAGCACCCAGCCCAGCAAGCCAGCTTAGGCAACCTGGTCTCTCCAGAGGGGGTTCTGGATCCCAGGAGCAGTGAATTTGAGGCACTGCACAGGGCAGCACTGAAAGCACTCAGTGTTAGCTCATGGATTTCTGTATGCTACTCTACAGCAGCACAAGTTAATCGTTAGGGCATGGAAGACACTTCTAATTGCATTCATGTTAGCACCCAAGTGCCAAACTGCAGTGCTTTGCTAACTAATCCTTCACATGGGTAGATTGAGCTCTCCTTTCATGTAGGCAAGCCCATCAGACATGCTCTGGCTCTGCAAGTTAGCCCAGACCACGTTTGTGACGTTCCTTAGGCAACACTGGAGCTCATCGTGCATTCAGTAAGTGCCGTCACTAGGTGGAAGTTTCTGAACTTTAAGATATTTTCATCTCATTTATGAGGGTTTTGTGGCAGGCAACTTTCTTTGACAGCAAAATGTATTTTGCTAACTAAACACACCCTCTTTTCCTGCATTAACACAGGCCAGGAAGAAAAGCACATTGACGCTTTTGTATCTCAGGGGATAGATTTTAATTTTGCTGGTGTCTGTGTAAATTTAAGATATGGATGAATGGAAGCATGAGGAATCAGGAAACTCTGCTTAGCATATCTTTAACTTTAAAAATTAAGAACCAAGCCTCCAGTAAACCCCTTAAGATCTTCTTTCATGCCAATAACCATTTTATTTTCTGTTCTCCTTCTTCCAGGAATCAGTGTAAGGATTTTAAAACATGGCATTCAGTTTGAAGGAAGTGTTTATCTGTCCACACCACTGGAACTTATGCAGCCAGGAGGTGTAAAAAAAATTGTTACTAAGCGTAAGCACTAAAAACTGTTTATGCTAAGAAAGTTAACTTCGGGGAGTTTTAAAGCTGCATATATTATGACACTATATGCCATCAGACCAAAGCTTTTAAACATATCTTAGAAAAATTAACCTTCCAGCAGTGAACTCCAAGGAGAAACAGGGCATAAGAAGGCAAGTGGTGTAATTTTCATCACTGAAATAGGGTGCATCACTGCATCACTGAAACAATTCAGCCAGGTCTTGTCCAACTCAGCACACCCTCAGTGCACAGTGTTCTTTTTAAAGGAGACTGTAGCAGAGCCAAGTACATTATTCAATTGATAACTGGTTATACAGAAGACTAAACCACTAAGCCCACATCTTTATTTCGTAGCCATGTCTCTTTCAGTTCACACTTTCCAGCTTTTAAAAGTTTTCTATCTACTGCTGTAAGATAAGCACTTCCCACTCACATTTTATTGTTCCATTCAGCTTGTGAATAAGAACACTAAACAGCAGGAGACAGTATTAAAAATAATTTCCTAGGAAAGTAAAAATAATTTGAAATCGTAAAATAAATATGGATTAGTTGGATCACAGCTACTTGGAACAACAGTATTACTCTATCACCCGAAAAGGCAGACAAAGACAAGGCACTCCTGAGGAGCATTAGTTTAAAATTGCAGTATTATTATGGTGTTTAACACGGAAATATCAGAAAATCTGCTCCAGCTTGAGTGTAAAACCTATTCCATCTTTGACCAAACATTTCAAGGCAATTTCAAACTTTCACACTTGTGTCTCCAAATTCACACATGAGAAGTGCTGGCAACTCATTATGCTCAAATTGAAACCAATTCCTCTACACAGCTACGTGTTCTGTCAATGTGCTGCTCAATGAAATACATCTATTTAGCAGCCCTGGGAGCAAGTCAGTATCTCTTGCTCTGTAACATTTCTAAAACATTAACTCACAGACACGGCATGAGAGGCTTAGCTTCACTCTCTCAAATATAGTGATCAGTGTAAGTGGTAGGCAGTTCATTATTTTTGCATTGTATTTCAGGTGAACAATAGCTTTACCTGCATAATGTACAGGGATTTCTATCTTTGGCCCTATGACGTAGTGACCCTCCTCCAGACTGTGAGCTGTGATTGTTGTCCACTGCCGACACGAATGTATCAGAAGATAATCGCTCTCCCGAAGACCTTCTACAGTTTCTCCTGCAAAACAGATGTAGGGTTTTTTTAAAAAATAAAACAAACCACACTTACTACATGAAGAATTAGGAAAACTTAACATGCATTTTATTCATATTGGTGTTTAATTTTTTCCAGATGTTTTGATAATTAAAAATTCAATTAAGTAAATTTCAACTCTACACAGTATTCACTTTTGCAGCTTAAGCATCTTACCTTCCAGAAAACAAACATGAAGCGAATTATGCCATGCATACAATATCACAGAGATGCAATCCAGATTACTGAGTAGTGGCTCTGGGGCTCCTTTTTCAGCTTTCTGCATAAACAGACTTTTCATATTTCTATTTCTGTCTGCCTATCTCACTCGATATAAATACTTGAGAGGTCCTTTAAATAAAGGAAAAAAAAAACCCCAACACATTTTCATATTTTAGAAGATCAGCATCACACTACCATACAGTAGTAACTGGATGTCACACTTTCAGATACAGAGATTTCATCTTTATCATTCTATCCCTTTGCAAGCCCTTGCTTAATTAGCCATTCAGATGTCTATAAACTTAATCCTATCACTTAAGGAGGAGAAATGAATAAATAAATATATATATATATGAAAAAGATAAAAATTCACACACACCAAAGTCCCCTCTCAGAGTGAAACTCAACCAGAAGCCTTACCAGACAATGTGTAGCCCACCTTTCTAAGGCACTCTCCTGTACTCTGGTATCTGTCAAATCCATCCCAAACACAGTCAGAGATCAAGACCCAGCTCTCTTTTCTTCCCCTGTCCCTAATAACTCCTCTGCGTTTCTGCAGAGCATCCTCCTCTCCTCTATGGTTTGCAGTGCCTGATCAGGTCTAGAGTGCTTTGCTTGGTTTTCCAGCAATTGCAAGAGCCACATTAGACGGACCACTCAATGTGCCAGCTACACATCTAGAGCGTGATATATGAACAAAATTTCACAGAGCAAGGAACTGTTCTGCATATCATCACAGAACTGCTCTCACACACCTTGCAGTCCTGCTCAGTACCCTTCTGCATTAAGCACACCAAAAAAACAGCCTTTCTCAAGGTGTCTTTAAAGCAGTCACTTGGACATTCAGGAATACTCAGTAGGCACTAAACATGGGCCAAGAATAATGAAACTTCAAATTTCATTTTCCTTCTCTCCCACCAGCCCTCTGCAGCTACCGCCAAAAATAACACAAGTAGTTTAGCCCTAGAATCAAGTTTGGACAAAACCCACCCCCTTCAGCTATGCCAACAAACTGAACTTTCTCCTCACTGTCCTGATATTCCTGAAAGTCAGTGGAAGAATGAGAATTTCCTCAGCCTGGGGCAGCAGACATTTCCTCTGTTCAATCTCTGCAGAGGACAGCTATTTCCCAGTAAGCTTTTTTTTTTTTGCCCACAACAGGCACTCTTCCATCATAGGCAGCAGCTTCTACACACCCAATTCCTGCCTGATTTCATGCTCCCATTCTATCAGAAAGCACCCTCCTACACGATTTAAAACACAGCAACTGGTGTGTGTGAGAACTGTTAGATTTTAAATCAGAAGAGACCATTACGACCATCTGCTCCTACACCCTTTGGCCACAGGATTCTGCTTGTTTCCTCCAGAAACTTGTATTTGGCTAAACAAGGGAGAGACCTGCCCCAACCTGCAGAGTCCAATAGATGGACTTCCATGGGAATGCTGTTCCATAGCCTGTTAAACCTTAAAAACGTTCCTGTTTTGCACATTTGGGTCTTTAACTTATAACCATGGGTCAACTGCTATGATGGGAATGTAGAGGAGAAACAAAAAATGTAAAAATTAAGAAGTCAAAAGGTATAGACAAAGATGCTTAGTACCAGTTATTCTTGCTCCTATGAAGGTACGCTTCTAGGTTTCCGTCTTTTCCAGAGCACAGACAGTAGCTTCCAGGTAAACAAGCTGTTTCCATGAACTGGTTTCCAGGTGCTCCTTGGACCACATCTCTTGGCGGCCTAGACAGCTGCTTAACACCAGTTCCTGATCCCTGGGAAGCACCACCCCTCCACCCACAGCACACTGGGATAAGTGATCTTGTAAAGCCTCGGGAAGAGTGGCAAAATTGCCATGCATGGTGCTTCATGAGAACTCTTTGGTCCCATCCATATCTTGAAAGAAATTCAGATATATTTGCTGAAAGAATTATGCATCTGCTAATTTTTAGCAAATTATCAGCTCTCGGGCATCTCCTGTTTTCTGCTCACAGAGCAACTTCTACTATGTATAAAAATTACCTTCAGCTTGCTGCAGAGCTTTACAATTTTGAGGGAGAGCACAATAATAATAACAATAATAACAGTAATAATAATAACAACAATAAGAATAATAATAAGTGGTGTTCTTTGAAACTCATGTTTCAGTTTTGAGAGTTACACTCATGCTTCCTATAATCTGTGGCAACAAGTAATTATTCTGTCCCACAACAAAATCAAACCAAGGATACTTAAGGGAAGACCTAGTATTTTACTAGTTTCACTGACAGTGGTGAACAAATTTGGAATAAAGTACAAAGCATTTCCGGTATGCTTTTTTTCTGCCTTACAATCTGCAGGTATAATTTCAGAATACCCAGAAAACCTAAAGGGAGGCTGGACTCTACATCCAGGATTGCAGGGAAATAATTACAGTATGGGTCACCCTCGAAGAATCTGAGGAAGATATTCTCAGGAAAATAAAGACACCCATTATGAAAAGGTGTTTCTAGCCATGGTTCACATGCTGCGATCTGTTTAAGTGGTTGCTCCACTAAAACTGGGTGGGACAGGTGAGTGTAAAAAGAGATTAGTAAGGCAGGTCCAAGAGTGACTATGTAATTGAGTCTGGAGCTGGAAGGAGCTGTATTTCTTTAAACAGAACCTTGGAAACCACAATTCTCATTACACAAATTATTTGCTGCAACTGATTACATCGGAAACGAATTTTGTGCTTTGCCACAGGAGACTGGAGGAGACAAGGTGAAGCAGGTGTGACAGGGAGGTGACATTCCCTGTGGCTCCTTAACAAAGGGCCTGTCCTTACCAAGCCCTGATCTTTCCTAACCATAGGTGAGACAGATTCCTGGGGTTTGCTTAACAGGAAGAGGCTCCTTGTCACCAAGGGATTATTGGACTCTCAGAAACACCTGGCTAATCATGGCCTCCATGCTATGTGAGGAAAATGCGACTGAGGACAACAAAGCAACTCACTTCTGTCTTCCCTTTTCTTCTACTCTGTCTCCCCCGTAAGACTTGCTCAGTGATTTTAAAGTGGCTTCTTCTTGGAGGGAGGGACCTTCAAGGCTGGAGGCACCTCTGACTGACCCTTGCTACACAACTCCTGTCCCAGCCCAACCCAAGCCAGGCTTAGCCAGGCCTTCACACTTTTCTCAGCCAACCATACCTTGCAAAACAGCCACACACATTCAATCTGATCCCGCCCCCCCACCGCAGTAACGTAAGTTATGCAAGCCTTCCATTAATCACATTTTAACTGTGTGGGAGAGAACTCGGCAGCCCTCACATTCACCAGCTACGCAACTCGGTTCTCACCTATTCAACACACTCCTACGCTGCTGCTCACATAAAAATAAGATGCCATGAGAAAACAGAGAACACAGGCCACTCATCTTTAGTAACAGTTTTGTCTCTGATCCAGTGTGGATTAGCTGCTCTATCTTTTCACCCTCTCCTCCCTGCCCCACATGCCTGCAGTATAATTAAACCACTACAAAGAATCTACAGGCAAATACTTGTGCTGGTCTTTTAACCCCCCCAAATAAAAGTCAAGAGAAGCAATGAACTACCACATTCAATTCCCCACCCTTCCCCAAGCTGCCTACCTCCTTGCAAAATATGAGTCAAGTTTATTCATAATAATGCCCAAGACTAAGACACCCATGATTCACTAGCAGCTCCTAAACCCTAAATAAAGTGTCAACACCCATCCTTGCCCGAGATGAAAAGCATCACACCTCGGAACTGAAAATGCAGCCAGTATGTTCCAACACAAGATGATCTCCCACAAGCACTCTGACCACAATCAGTATCTGGGTACTTCACTCAGCACCACTGAAGTAGCATTGCAATAGGTCTTCAGGTGTTCACTGCAAATCAGATTCACTATCATTTTTTAATTGCATGACCCTTTTCTGTACAATTCCTAAAACCCTCTAATATTGCCAACAACACCCTTGTTGAAGGGTAGTTGCAGGGGAAATGCTGACCAGGAAAGTAAAATCATTCACATGTTGATACAATCATTAAAAAAAAAAAAAAGTTAATTGCTTCATTTAGAGTCCCATGCTTATTAAATACTACCTACATTAAATGCCAATACTACTTTAATAATTCTTTCCAGTTACAAAACCAGACCATCCACATTTGGCAAATCTTGATTCTGTCATTATAAACACTCCAATTTCAAATTAACAGCTAACAACTGTAGCAAGACTGATGGAGGAGGGACATGATACCCCTATCTACAAATTCAGAGACAAAATTCTGTTTTCACCTGCAGTTTTTAAGAGCCAGGTGAGAAAACAGAGGTCAGCTACATGCAGGGACCGAGTTTATATATGTCTATGCTGCAGCACAGAAAGAAGCTAATTTCTTTTGAAAAGAGACCTCTCTGCAAGCTGTTGCCAGTGCTTACTTTCTAAAGACACACACATTTTTATTTAGTTTAGCATTTCACAATTCCAAAATGTCTGTAAATTCCCCAAAGTCTCGGGAGTAGAACTGAAGACCACTCCAGTTTTGAAGGAGACTGAGCACTCCTGTCTCCTCTTTGCTTCCTCCTGCATCACAGAATATCTCAAGCTGGAAGGGACCCATAAAGATCATCAAGTCCAACTGCTCGTTTCTCACAGGACTACCTAAAACTAAACCATATGCCTAAGTCTCATCAAGATCCTCCCTGAACTCTGACAGGTTTGGTGCCCTGACCACTGCCGTGGAAAGCCTGTTCCACTGACCGATCACCCTCTCAGTAAAGAGCCTTTTCCTAATGTCCCATTACAGTCCACAAAAGAAAATTCACACAGGTCCCACTTACTCCGCTTGCCAAAGATAACAATGACTTTTCAACACCAGCCACTAAAGAAAACTCATGAAACAAATGAAAAGAACCAACAACAAACCAACAACAAAACTTTTAAGGTTCTCCTCCTAATATTGAAAAACTAACATTCAAGTCACTGCAAAATGTTCAGACCAATATGACTCACTCACTCACAGAAACTACAATGCTAAAAATAGGCAGTGATGTACAGGAATATAAACGCTTTATAACGCCACACACTTTGTCATTGTGGCTAAGAGTTTGCATCACTGCCTTAAAGCATAAGCTTTGCGTCTGGAGACATTAAAATAGTAGGTAGCAAGGTAATTCAGAGAAAGAGAAGTCGTCACATACAAGGTTCCAGTAACATAACAGATTCCATTTACACATACCAGATGAGCTAGATAGATACCATTTCCTCCTGCCAGGAAGACAGTTACGGACACATTCCACTCATCTCATTCATCACGGAGGACTGCAAAGTGAGCTTAATGCTGTTCCTTGCACATCAGTTCAAGCACGCTGAATTTGCTCTTTCTGGAATGAAAAGGCTTATGGAAAAGAACCAGGAGCTCACAAGAAACTTGAGATGGCTTTTGTGAAATAACTGATGAAAAAGATGCCTGTGGAACCCCAGGGAAAACTCAGCAAGACTTAGGGCCATGTGTTTTCATTAAGCCTGAACACCATCTGCATGCAAGGTAACAGATGCCGTACAATTAAGTGCATCACCCGGACTGTCTTGGTCAGTTAAGTAGGTGGTGAGTTTAATTATTCCATCTAATGCTCCATAATCATATTACATATCATTACATAGAAAAATCTCAGCAATATTAAAAATCATGACCGGGTGCTCAGCCAGGTACCTACCAAAACACAAAAGAGTAACATCAACCTTATTCTCCCTCGAGTTTGCAGTAATATTTGCCAGGAATGAAGTGTTAATTTGTGCAACTGGAAAAAGAAGTGGCTGGCTGGACAGGTAAGCAGCTATGCTGTGAAATAATTAGGCAGAACTGTCAGCATGTGGCTAGTGTTACAAGGGAAGGAGGTTTATCTGGCAACAACTGAAAGGTAAGAGAAAGCAAAACTATTAGAAGCCAGTAAAAAGAAAGAAGTGAGGTTCTTACTTATTCATCATGCTCCCATCACACTGAGGAGCCCTACTTACACGCTATCTGCTTCACTGGGCATGCAGCTTCCCTGGATGTTCCCTAGCTGAGGACCAAACAAGCCATGCATTAAGATAAACCTTAACATTACCCTACTACACCACAAAAACAAAAGGACAGCCCCACACAGTATGAAATGAAGTTATAATCTATCTATTGTTTAAAAAAAAAAAGACAGTATTACAGACTTGCATGGCTCTGTGCAAAGAGACGTTTTGGGTCAGAGGGAGGTCACACTGCTAGCACAAATATAAATGCCAGCGCTGCTTTTTCATGGCAAAAGAAGGAACCTACAAAACCAGGCACTAGTAAAATAATAAAAGCTGTCTTGTTTTTGGAAAGGCAAACTTGTGTTTCTACAGACATAGCTAGCTAGTCACATAGCTCCCACACAAGGTAACACTTACAATTAATTAGATTTCTTTTCATCTTATTGGGAGATCCATAGAAGGTAAAAGATGAAGCCAAGGCCTCTCCTCAGCACAAAAGCTAGGGGGGACTCCATCTAAAAATGGGAAGCCCAGGGCCGAGCACTGATGAGACAGCACACCTGAGGAGACCACACACAGGTCAGAAACACCTGGCAGCAGACAGTGAGCACCTGGGAACTGCAGGCATCTCACACACTTCAGTCTCCTTGGCAGTGAGGGTCTGGGAGCTCCACAGGTACCTGCAAGCCTTTGCAGTACTACCAGGTGTTAAAACAAGGCTGGGTACCACAACATTCTTTTGTCTTTAAAAAAATTAAAATAAGAAAGAAAAGATCAATCATAACTCAAGAGCCATTCTTATCTGAGAGTCCGTGTTTCCTCTTAGTGGTGGGCTAATCCTTAACATAAACTTCAAAGAGGTCTCAGCACTTTGGTTCTTTTTTAGCCAGTTGTTTGTTTGGGCTTCTGATCTCTTAAAATACAACACAACAAAAAACAAGGCATAACATCCACAAAATCCAGAAGATGGCAACTTCTTGTCCCACACAAACCAAGTAAGCTAAAACAAAAGGATGTACACCAGGCTGCATCACAAAGAGCATTTACTGTTAATTTGAATTTGGACTCATTTGATTCAGGGATACACAGAAGCACCACCAGTGCTCAAGCATCACTGAGTATGTTGCTTTCATGGTATTAAGAGTACAAGTTCTCTGAAAAACATACACAAAAACCCCTCAGATTGTTAGCATGGGCAGTAGGCTATGGAAAGAGAACTCCAAGTTCCTTACAACAGTGCACAGGACAGCTTCCATCTGACTTGCACACTGCTGTCAACACATGATCCTTCACCACCTCCAGCACTCAGCTGTATTACTGCCACAGCATTTCACTGGCACTACAGCTGCCTCTTCTCCTACAGATCATTTCACTAATACTTAGAGCTTCCTTCTCTTATAATGAAGAGTTTGGGATTTATGTTTTGGGTGAAGAAACAAAAAGTTCTTGCTAAGTCTGAATATTTAAATTAGGACAAATTATTTTGTTATTATTCAGCAGGCTGTGCAACCTCTCCTCATGAGAACTCCATCTGAACTCTTGAGGGAGGGTGGAGGGAGAAAGTCAAACCTTTTGTTTTCTGCACACTGCATCATACTGCAGACTACCTGCTGTGTATTTTATCTATGGAGATGCACCTCAATGAATGTCAAAGACTAATAAATATTAAATTAGGGTGGTTCGCTTGCTTAAGCTTTGGCATCATCCTTCGTTACTGAGTCAAATCTCCATTGAGCTGCTCAGCCTGCCAGTCCTATTTCTTCTGCAAAAGCACTGGTCTGTGATGTAGGTCAGTGGAAAAAGTTCATTAGGTACAGAACAACATCTGAATTTTCCAGACTGAAGTAGCAAAGCAAATTTGTAGGAAAAAAAAAATCACATCACTGTAATGTTCCTTACAGGAAGAGGAAGAAAGTCCCAGAAATATTTTGCTATGTGATGAAGCCTACTTGTAGCAACGTTAGACTGACAAAAATTGAATTTTTTTTTATCACTATGACTGAACAGATGCTCAGAAGAGTTACTCTTGCATAAAATGCCTAATGGGAGAGAAGTAGAAAGAGCGTGCAATTGCAGAAAACACTACTACTGAAGAAAAACCTTCTCTGAAAGCTGCTTCATGTTATCAGTCTCACTTTGTTATTCCATACAGACACAAAAAAGGTTGATTAAAAAATTAAAATCAAGCTGATCAGAGAAACTTCCTTGTTTAAAAGAAAGCATAACAACCTGCGTGGGAGTGTATCATGCAAGGTCTAAATACAGACTGCCAGTAAGTTAAAAGGGTAAATATTGTAATTTCTAGGAGCAAATATTGTAGTTTCTAGGAGTAAGGAAAAAAAAACCCAGCCAAACAACCCAACCAAAACAAACCCAAGGCATGTTAAAATTTAAACATCTCAGGGCTATATAATGTAGTGTACTAAATTTTAAATTTAAAGTGGGCAGATTCATTAGGAAAGCCTGACAGTGGTCTCAGCTGACTTTCTGTGTCTGAGCATAGTGGAAAAGATGAAAGCAGAAGGCTCTGTACCCAGCTACACAATCTTTTGAGCTTGCAACACAAGGATCTAGAAAAAAATTCCAGTTATATCCAGGACTATTGATAATCAGCCTCACTTTTCAGTTTCCCTTCTTCCTTCTCAAATTCCCAAGTAGTTTTCAATAGGTGCTTCCGTTTAACACTTCCATTCCTGCAGCACATTATTTGTGCTGCTTCCTATTATCTGAATCAACCAGCATTTCTGTCATGATTCAAACTGCAATTTAACACTCCTCTCTCTCAAAAAAAAAAAATCCAAAGTAATACTGACTTGACCTTCCATCAGTGGCACAGATTTCACATCTCCCAGTGGGTGAAAAGTTTCCTTTGACAGCATAAGAATTCATTCTTATTTTGATTTTAAGATTACTTATATTATTCCTCCTTTTGCCAAAAACAAGAAATGGGGGAAAGTTGTAAGTAAAGCACAAAGATCAGGCAAAATTAGTTTAAATTCTTGTGTGCTGTCTCTTAGATTAAGATTCAACCTACTGGTCTTCAGAGTTGCTTTTTAATTACAAAAGAGTTTTAAAAAGTGCTTTTTATATATTTTTAAAAATATTTTTATTTGAGAGCTAGGCATCAAAGCCAGCTCAGGTTGTGCCTCACAAACTCACCAACAGTTTCACACCATCTCTTCGTTAATTCGCTGCTGAGACAACGCAGGAAATGTCCATGAGATTTGTCCAACCCCATCCAGCCCAGAGTGCTGTCCAAAAGCTGGTCATCTGCAGCAAGGTCTGCTACCAGCAATTACACTTGTTTCCACCTTGGATGGTGGAGGGAGGAACACTGAATCTTCTTGCAGCTTCAGGAAGAGCTGGGCAAGATACATCTACCCACAAAACAGTTTGTCCAAGATGAAGCCTCTTGCCACTTGTACACCTCGGATGAAATGCAACTGCTGTTGGCTACACTGCAACAATTTTCAGTTGTCTGAACAGGGAATCCAGTTTGCTTCACTGACCCTACCTGCTCAGCGAGGAAGGAGCAAAGACAGCATCACCCCCAGACTGCCTTATGTTACTACCTGGGGTACTTTGTGCATTGATATAACCCTTCAGCCCCACAGCACTGTGATCAGACTTTGCTCTGGGCAACCATTAAGTATTTCACAATCAAGAGAAAGGAGATAAGGCTTTATTTCTGCAATTTCCAATCCCTCTGCAAAAGCCTGATACAATCAAATTGCTTCAATCCCAACTGAAGCTGAACTTAAGCTATCATCCACTAATACCTAACAAGAGAGCAGAGACTCCCAACCACCTATTCTTTTTATGCCTGCCAGCAAGAAGACAGATTTATTTCTCTAGGATTAGCATTTTGCTATTGGAATGACTGGATATACCAGTACTGTTGCAACAAATCAGCATAAACCATAATCTTATTACAAAGCTATGGGACAGATTAATCCACTGAAAAATCCAGTTTGTTCCAAGGCAAGCTTTTCCCTAGCTGCAAATATACAGAGACAGCATCTCAGTGAGTCTTCAAAAAAAAAAAAAACCTGTTTGACCTACTGCAGGGAAGAGAAGAACAAATATTTTAAATAAGCAGTAAGTGGAATTTTGGTGCCACTGCCACTGATGGTAAACTCTCTGCTGACTTCAGCAATCTCACAGTTTCAACCTTGGCATCTTGCTTTCTTTGTGTTCATAAGAAAACTAGTGAGAAAAAAAATGAGAAAGAGTAGTAACAACACAGATTTCATTGAGCTTTGTTTGTGTTTATTTCAAGCCTTCAGAACTAACATCCCAGAATGAGAAACCTTACTTTTCATGAATTCAAGCCAAACAAGCCAAAACACATCTTTCAACACAGACTGCTCTTCACTCCCACACAGGGGGAAAAAACCACTCAGTACAACAACATCTTAACATTCACATTCCAAAACACAGTAACTTTCTGTTGCTACCATAATTACTCTTCTTATTAATATTGAGCATCATCAGATGTAACTGCAGATTTGCTGTATCCTCATGACAGATTTAGTTCTATGATTGATCAAAACAGTCCAACACCATGGTTACTTACAACAGGCTAGAAAATACCAGCAATTCTTTAAACTATTCTGATACTCTGCAACAAGTTGTGTATGTGGCAACTATTAATCATGGTAAAAAAAGGAAGGGAAAAAATATCTTAGAATCACTCAATTCCTCAAAAAATGAGATTCTTATGGAAGAAAGCTCTCTGGTTTTGAAGTCACCTAAGACCACAAATCTGAAGTGCTAAGAATAATAGCAAGGAATGACAAGTCTAACTGCACCTCAAATGGTCACAGGTTAGAAACATTGAGGAGAAAGCTAAGTAACTTTTCATTGCATGCAGGAGAGGTTCCAGCCTAGTTCATTGTTATCATAGGGAGCGAGAGAAAGGAGTTATGTTGATCCCATACGTAGTTAATTTTCCACTTTGAATTCTCATGGCCAAAATCGAGGGGGTAAAAAAGTTAAAATATTGATCTGCCGTTTGCAATCAAGGCACCAGGCCTGGAAAGGAAGAACGCAAAGAGCAGCTTTCAAAAGCAGTCTGATAGGTACAGATAAAGAGAACAACAGTGCTACCTGACCAAAGGAAAAACACAGCAGTAATGAGACCTCTGAGCAGCTTGCTGCCATCCAAATCAGCTCCTTTCAATACTTTATTAAGATAACCAAGGTTCTCTTTCATTAGAGGCAGGCATTCCTCATTCTAGAGAGCTCCTGCTCAGATGTGTCTATAAATACTATGAGGTCCACTGGAGGACACACTTCCAAGCATCTCTTTAGCATCAGGTGCCCAGCTGGAGAAGCTTAATACTTCAGAGGTGGGAGGTCAGCATTTAACATTGCACTTAACCCACTGGTACTGACTTCCTATTTATTCCAAGCACAGATACAGAATGGTTGCTTCATTTGATCAAGCCAGAGGCAGCTGCACTCCTTTGCTGCTGCACAAGTCACAGGCAGTGGTTGGGAGTGTGGTCAGGGAAGGCTGGGTAAACCTCCCCAGATTTGGGATGCCAATGAAGAAAATTTTAACCCTACCAACCTCATGGATTTAAGAGCTAGAATTTGATTCCAGATTCTGCCCTGGCAGATGGAGAAACAGCCTATTCATTCAGACTTTTCCTGGGCACAGCATGAGAGCTGGGGAGCTCTCATTGACAGTTATTTATAATTAGATGATATTTTAAAATAGCATCCAAGTAAACATGCTCTATCCTCTCATTATACATCCCAAGTCCTAAAGGGACACTATGCCACTTTGTGTTGCACAGCAGCGATCCCTGCTTCAACTTGGGGCATCTTGGATAAGCTCCCAATTAAAAATAAAGTAGCCCAAATGCAGGAGCTGCTCAAGAATGGTTTTCTTTGGCTTTCAGAGAACTCATCATTATAATTTAATTTGTCTCTCATCTTTCTTGCAGCCTGGGTTAAGGATGAAATAAAAACAGCTGGAAATGAAGAGAAGTTCAGCTCTGCTGTGAAGTGGGGTTGTCACCTGGCTGCTTGCCCAGTGGCCTGGTCCACCTCCCCATGTCCTCACAGTCCAAACGGGCACTAATGGACTGTGCACACACGGCACCCGATTGCTGGAGCTACCCCTGCCTCTGCATTTCAGCTTCATCCACCCAGCAGAAGGCATCCCTTCTGCCCAACATGGAAAAATTCAAGTAGCACTAATAAGTGGGTAATGCCTCTTCAAACGTGGGCTGACTGCATACAGGGACAGAAGTATGGATGTTCAACTCTAATTAGGCACCTCTTTGGTCTGGTTACATCCTGGAACAGTATCTGAGTAATATGGGAATGCTAACAGGAGGAACACAACAGTCTTAATCCTGCATGCAATTTATTTCCGTTGTTTCAGAGAAATCTACACTTTAAGGCATAAAAAGAATGACTTTGCTTTAATTGAAACATAAGGGACAAGTGAATAACAGCTCTTTGATAACCTTTCTGGCACCTTAAGAAGGCATACACAGAAACCCCCCAAAAAAACCCTTTCCTGTGGAAAGGAATGCTTCTACTTTTGGTAAGCAGCATGCAGAACACAGAGAACAAAGAAAGCCCATCATGCCTCACTCTCCCCTTGAGGGCACATTTATCTTTGCCCACAGGCAATTTGGTCTTAAGATATTTTGTTATACATTGACAGGAATCCAAATGATATTTGACATTGCAACCCATAAGACATGCAAAAGGAAAACCTTCTCCTCCAGCTTGCTCTACATTTGGCTGCAGTGCTGCTACAGCTTTGCTGCTGGTCTGCAGCCACATCCTGAGTGCAGGGGCTGCAGCAACACATCTGTGTAACTACATAATGTATTTTGAGCCCTCTCACCTCTCTGAGTCACACATGTGCTGTTTCTGTATTTTCTTGCTATGAGTTTTCTGCTTTACATTCAGAGATTAAGACAGGGGGGGAAAAAAAAAAAAAAAAAAAAAAGAGAAATTACCTAAGTGCAACTCAGGTAAAATCTCAGCTTAACTCTATGCGTGTGGCCCCTTCAAAAAGGAAATGGGGCAGTTTGTCCTTTGAATAAATAGAAGCCTAAACAAAAAAGTATTAAGAAAGAAGCAAGATAATCAAATGTTTTAGAAGCCAGTTTTCAGCAAGGCTATACACCTAAGATTGTCCTTTTGGCTCATCGCATCATATCACAAATGGACAAGGATTACTATTATTCTAAAAAGTACACAGCATCCCCAAGCAAGCAATCAGTGTGGGCTGAGAAAAGGAAGCATTACATGCAAAACCTATCAATTCACATTTGAGTCCTGCCAGCAAAACTCCCTTCATTGAAGTTAAACAAAACATCATGTCAACAGCAAAGTGCAGGACTCCACAGGGGGAGATCCCACATTTTCTGCCCTGATATCAGCCACCCTTCTGAAGCAAGGAAGGAATTGCAGCTCCTTCTAACAGCAGTGAGCTGCAATTCCAGCTTCTGCTCCCAGTGACCAGAAACACTGAAGTCTCTAGAAATGCCTAAAGTAACTTCCCCTGCTTGCTTTCTCACTTCTGGTAGCACATATGAAGCTATTCCTCCTGGAACATGCACAGCCAAACACCACACTGCTCCATTCTGCCACTGCTGGACAGTACTGGGGGTTTTACCTGACAGCGACCCTGCAGATAACCTTGCAACACCTCCTGGAAGCCCACAAGTGCAGGACAGTCGCCTAGGGGATGGAACAAATGACACAGACTGGAGCCAAGGGTTCCTTGAACCCACCATGCCCTAAAGGGACACACTGAAAGATGCAACAGGAAAGCTGGACAAGAAGAGGCACTTATGCACAGATCTCCTTTTTCCTCCCCCTCCTTAAAGTTTCCTTCATTTTTCCACCCCAATATTCCCTCCTTCATCTCCAGAATGGTGAGGTACCAAGAAGCAACAAGAATAGTATTCAGTGGTGCAAATAAGCAAAACTGCCAGTTGGAACCACCACAACAGAAAAGCTGCAAACTGAAAAACAAACACAGGAGAGGGGGTATCCAAGCATTTGTGGGCTACTTGGAAATAGTTCCTGGAAGTTAGTAACTTGAGTATTTAGACTGCATAGCTCTTACAAACCCAGCTGCAAGGCAAACATGCTCTGCTTCAGTCTGGCTCACGCAGTGCTCCCCAACAGCCCTGGCAGCGCAACACCGAGTCAGGGGCAGCTCTGAAATGACAGCTTATGTTACACACAGGGACCTTCCTCCACCTGGGTCAGTCTTGGACACACAGCCTGTCTCTTCAGGACAGAGTGAAGGCTTATTCACTCTCTTTGGGGTGGTTAATCTCTGTTCTCTGTGCAACTAGCCCATATCCTCCTTGCAGAGCAGAACAGTGTCCCCACACAGCCTCTAGTCCAGCGTGTCGCCTTTGGAGGATGCACACCCCCACACTGTATCCCAGCCAGCGGCTGGTGCTCCCCTAAACAGTAGCTGCAGTCCCCCAGCCTGTCCCTGGAAACCTGTCACCCATGGAGCCACGTCCTTACCCATGCCAGGTAGATGTTTTGCCATGAGGGCACCAAGACAGAAAGCAAAGCAGCACATGGTACATAATGGCCCATCAAAAGGGGCTTTTACTTCTTTACTCAGCTTTTCTTCCCACTCCCCCAGCTCTGACTGTAAGGAGAAATGCCCCAACTTCCTTGTCGCCACCACAATGTTCTCCCTACTCATTTCACAAACAGAATTGCAGCATGCTGTGTTTTATATAACATCTGAGTCACTAAGGTTCAGCCCCAATATGAAGCAATTCCAGTATCAACTTCATCAGGTTGAGCTCTTGGGCATCTTCCAGCCTCTGAGACCATGTTTAAATCTTTATTCTTGGTTCTCTTAGAAGCCCAGTGACATTCTCACAAACCAAGGAAATATGCACACATCCAAGTTCTCTGTGATTACAAGATTATAACATCCTGAGAGAAAAACCCCCAAACCAAAAAGGACACTTTTCAAGTAATTTTGCATTTCTTGAAGGTCTGCACTTCCAGGAAGCTCCAAGTGACCTTCCCCACTGCAACAAGATTTGCTGCTTTTCCACTCCACTGCTGAGAGCACATCAGCTCTTGCCTGGGTGTGCAGATCTGCACTTCCTGGCACAGGGCTCGCCCCTGCCCCCCAAACACACAGCTCTGGCAGCTATTGCTCAGCACTTCACATCTTCATCATGGCTTGATCCACTCAGCGTGCATTTTGTAGTCTCAGGAGCATCTCCTTCCACATAACAGGCAACCTGAAGGATGAGGAGGCTGGACTCCACAGCCTCCCCAGCGCCAGGAAGACCCTCCTCTCCCTCACCCCCCCTCCAGCACGCAGCACCAAGCCTGGCAGGGCAATACATCACACAGCAGCAGTACAGGAGACACTGAGACACAGCAGCTATTCTCCTTGGTGCAAAGCTTCAGCCAAGCACGCAGGTGCCCTGGCAAAGATGTGATTTATTAGTTTTATGCCGACTTGCACACGGCCTCAGAGACTGTAGTGCAGATGTGGCTCTGATCCCCAGCAAAGACACTCTTCAATCTGCTGATACACCTCAATTTTACATTTCTGTGCTAAGCCCTTTAGACGAGCAGACGTCGCTTACAGGTGGAGGCACAGTGAAGTTAGCTCCACAAGTTTTTTATACTGCAAATGGTATGAAAATCACAAACCACAAATGCTATGTAAAACTCTTTCCAAAGAGAAGCATCATTAAAAGCAAAAAATTTCAGACTTGAAACATTGGCTCACGGAGTTTTATGAAGGTTGGTTTTGAGTCATATGCAATCCACACTAAGATGATGAATATTTTCCTATAGGGGAGAGACTTAAGCTTCCCTAATCCAACCAACTTGTTACTCCTAATGCCAAAAGGAAATACAGCAACACCCATGCCCTTTACTTCTGACAAACCACCACTGGAACGACTGGAACACACTTCAGCTCTTCCCACAACTTCCATCAAGTCCTGTAGCACCAGACATGCTGTCCAATATTCTCCAGCACTTCATCTTGGCATAATTGCCTCTGCTGGGGCATTACAGGGAGTGCCAGTTCACGTAATCACTGAAGCCAGGAACACCTAGTTCCAGAACAGCACTTACAGACAAAGCAGAAAACAACGAAGCCCTTCTTTCCTATGCTAGACTTATACCATTCCTTGCAACAGCAGTTTATGATTCATCACACCACATTTAAGATTAAGAGTTTGACTAACTGTTTGAGGCACCTTAATACCTTAGATTTTATGTGTATCTTGTGCTTTATTTGGAAGTTAAATGCAATTTAAATGGGGGGGGGGGGGGGGGGGCAGGGGGTGGTGGAGAAAGAAAAACTCCCGTGGACTTAAAGTTATAGCACTTGAATTCCAGTTAAGAAAAGACTAGTGTTATTTCACCTTCAATACCTGAACTACGTAATTATCCAGGAAGTGTTTTTTCAGTTATGTGCATGAAGGCTTCACCTCACAAAGTCAAAACTTTAGAAATTGAAACAAAGAGCTAGAAGTTTCACACCTTGAATAACAGAGAATATGAACATTTATTAAGCACGCAAGAAATAAGAGCAATGTAACTATTTGCCATTCTAGCAGCCCTAACACACTACCAAGGGTTCAAATTTCTGGTTAAGAACACACAATACACACTACTAAAATGGGTATGATGCTGAACTCTATCTACCTCACTGGAAGTCCAGGGTATTCCTGGAAACAGGTTTTGCCGAGGTACTGGCGTCCATCTCCAGAAAGGCATGATAATCTTCACAGAACACCATTTGGTAGATGCAGGTTTTAAATGAATTAAAAGCTTTTTCTCTAAAATGTTTCTGGAACACATCTCTGCCAGCAGGGGAAAAGGAAAGAAGCTGTCCAACCAAAACAAAAACCCAGGAGCGATGGTTAGTGGCAACCTGTTGTTTTTTTCATTCAATTGTCTTGATGGAAACAGCAGACTGCAGAGTAAAGGTAGAAAGACGAGGAAGCAAGCAGGAGATGCTACTGAGATTATTCTTTAATGGCAGAACACACAGCATAAACAGTTTCAAAGCAGTTCAGCACCTAAGGAAAAAAAAGCCATGTGGATACAACGTATCTTGAGGATATTTGCTTTCAAATCAGACACTTGTCTGCCCCATACATAAGAACTATCACCTACCACACCTCAGTGGACAAGGTGGCCACACCTACAGTGGGCAATCAGATCATGGGCATTGCCCAGGGTCAGACGATATTTGAAACCTCTTTCGCGGTCCATTCAAAAGCTTTGCCCTACTCCCACATGATGCCTTTTAAAGATTTATTCAAAAGCAGACTGCGGAGACACGACACGCTGCACTAGCTTCTCAAAAGAAGGAGGTCATTCAAGACAATTAAAGCGCAGATAGCACCATTCAGACCTTTAAAGAATAAGCCTTTTTGTGGTTTCAAAGTATTGTTCAGCTGCACAGATAACCCGCATTTGTGGAGTGACGCAATGCAAAATTTTCATTATGTACACAGCCACGCTGTTCTATTAAGTATGATGTTCTTTGATAAGATGTGAGGGTGCTTAGTTTCCAGAACTGGAATCAGCTCTACAGTAATGTGCTGAACAGAACAATAGTCCCCTGAACATGACTGGGGTAGACAGTTGTCACCATGAGAAAGTTTTGAAATGGAAGAGAAAAAGAGAACCTGAAATAAAACTAAACAAAATCCCTTTGTCCCCAGGAGCAAGAGCAGTACGAACTCACTATTCACCCACTGCTGATATGCACAGGAGTTCACCTTAGGGTAAGAAAGAAGAAAAATCACCTTTTAAGTCTGTTACCCATTTTACAGATTTTTCCTTTCTTTATAGCCTCCAATTCTGCCATTTCATCTCACAGCACATTTACAATGGATAAGGAAGCACTTCCTTCACTGTCTCAGTGGCTCATTGAGATCCATCATCTCCCTTGCAGGAAAGTTCAGGATGTTTTCCCCACCATGCACAGTCGGGAATCACTTCTCTCTGAGCTGAGGTCAAGTGCCACTATATTTGATCCCAACAGCACCAGGACACATTTCTTTTTTTCTTAGATATCATTGAGGGAAAAAGTAAATAAAAACAGAGGACCACATGGCCTTTTAATCCCCTAACCTTTAGTCTTTGTACACAAACTGGGAATTTCTATGAACTCTTTCAGTTCATATCCAATATATGAGTAAAAAATACCTACAAGCAAAGGCTGATCTTTACTTGTGAAAACACAGCAAGACTGTCTGGGAAAAAGGGAGTTCCACTAAGAAAGAGAATGACAGGCTCTTGGGAGTCTGAAGGGATCAGTAAGCTTACAAAAAAAAAGCTTGGCCTAAAGCTCAGCTCTATGCAAAGCAGTATTTTCCAGATATTAACCTTGACAGCATTTCTCTTTTACCCTCCAAAATTATCCATAGAAAAATAATTATCAGAAATTTAAAGCCCTGAGATCACCACGCACGACACCATTTCTGCATTAGCAACAAGACACAGTCACAGCTTCACAGTCAGCTTTTTCTCCTGATGGTCCAAGGAGAGCTGAGCCAAGCCTCACGTGCAGCCCTGGTTCTCACAAGCCAGCGATGCTCACCTTTTGCCCTGTTTCAACAACCACACTATGATAAGATCTCTTTCTGCTGCGGGTTCCCAGAGCAAAATCTTTTCCCCACTTCACCCACCCACAAGTCTCTCACTGGGGTGGGATTCAACTGTGACAATGCAAATCAGGACTAGGGGGCGGAAGGGGGGGAGGACAGGAAAAACACAGCACAAAGCTCATTCCTCTCTTGCTCTTCAAGTCCTGCTTCTTTTCATCTGAAAGAGCCCACTCAGTGAATTCCACAGCATGAGATCAAGTCCATGCATTTTCTCTGGAAGGGTGTTTAGCTCTCTTTTAGCATTTTGTATTAGAGTTATCATCTAGAAATATTTAAGCTTTTATGGAGGTTGGAAAAAAGACCCATATAAAACCCGTTTGCTTCCTTCAAGAGTGACAGGTTTGGGTTTTCTTGGTCTATTTGTTCAATTAATATAACAATATTCACCAGCAAAACAATAAAACACATGAACACATTGAAACAAACAAAATTTGATTTATGACTTAACAGCATCCAAAAGCATAACCTGAAAACACCACCAGTCTTAAAATTAAAAAAAAAAAAAAAAAAAATCTTGAAAAGTTTTTCAGATTTTCGAACTCTGGACCACCTCCCCACCAGAAGTTGACATATTTATCATTTCTGATGGATAAGGCAGGCATGAATGCCTAACTAATTCCAACTATATCTTGATGTAACAAAAGACTACTTCCTCCCATACCATCAAGAAAAACCCTCCCTTCTTAGCAGAGGACCAAATTTAGTGCACATAAATATTTCATAACTTCATCCTGTCAAGAAATCAAACTGAATTACTTAAGGGCAATTTTCCAGGAGCTGCACATCCAAGCTCGAAGAATAAAACTGAACTGATCATATCCATTCTTCCGCTTCATACTGAAAGGCCAGAAGGTGAAGCAACAGTGAAAAACTGGAGATCTTGTGTGGGTGTCATCTAAGAACATTATCCACCAAGTGCTAAACTCCATTAAGAAATGCAGAAACAACACAGTAAGACTGGCATCTTCTGAAGAACATACAACTCCAGCTTTACAATCCTCTCCTACACCCTGGTCTGCCAGAAGAAACAAATTCTGACTTTCACAAAACCTCACGGAAACTGAAACAACAGCCAAGAACAGCTTGCTGCTACAGAGGCCAACCACAGAATCAAAAGGTGACTGAAGACAGACATCTACAGGTGGTTCGATTTCCAACAGCATGAAACACATGCAGCTTCCACTGACCTGGAGAGGAATTCAGCACCTGAAGAAGACGTGAGGTCATTTCTGTGCAAACAAACCCTGACCCAAAGATAAGAGGCACACCTGATAAAACTGGCACAAGACACTACTTTGCTAACAGAGGTAGTCTTAGACCTCTTAATCACTGGATGATACAGATTTGGATTCAACTCTGCATTTATTTATTTCAGTGTTGCATCAAGAAATTCTCTGACAGAGCTCCACTTGTTAACTTTGCAAGACAAGAACAGGGATGCAGAGCAACCACCCCACAACAGCCTGTGCTCCAGTCAATTCCACAAGCATTGCACATTCCCAACTTTCCTCCTTTAGAAGGCTATGCAGTGATTCATGGTTGCTTTCTGTTACTGCAAGATAACCTCCTCTGGAAGAAGGAAAAGCATTATCTTTGTATCCCTGAGACCATGGCGTCTGTGTTCTTTATAAAATATTGATTTGTCTGCCATCTGTAGTGCACAAAGTTAAAAGTACGTGCATTTGAGTAGGCAAAACCAGACCCACGAGCCTGGGTCTGGGCAGATCTAAACCAGCTCCAACCTGAAGCCCTTCACACAGAGCTCTACCCGAGCCTGCCTCCTGGCAGGGCTTAGTGCAGGGCTGAACCACTACTGCAGGACACCTACACCAACAGCTGCCTCATGTCTGGCCATCTCAGGGCATGGGCAGAAGAGCTCAGGACTGTCTGTTTACATCCACCCGCCTGTGCATATGCTCTGAAGTGTGGCACATGGGACAAAAAAGCCTTTGCACAAAAACCACAACATCTTTGTCTCCCCAACAATTATGGCATATTCCCATCAACAGCTCCAGCACAAGAGTACCCCCAAAAAACCCCAACAACTGCTTGCTTCAAAAACCATAATCTTTCTCTACCCACAAAGCTTTTTCAGGTGCCTTCCAACGAAGAAAGACAAGAGGAGCAGGGAGATTGGGAGGTATAACACACAGAGAGGGAAATTAATAAATTATCAATATATATGTCCTGTTAAAGCCTGAATCAGTGCCAGGAGCCTCAAGTAAGTTGACGGCCTTAAGTGCAGTGACTGGAGGCCATCTTAGCTGTTCCTAGTGACAGAAGGTGTTACCACGAGGAACTCCTTAACACACCAGCTTTGCCACTCTCACAGGACAACATACATTCGACAGTATGATGAACAGGCAGATGCAGTTAAAAAAGCAAAATAAGCTTTTCTTTAATATGTTCCTGAGTGCCAGCTCTGAGGAAACACTACGAGTGAAAGCATAATCCAGGGGCAAAGTCAAAAATCATCACTGCATTATGGAAACTGCAGTTAAGTAATAAAACAGCCTTGATCTTGACCTGTACACTGAGGAGTAACAGAGGACAATGCCTGTGCTCATTTTTAACTTTTCAAATCAATACAAAACTTGATAAATCAAGAACCGCTCTATTATGTCACAGGAGTACATGGTGACTTCATAAGCTAATGAATTTAAAAGCCTAGAATTTTTTTCCAATTTGTGAGTTATCTTCTGCATTCCTTTAGGGAGCTGGACAGTTTTCATGGAGCTACCAAGCAATGCACATATACATTATTACAAAGCAGTTATCTGAGCTTTTATAAAAGATTTCCCATATTTCCCTAGTTCTCTGTGCCAACACATTACTTTCCAAGACATGGACTTAGGAAAGGTAAAACGCTGCTATCATAGCTGTTCTGTCGGACCCGATTCATATTTCCTGGAGTAAACAAAAAGCTGCAGACTTGGAAACGGCAGGTGAGCACCCAAGTGAACTGTAATAAAAAGTTATCTGGAGACTGTAAAGGCTTCTGACGTTATTCTTTTTTTTTACAGGTCCGTGGCTTTCTTAGGGAATTGTAACACTAGGGATTTAGCCCACTTGGCTATTTAGTAGCCCTTCTTATTTGGCCTTGCTGCAGCATCACTTCACCAAAACACCGGCTCTCCAGTGCTGAAAATGCCCTTCCACGCTTAATTTGGGAATGCGAAGACCTCTCTCAGTGGGGCAGGCTGCTGACAGCAAACAGGCTCCACCGAGCTGCCCTCCGCACACACGGAGGGGGCACGGGAGCACTCTACCCAGATATTTTGGTGCAAAGCAGCGCGCGGACCCCGCGGCGAGCCGGAGCCTTGCACCGAGCCCCGGCAGATGCCAATTCAAGGACCGCGGGAGAGCGCTCCCGGGAGCCGCGGGAGGCACGGGGCGCTCCCGGGACTGTGTCCGGCAGCCCTCCCGCAGCCCGGCGCCCGCCCGGCCCCGCTCCCCGCCCCACGCACCGCTGTCCAGCCGGGCGATCTGGGGCAGCCGGTAGGTGCTGACGAGCAGGTCCAGGGGCACGGCCACCGCGCTCCACTTCACGTCCTTGAGGTTGCAGCCCAGCGGCGGGCCGGGGTCCATCTTCCCGGCCCGGGAGGGGAGGGAGCCAGACAAGCAGCGCCGGCGAGGTGCTCCCACCCGGCGGGGCGGCTGCCAGCGGGGCGGGCGGCGGGAGCGAGGGAGGCAGAGAGCGCGGCTCGCTCCGCGCCAGGCGCCCGGGACACGCGGGGCTAGGCAGAGAGGGAGGCCCGCCGGGCGCCCGCTGCTGCTGCTGCTGCTGCTGCTGCCGCTGCCGCTGCTGCCGCTCCCGCCGCCCCCCGGGACCGGCTGGGGCCGCCCGCCGCCGCCGCCGCCGCGCCTGGCCCAGGAAGCGCCATCCCAGCACTGACTAATCAACAGGGTGCGAGCAACGCCTGCGCAGCTGCCGCTCCTCCCCGCGCCGAAAAGGAAAGTGCCGGGCTGCCCGCCCGCCCGCCCGGCGCGGAGAGCCAGAGCCGGAGCCGGAGCCAGAGCCAGAGCCAGAGCTGCCAGAGCCGCCCAGCCCGTCCCTCTCACTCCACCCTCCGACCGCTCGCCCGACGTGCAGCCCGCACTTGGGCTATGCAGCTCTTATTTTAGTTTTCACCTGTGCGTCATGTATATGCGTGTGAATTCATGTATACAGGCTAGTGCACAGAAGTCACTGTTACTGCACACGCAGGTATTACATATATTGCGTAGTCAAAGGTCTCCAGACCATGGGAACATTTGTAGTCATTCGCTCTTCAAAGTGGCTTATGTGATAAAATCTTATATGATCCTCATAACATTTTATTTAATGTTACATTTTATTTTATAAATTTTGATCTCCAGGCTGCCAGAGTGCAGAAACTCTGGGAAATTAAACCAGAAAAACTAACTGGGTGGTTGCACTGTACTGTGCTCAAGTTTATTTTGTTCACTTCTGTGTCAAAACCGTTTATTTTATTGCACTAAACTTGGCTACATTTAAGCCTTCACTGTTGACTAGAGACATAAAAGTGCCTTACAGTGATTAGCAAAACAACTGACAACAACCACAGCCAAAAATTCTCTCCAGGCTCCCGCTTCCCCATCTATCCTTGAGGCTGCTGGGGATGGCAGAGCTCAGGGAAGAGCTGTGGTACCAAGAGCCCTCCTGCTGCTCACCCTTCCTCATGGCCTGGGTGAAGGGCCAGACGCTGCTGCGTGCCTTTGTCGCTGCTGGTGCCACAGCACTGCCAGCACGAGGAGGGCTGAGACAGACACGCTCTTGTTCTGCTCTGCTGCAAGCAGAGACTGCGACTTTATCCATGGTCTCCAAGATGAAAAAAAGGACCGTGGAAACTAGTCGACATACAAGATTACAGAAAACCCAAGTTATCTTGCTTTAAGTGGATCTAGGTTGGCTTGAAGCTCATCCTGCTGGGGGATGCTTTAGCTATACAGTATGGTGCAGGGTTTTCCCAACACGGTGAAAAACCATCGTTCTCTACACTCTGTCATGCTGCTGTTAGATCCTACCTACCAGAAAAGTTAGCTTTAAATTTTTTTTTAATTTAGCTTGAAAAGATACTTCTTTATGAAGTAGTTTCCCTTTTACCAAGTTCACCAAATGCTTTTCAACAACTTCAGTGAATTAAGCTACTGAAGTGCAAAGTAGTATCACAGAGTGGATCAGGTGGGGAAGCACCACATTGGGTCATCTGGCCCAACCTCCCTGTTCAAACAGGGTCATCGCAGAGCACATGGCACAGGATTGCATCGAGACAGTTCTAGAATATGGAGAGAGGGAGTCTTCACAACTTCTTTGGGCAATCTGTTCCAGTCCATGGTCACTGCACAGTAAAGTTCTTCCTCACATTCAGAAGGAACTTTCTGTGCCTCAGTTTCTGCCTATTGCCTCTTGTCCTATTGCTTGGCATCACTGAGGAGAGCCTGGTTCCATCCTCTTGACACCCTCCCTCCCTTTAGGTACTTATAAACATTGATAAAGTCCCCTCAGTTGTCTCTTCTCAAGGCTGAGCAGGCCCAGCTCACTCAGCCTGTCCTCATAACAGAGATGCTCCAGTCCCTTAATCACCTTTGTTGCCCTCCCCTGGACCATCTCCAGGAGCTCCATGTCTCTCTTGTACTGAGAACTGGACACAGCACAGAACTGGACACAGCACCCCAGGTGTGCCTCACTAGGGCTGAGTAGACGAGTAGGATCACCACCCTTGACCTGCTGGCAATGCTGTTCCTAATGCTTCCAGGATACCATTGGCCTTCCTGGTCACCAGGGCACCCTGCTGGCTCAGGGACAGCTCACTGTCCACCAGGACCCCCAGGTCCTCCTCTGCAGAGCTGCTTCCCAGCAGGTCAGCCCCCAGCCTGTGCTGGTGCCTGGGGTTATTCCTCCCCACGTGCAGGACCCTGCAGTTGCCTTTACTGAATCTCAGACAGTTCTCTGCCCATCTCTCCCATCTGTCAAAATCCTTCTGAAGGGCTGCACAGGCTCTGGGGTATCAGCCACTCCTCCCAGCTTTGTGTTGTCAGTGAACTTGAGCACTGTCGCTAAGAGCACTACTGCTGAAATATGGAAAGCATGGCTTTAGCTCATTCAGGCTTGATGAGGTTTCCAGGTGCAGTATGTAAAGCAAAGCAGATCAGATCAGATCAGATTGAGATTCACCAGGACTTGAAGCACTAGTCTGTCAGGAATTGTTCTTAAACACTATCTTGAGTACCATTAATTCCAGGACAGATACCATCTCACAGCATACGCTTCTCTCAGACATCACGCACTTCTACTGTCTGGGAAGAAAAGCATCTTTCACACAGAAATAGTTACTGTTGATTTTTCTTCAAACATTTTTTCATTCTTCTGTACTTGACGTCCTACAGCCTTTAAGTCTGCCTTCCTGTAACTGTGAACTTGTGTTCTCTCCAACCAGTGAGAACCCAGCCCACCCTTAATCATTTTACTGGAACAATGTGCATTTTAAAAAAACGTAACTTCTAGATACTATCTAAATTTCATTCAGTTGTCTCCAGGCAGAGAGGTCATAATGCTCACATAATGCTCACTAGTATTTAAATGGCTTGCTCTTGCTCTTGGAGTTGCTTTGTTATGTGTCCTAACTGTACTACAGCTCCACCTCCTTGGAATACATTCTAATATTATATAAATGGCATTCAAATCACCAGCACATAGCAGAAATTTGTTTTAACTGCACCTTATGTATAATTAACACTTTAGAGATAATTTTCCTGATGTCTAGCAATGCCCTAGTGTGATCTCTTACCAGCCTCCTACTGGTGCAAAATGCTAATGAAGCCACCAGACCTGAAGAGCAAATCCACCCCAGGGCCAGGGCCTCAGTTACACAACATCTTCGTTTTTGTCTATGTGCCTTTTAGGTGGTGTTCAGAGACAGTCTTAATGAATCAACAGTAAATTCTTGCCATAAAACCATAAGCAGTGGCAAAAGGATTCAGAATAATTCCTGAAATTATTCTTAAATGCATTTTGAATTGACTTCACGTTGACTCCACAGCACATTTATGCAGCAGGCTGTAAAATCTGTAGTATATATTTATTCCATTGCCAATAACATTATTTTTAAAGCATTTCAGATCATCATCAGTTCATATCTGTGCTAACATCTGAAAAGGAACTGTTTACTACAAACTCATTTTAGTGTGAGTCTGGTAATATGCTTTACAGTGTAGTATGCATATATCAAATAAAACTGAGCTTCATACAGTAAGTTTCATGGAAACCATAACATTTGGTATTTCTTTAAAAAAAACCTCAGCAATTTGCATTCCTTGTTCCCATATGATTTTTTTTATACCAAAGGCCTGACTTTCCTAATATTTACAAGTCCAGTGGGATATAACAGAAGATGCAGTGATAATTTCAGAATCAGATCCTGAATTTCTTTCCCTGAATCACAGAATTACAAAATTATTTAAGTTGGAAAAAACCACCAAGATCATCGAGCACAACCTTTGACCAAACACCACCTTGTCAACTAAACCACGGCACTAAGTGCCATGCCCAGTCATTTCTGGAACACTTCCAGGGGTGGTGTCTCTACCCCCTCCCCAGGCAGCCTGTTCCAATGCTTAACAACCCTTTCCATGAAGAAATTGTTCCTGATGTCCAACCTGAACCTTTTTTGGCCCTTTCTAGTGAGAGTGTTGTTTTTTCCCCAGTGGCACACTCCTGTAATCTACAATGAATATGTTTGGAAAAAGGCAGTTGTTTTGCTCCAGAAGATGTGAAAAGGAGAGCACTCATGGTGCTCATGGAGCTCATGGAGTGTTAGGTGAAGCATGCTGCATCAGGTAGCAGGAGTTAGCATCCTGCAAAAACTACCATGAGAACCTGAGTATCTGCATCTCCCTCAGGTGGGACTGGATCATACCTAAGGACAAGCAGTAGGAAACTCTGCAAGAAAGAAAAATTTATAAAAGAAATTCCTGTACTTGAAATTCTTATTAGCAATACAGAGAAGAAATCAAAATTACAAATTAATCTGACCTTTTAAAATCTATTTTCATTGTTAGAAAAAGGAGGAGGAATTACATGAAGGTTTAACCCAGAGAACTAGTAGCTGAACTTCTGTGAGTTCAGGACAGCTGAAAGTTCATCAGAGATCCACTGCTGAAATGCAAACCTGCAGAATTTAATCTATACAGAGGAGAGGAAGGAAGTGAGATAAAGATTAAGTTGAATGAATCATGAGATCTTCAATGACCTGAAAGAAAATAAAAAGTAGGTCAAATTAGTAAATTATTTAATAACTATATATACTATATATGGACAAAACCTGAAAGATAAGGTCCCAAAATGTTAGAAGATTGGATTTTAAAGATAGCAAGCCTGTTGATAATATGCATAGTGAGAATACTAAGGAAAAAAATTGGTCTGTTATTCCACAGAGTGGGAACTCTATTTAATCATCACTGGTGATGCGGATACTTTCAACCTCAGTCTTCAATTTTAGAAGGCAAATGTGATTTCACTACTAGCACCACCAACAAAAGTCCAAGGCTAGAAAAATGAGCAAATAAACTGGAAAATACATAGGCAAGTTAAAGATTTCTGCACAGACTGGACCTGATGAAACTCTCTCATGGTTCAAACTGTGTTAGAATTGCTACTGATTATTTCCAAGAATCAACAGAATGAGGTTCCGGAATGCGGTGGCCTGTTAACTCCCTAATTCTGTATGTTCATCCTGCTCCCTCCCTGGCCTTGGCCACTCCCTCGGTTTCTCCCTATTTTTTCCTGTACCCCAACCCCGTCCAGGGGCCGCCCCTGGGCCCCTGAGAAAACCATCCCGCACGCAGCCCACACTGTCTCACCACCACTGAACATCACGGGGACAAGATGTGATTAAAGCCATCTCAAACCCTCGTGAGAGACCCTTCTCTACCTTCTTTACCACCACTGCGCTGTAACGCTGCCGGCTGCCGGAGCCAGATCGCGGGGCTGTCCCAAATGGACTCGGGGATGCGACCAATCGCACGGCCCTAGGAAACCCTCACTGAGCTTTCAGGCTGCAGCAGCCTGCTAGGCAGAGTCCAGAGGTTGCAACACCAGAAAACCCAAAAGGGATTGCATCTCTCTTAAAGGAGGGAAGGAAATACCTCTACAAACTGATCAAGTGAATTTCTACTAAGTAAAGAGGTTTTAACAGGCTTTGTGGGTGGGGGAGAAAGACTGAGGATCGTAACAGTTTCTTATAATGTGCTCTTAACAAAAAAACCCCAACAGAACAGTCTAGGCAACATAAATACAAAATTACTTGGAAATAATTAGTACTCCGAAGATGAAAGGATACATTGAACAGGATTTCACTTAAGTCCATCCTGGATCCAGAACTATCCAGGACTTTCATCAAGACCATTGATGATTGAACAAAATACACTTGTACTTGGGGACTGTATCTATAGGAAGAGGCTTCAACTATGCTGTAGCACAACATTACAATTCAGAGGGATCTTGGCAGACTGGAGCACCTGAAATGCCACCGAACAAGGAGAAACAGAAGATTTTTACACATCCAAAGGAATAATCAACTGCACAAGTATGCAGCAGGATAAAAAAAGCTGTTCTATGGATCACAAGTAGTGCTAGGCTACTTTGCATTATGCTGATGCTGGAATGCATAAATAGGAGTATCGCAAATAAGACAATGAAAAAATAATTCAAATCTATCCAGCTGTTTTTATTTAAACTGGAATAGTCTGCTCAGTTTCCAGGTCTACAGTCCAGGATAGCTGAGAACCAACTAAAGAACCTCAAGAGGAGGGAGACCAAAAAAGCAAAAGATTCTGAAAACCCAAACTACAATGGAAGGTAGGAAGGTCAAGAGGTCACTGGAGAGAAGAGAAAGAGAGAGAGAGAGAAAGAGAGAAAGAGAAAGAGAAAGAGAAAGAGAAAGAGAAAGAGAAAGAGAAGAGAAGAGAAGAGAAGAGAAGAGAAGAGAAGAGAAGAGAAGAGAAGAGAAGAGAAAAGAGAAGAAGAGGTGTTCACCTACGTCAAGAGGAAAGGGAGAACCTACTTTTCATGTGTACCAGTTAGGTTAGGTATTAGGAAATTTCCTGTTTACCAGACCAATTAAGTAAGGACTGTTGGCACTCACAGACACTCTGAAATCTCTACCACTGCAGGTCCCTGACCATCTTGTTGCATTACTTCAGGGGCAGCTGATCAGAGATTGAGATATGATGAGAACCCAGACAGACTCTCAAAATCCCTTCCAGCACTATTTCCTTCCTCTGCTATGGTTTTAACGAAAGCAGGGATTATCCTTTGTTCCTTGCTTTCAGATTTGGTGATAAGCACTAGCTTTAGTGGCTGGCCATGATGAGTAGTCAGGACACAGCCCATCCCATCCTTTTGCACCCTTTCTGCAGGCACATAACCCGGGCTAGGGGCACATGAACCTGGCACTATGCTCATGTGCTTCAGAGAGTATTTTCCAGTTGAGCTCCCTTTCTCAATACCAAATCTAATAATAATTTTATATCACGACATTCTGCAAACAGCCCTCAAAAAAGAACCAAGCATATTTCAGAAGATTAGTGGCATTCCAGAACAGTAAGCCAGTGGGGGTTAGTTATTTTGGATGTGCTGGGATGGCTCAAACTGCACAACAGCATTATTCATTCATAAATGGTGATAAAATGACCACATCTCCTATGCAAGGGAAAAAAAAAAAAAAAAGACAGTATAGTCACCACTATTCTTCAGGTTTCCCAACTCAGGTTTGCTTTTTGCTTGTCCTGCAGGTTTGAGTTGTGCTTGCTTTGCTTTGAAGTAAAAAAAAAAAAAGCAACCAGCATCCTGATTCTGCCCTTGTTTAAAATTAAATGAGATATGCCCCACGGATGTTAAAGGTATTACAAGTCAGTATAAAACAGGTCTAAAAGAGCAGAATCAGATATCTGCTCTATTTATACTTTAAGAAAATAACATAAATGTATCACAATATCAAACAAAGCCTTTTATTTTCATTTGTGACTTAAAGAATGTTTGAAAATGCAGGTATGCTGCTAACACCTGTGTAAATTATTTTAAGGAATTAAAAAATTTTATATCAGAAACATTACTATTACTACCAGATGCATTCTGTTGTTCCATGTTTTCTGAGTTCTTAGGAAGGTCCACCAATATACTCTAGTGGTAGATGTCCCTGCCCATGTTGGGGAGGTTGGAACTAGATGATCTTCAAGCTCTCTTCCAACCCTGACCATTCCATGACACCAATCTTTATATGGTTTATCCCTTTCTCTCAGACATCACCTTTGCAGAGTCCCTATTCAAGGGTACTGAAGTAGCATGTATGTTTCTGAAATGGGTATAAAAGAAACAAAGCCAAAAACTCTCTGAGACTTGTCTTATGGGATTGCAGTAAATATCAGGTACTTAAAAGTGATGTTATATAATTTCATATATCAGTAGGTTGCTTGTATGATGATGTCAATGTTCACTGTATTATAAATCTGGTATAAATAACACACACAAAAAAAGTGAAGGGTGTTTTTTTTAATAACAGAAAATTAGTACACTTAAGACTTCCTTCCTGCAAACATTTG
Source organism: Coloeus monedula (assembly GCF_965178545.1). NCBI lineage: Eukaryota > Metazoa > Chordata > Aves > Passeriformes > Corvidae > Coloeus > Coloeus monedula. Next base: position 115,497,180 of record NC_138781.1, read on the forward strand.
CATTCAAACACTTTCACCCTGTGATGCATCTAATAATTCCAAAATCAGATAACTGTTTTATCTTCACATTAAAAATATGAAAATATAATATAAACATATAAAAGAATTTGGCAACAAAGTCTGTATAATGCAAAGGATGCCTAAACACTGTGTTTTTGGATTACAGGCTCACTTTTAAAATCTTGTCTGTTCCTTTGCAACACTTGGTATTTCCTGAAGAGAAAATGGAATAAGAAACAGTATATCAGAATGCACAGCAGGTTCTCTTCTTAGTTTCATTTAGAGACACAACGTCTATGTCATGTAATACACAGGATTTCTGTAAAACAAAAGCAAACACTTCATTAAGACAACTAGAACACAACAGTTGAAAAGTTTGCTTTTTCACATACTTTAATGTAAAATATTTGGTGAAGTCACTGGATATATTTTTCCTTTGAATATTTAATTAAATGATTGAAGTTTTCTAATAAATTAGATGGAAACCATTGCCCATGCAAGTCCCAGTTTGGCATCGTTACATTCTTTAGCTGCCTCAAATATCTCTCCTAAATCTGAAGGTGACAGAAAGTGTCTTTTGAGGAGTCACTACAAGCCATATGTGCCAGTCCTGTAAATCTTTACTCACATGAACTGTTCTAGAAGTACAGGTTCTTCTGTTGACTACACCAATTTTAGCTAATTTTCAGTTAAGTACTCTTATCTTTGCAGTATTGAGCATGGGTTGAAAAAGTCCAGTTGAAAGCAACAAGAAATACACAGTATCAGTACCCACTAAAAAAAAAAAGGCATGGGCTATTAACTGTTACAAAGGACATTAACTTGTTTTGTGAAATTCACTAAAATTCTCTTTTCTTGCCCTGCCTCTATTTAAGAACCAGGAATACCTCCAAATGGAAACAGTTCAGTCTTTATCATGATGAACTATCAAAATAGCATTCCACCCTTGTAAAACATTTATGTACTGATTGCAAAATCAGATTATAACAAAAATGAAAATCATCAAAACCAGGACTCTTCCTTTCAGCAATGAACTCAACTAGATAATTAGTGTTGACCAGAGAAACAATCGAACCCAGTTGTGCAATGCAGTACATGTCGCAATCTTGTACTCTGAAACTATGAACACTGAACCCTGAACCAGGGCACAAAGACACAGAGAGTATTGTCACATGCTCAGGAAAATAAAAGCCCCAGCTTCTCTACCTGCCACCCTCCTGCCGGTGTCTTGGCAGGTTTACCAACTAAGTGCAGAGAAGTAAGTGAAACCACTGGATTCACCACATTCCTCTCTCAACCCAAACCCAACAGCCATAAACAACCATTTCTGACAATAAAGAGAAGCTTCCAGAGACAACTGCTAAGCTGGAACGAATGAAATCCAAAGCACAGGAAAAAAGAAAGGAAGAAAGGAAAAATGGCGTCATGTAGTACAATGCTAATCATGATTCAAATTGAAAACTTACACCTACAAAGTCACAGGATAGTTGAACATTGACTACATCCAGAAAGATTCACCTAAAATTAGTCGGCTGCATCAGAACGAAGGCAAAATATCAAGTTTCCCACATGCTACAAATAAGCTTTATGCCTCTTTGGCTGAGAATATTCATCACTACCTAAAATGCTGGAGAAGATGCATGAAATTTTTTTCCTTTTTCCTTCTGTAGCCACAGTTCCAGCTCTTCCAGAGCGTTGGCTGCCCTGTGCCAGAGACATCCCCAAGAGAGTGGCTGAGCTCATTCCTCCCTGGGGCTGCAGGGACCCAGGGAGGCTTCCACAGTGCATGGTGCTGGGGGGAGAAAATGAAACATCTGGGAAGGCATCAAAAGTGATGGATAGAGAAAGGAGCAGAGGGCAGGAAATGTATTGTAGTGTCTAAACCTCAGGATGGATGCTGAAGCTGTCATCAGTAAAATTATTAGCAAATACTGTCTAACTGTAGAGTACCTGCAGACTGTGACTTACTGATTTTAGGAATTTCTTGTCATAATGAATTCTCTACATAATGAATTCTCCACATAAGGAAGAAATACAGCATGTGCACTTTTACTGTTTTTTTTAAATTTATTTTTGAGTGGTAAGGACCAAGAGACGTAACATTTTTATTACTCTTGAGAATTACCCATGAATATCAACATGCAGCTTTATAGCTGCATGTTTTAACTTTTAGTTTTAACTAAAAAAAGTTTTAACTTTTCACGCAGTTGTGGGAGGTACAGGCATTAGCTATTATGATTTCTGATGGGCAAAGACAGTATTTGGTAGTCTGCAAGCATAGGCAGTAAATTTAAAGTATGAAGACCTTTTTAAAAAAGGGAGCAAGGTACAATCAAAAGTACACAAACCTAACCTTGTCATCTCAAGGACAAGATACCACTCTGGTTTCGAGATAAGATTCTGAAGGGAAAATAAAAGCTTTGGAAGATAATGGTACAATAAGAAATTTAAATTCACTCAATTGAGACTAAGAAATAACAACACTGAGCATTGATTGTTGTGAACATCAACTAAGTATGTTTTGTTTCACCCCTGCTTTTTCTTGAGGAGAAAACAATCAGTTTAAGTAGTAAAAAAATTCTAGAAAAATCCCTCTTTGAACAGTTTCAGAATTCAACTTTCACTTACTTAGAGAAAACAGGTAATTCACAGATGTTGCAGATTATACTTCAAGATCAAACTTTATGCTTTCAGTCAAAGGGGAGAAACATATTTCCTGAAACACTTAGGATACTTACTTGCATCCTTAGCATTTTACTACTTAATAGTACTTTTGGGTGGTGAGTAAGCTGTTCATGTATCCTTAGCAAGGATTCTCAGTACTGTTAAGCAATTAAGAATGGTGAAACATATTTGATAATGCAACAGTTCTTATTAATCTCTAAAACCATTATTTGATAGTTCATCAACAAATTAGCCAGGACAGAAAGACAAGAACCACCACTCCACAAATAAAGAACAGCCATTTTAAAATCCATTTAAAAGCTGAGGACTCTTAATCACTTCAGTTTGTAAGACTGTTCCATACAGGGTCTTTGTGAAGCAAATAAGGGTCTGGGATCCACTTAAGCAAATGTGCTGCACACGCATTTAAAAACTGCACATTCATAATCTAAAGACATATGACAAGTCCTGCATACAGCACTGAAGCAATGATCAGATTTGGGCAATCCCACGTAGTGCTCAGCCTCAGCCAAGCCTTGGGAGAGGTGGGGCACCCCCTCTCCCGAAATTACAGCAGGGAGGTATGCAAATATCTCCCACCTGTGAGAACAAGGCGGGCAGCATTCCTCCTCCAGGGCTCCACAAACACTAACACTTCCAGCTCACATTTCAGCTCAGCTTGCTGTAACTCACTGCCCCACAAGTTAGCCAACAAACAGCAAAAAACTGTGAAAAGGTGAGAAGAACCAAAATGGTACCAAGAAGCTGGAGTTTCCACTTGGGTATCTCGGGCAAAGGGGGGTTTTGAAAATACCGCCACAGACACAGATGCCACTGTACCCTGCAGTGATCTCAGTAAGATGTTGAAACTTCCTGCTATCAAATACTAGTTTTTCCTGTTAAATAGCACAGCAGACATCTCACCTAACTGGCAGGCATCTCTTCGAGCCAGTTTTAAATTTCCTGCTTAAAACTGCCCCCCTGGCTGTCTCTTCTTCCCACTTCTAAGCAGAGTTTGTATGACTGGCATGCAACAGATACCTAGACACAGTAATTGTGATGAAATGGTTGAGTTACCAAATTTCCTTTTTTTTTTTTCAATCAAGGCAAGAAAGCTAGGGTGGTATATGAAGGAAAATGTAATGAAGAAAAAATCCCACAACCCCTTTTAAAGGTTTTTAATGGAGTGAATATATAAATATTCATTAAGCTCAGCTGCCCATTCCTTGCTGAAAATCTACCCACATTAATGGTGGGTCCACCTTCTCTAGCACCAGTTTTTAGTATTTTGATACTGGTTTAGTTATTTTGAAGGTGGGGCTCACTGTGGGTTTGAAAGAATGAAAGGATTTTGCTTTATCCGTATCATGTCCCAAGTCAAATTCAGACCTGGAGTGTTTGCTGAAAAATTAGGGGCTTTGGAGAAACAAACAGAAGAGACTGTAACTGAGGTTACTATTATTTATATCTTATATCAATTTTAAGGATTTTTATTCTAATTACAAAATGATCCTACTTAATTACTGCAATCATTTTGTTTATATTTAACAGTGATGGTCGACAAAGATTGGCAGAGAACTTCATGCAACCAAGTCCATGTGACTTCTGTGCCTGAACTGCCATTAAAGAGAGCTCAGTTATTAATAGTCCAAACACTTTCTATGCATTTTCCCTATATTCTGTAATTCTAATTATCTGTTCAAAATGCAAGAGAGTAGTCTTGCAGTAACAATGGGCTGGACATGGCACAAGCAGTGTTAAGCAAGGGCTAGGGATATATTAGCAGGGAAGGCAATCATTGTGGGAACAGGGACAGGAGCAGGAGAGGAGGATATGAGGTCTGGCACAGCAGGATCTAGCTGCTGCTGACTACATTCCTCAAGAAATGTTGATGAAGGTCTTGTTCCCAAAGCTCCTATTCCACCATGTCTAAAACATCTAACTCACCAGCAAAGCGTGGGGCTCTATCTCCCTCTCCTGTTACTACCACGTAGACTGTAGCAATGCTGTACTGCAATTAGTTATTTCACAAACTTGAGAAGACAGCTGTGGATCTCCCGTGAGGTTCCTCAACCCTACAGATCATCTAGGTGAGATTTACTATAGTTGCATCATAAAAACTCTATTTAAGAGAGCAATATATCTTCAAAGTCAATATCCTGCAGAAGCGGCAAATGCCAGAAGTAAGCCAAGTCTCTAACTTTCTTTTGGTCTCCTGGAGTTTAATTTACTTAATTTGAATCATATGAAACCATATAGGCTAAGATATGGAGGTCTGTAAAATCAGTGGAGGGAGAAAGGCACCTCCAAAACACAATTTTATCCTAGAGACTCATCTCTTTCCATTGAATAGAGATGATTCCAGACAACCAGACTAGTCATGCAAATTTCAGCTGGCTCAGGTTGCATGCTAAGATGAATCTCATCCCCTATACACAGACACTGTGATTAAGTTTTGATTTACATGACCTAATTATATGCTACTGTTTCCAGAAGAGTATCTGGCTCATTCAATGTCCAGAACAGACTTTTAAAAAAAATTAAATAAGATAGTGTAGTTAAATTATGCCTTACACTGCACCAGCACTGAGTGAGTTGGTAGCATTTACCCTCTTTGCTTTAATCTCTGTACCTCGGCTCCCACATGTGCAATGTTGAATATGCTACTTGATGTTCCTAAGAACGTTGAGGAGATAAAATCTAAAATGGATCTAAAGTACAGCAATACAAGCATTATGAAAAACCTCTCGAAGGAATTAATATTCTGTGGTCAGTACAAGATAAATAAAGGGCAAATAAAGCCTGGGGCTCCATGCATGACTGAGGATAATAAAGAAACACTGAGTATGCACTGCTGGAGACACAGGGATCTTTTAGACAAACTAACAATTCCATGAACCTCAGCAATAATGAAATCCGACTTCCTATGGATTTGGGTCTTGAAGTGAATTAAATTTGATATCTGTGATGCAAGCTCCAGCTGGAGTGGCTGGTTGAAGCATTTTTCAGTCTCTCTATGTAGTAGTCTCTATTTAATATTCTATGAACTAATCCTGGAGACTTTCCTTCTGCAGAGTACTCTGCCTCTCACCTTATTTTCAAGGAACTACTCAGGAACTTAAATATCTTTTAGTCTGATCTGTCAAAATTGTTTAAAATCAGCTAACAAGTTCCAAAGGTACTTTAAGAGCAAAGGAATAGGAAACACAGTATAATCTCAAAAATCTTGTTGCCACAGGAAAGAAATGTAAAGAAATGAAGGAAGGGCAAAATTGAGGCCTGCTACTTCTGAATGTTCATCTCGAATGACATCCAGCTGTTAAACATTAAATGTTACTCTCAACAGCACAGGGCAAGGTCTTAAATGGATTTTCACTGTTCTCTACTCAGCAGATATATGTTTATTTAATATGATTAAAATAATCTTAGTACTCAATCACTCTTGGGAGGTAGGAAGAACGTAAGTTTTGGTTAGTTTTATTGCTGTTTTCAGAAAAAGGTGATAACTTAATTATCTTTTTTTCCCTTTTTTTTTTAAATGGAGTTTCTTTCCTGATTCTAGTTTAGAAAAATACCAACAATCACACACACAAGGACATATAAAAATGCTTGTAATATTTTTTTAAAAACCTGCTTGAGAACACTACTGCTTGTCAGGCATGAAACCAAAGAACACAGAAGAGCAAATGCTAACTGTATTCTGGGTGGTATTTTTTTGGTTTTGATTGTTTTTAGAAGACTGACTCACAAGTACAAATAGTTCACTGGAAACCAGAAGCATTGTCAAAGAACAGCTGTCATCTATTAATGAACAGGTTTAGGCATATCTGAGATTCCTAAGAATTGTGAATAAATAAAATACTGTTATTTATCAACATGTCTAAGCAAACTCCTGGAATAATCTGTGTCATTAACATTTATTTCCACCGCAGCCTTTCAAATACAATCAGATCAGTTACTATTGCCTTTCCCCAAAAATTTGTCAGTCAGAGGAAGTTAAAACTCAAGTACTGCATTCAGTTATTATTAACTGATTGGTTTGGAAATTGGGAGTTCTCAGAAATATGGCATGACTCCTTAGCTGTCACCAATGCAAGCTGTCAAAAAAACATCTGATGGTTTTAATGAGACTGCCCATGTAAATTAGAGCTGCAGAACCGAGACCCAGCATAGAATGGCTGGGATGGAAAGTATCTGAAAGGTCAAGCAGCACTTTAGCTATCCAGATCACTGGGATACAGAAGTCTTCTCTATCCCTTAAGCCCACTACAAGAAAAACTTCAAAAGAAGAGATGGGATAATGAGCACAAAATAGTGACAACACACTGAAACACCTGCCCTTTTTTGTTTTGTGTTGTTTAAATGTCCAAAACTTTTTAATTTTTTTTTTCCACAATCCTCCACTGAACCACAACCTGTTCTAAATTTCAAAAGAATCAAGAAGCTTAGTACTTCTTTATGAGCTCTGTAACTCTGGACACCAATCTTCCCCATCTATAGGAGTGTTTTGTGTAGATTAAGTTACTAAGGAAATGTCCACAGTAGACGGCAAGCAAGAGTGTATATAAAAAGTCCTAGACTTCCTTGGATTAATACAGTCTACTGCAATGCATCTGAGAATGGTCTACTGCCTGCCAGCCTGCCCTGCCTATTTATCTTACCTCTGAGTAAGCTTCATGCACTTCCCAAAAGCATGGCCATAATAGACTGTTCTAGGGAGTTCCTTTCTTCTGTGGGACTGGGAAAGCACTGACGTGCTTCCACTGAAGCATCTCATCAGTCTGGGACAGGTGGTCCTATTGCAGAGGGAAGGGAGGCCCGATATCCCCAGACATAGGTGCCTTGGGCCAAAACACTGAGCAAAGCTGTATCTCCTTTTTACAATCAGCAAATACATATTTCACCACTACCAAATGGATGTACGACTGAAATGATCTCAGACTGGCATCTATCAGGTCATTTTTCACAGCTACTAGTCACACTTGCTACTGCATTTTCCCTTCTCCAAAATTTCATCAGTTAGAGGAAGTTAAAATTCAAGTACTACATTCAGATTTCACAGTTTTGTGAACAGGCAAATTATTTTGTCGAACCTGAAAACCATGATGAAATTGTAAGGTAGATTTTTTTTTTCCACTGCAAACTCTTTGTTATCAGGCCAGTGGTATAACCAACTGGGCTAAAGGGGTTCTTGTTTAAATCAACAATGCATTTTACTAAAAATGGCAAATTATACACCAAAGTAATGGTACATGATGCCTCATCAGGATTCCAAATATTTTTAGCTAAGGTGAAACGTTACTACAGACAAATGACAAATCCTCATGGGCACATTTTCCAAACACACATACATGCAGAGCATACAACTGTTCAAAGCAGTTCTAATTAAAACCAATCAGCAGTACAACATGTTGAACGTGGTCTGAATTTTTTTGCCATGTCCACACTACAAAACCCATGAATTTTCATAAAGGTGAGTAGGAATACTGAAGTTTCACTTACAGTAAAATAAGTGTAGGCAATCTTAATGTGAAAAATACCCAAACATCATTTCTGCATGTGCAGAGAATTCTCTTAGATATCAGCCAAATACACTCTGCAGAAATGCTCACTTCTCACATTTGTCTTTGCAGCAGTTACGATCACAGATACTGTTTTGTAGTTTTCATGTTTCATACTAACAATATATTCTCTATTTACAGTAGACAATGTCTTTTTCATTTACAACAAAATCAGTTATCTTACTTGAGACTTTTTTCCAACAAGCTCAGTAACTCAAGGGCTTGCCATTATTCTCCTGTTCTAAACAGTATTTGACTGTTCAGTTGCTGCGTTTCATTTTCATGTTAAAGTAACCAAAAGATTTTTTTGCCCTTTTTTTCCTTCCCCAAAATAAGCAGCTACAGCTTGTGTTACTTTGTAGTATGACAGGACCCTGATTTAGAAGAAGTCCAACCCTGAACTATTATTCTGACCAACCCCTATGGCTACTTAATCAAAACACTGCTATTTGTGACTTTGTCAGTAATTTTGCTCATTCATCTTTATTATGACTTCAAGAGTATTTGGACTGGAAGGTTAGTTTTGTATACCTAATACTGGTGATGAATGGCAGTGATAATGCACTGCATGAAGAACATCTATTAATGTCTAAAATAATATTCTACTGTCTAAAAATAAGTTGCAATGCAAAACCTTTTCAGAGCTAATGAACAATAATTCAGTCCTACAAAAGAATTGCAACTCTGAGGAGTAAGGAGACCTTTAAGCCAACACACTCAAGTTGGAGATGCTGACTCTGACAGCTACAATATTGATTCTACCACTAATTAACTCAAATCTTTAGGCCCTGATAACTTCAAAAGCACTAGTGTAAATCAGCCAAACAAACAGCTATGAACCTTGGATAAAACATTTTATTGCTGAACATAAAAGCTCTACTGATTCTACCATCATACAGCATCTTCACTGCGTTCACGCTCTACAGAAACCCAGAGGAAAAAGGAATCTCCTTGGCACAGAAGTGGAACTACTCTGGAGCTGTTAACCACTCTCTTAAAGAAAAGCATGGGAAATAAAGCCACAAATGCAGTCTTCCTGAATTTTCACTTTCTCTCTGAACTGTATTGTATTTGCTTGCCTCTTCTGTTTTTCTCTTCTCCCACGATTCTTCTCCCCCACATTTCTCCTCTGTATGCCTGCAGCTACAGGATCTCCCCAAAACATTAACTCTGTAATGCAAAACCAGCACTGGCTGTGCTTTGCTAAAACTATTCTGTAGTTACAACCTTGTTTACCCAATCTGTCAAGAAGAATTTCCCATTCTCTTTCTACTTAGAAAAGAAGCCTACCTTTTCCAGGATTTCCTTAGTCAAGACTGAGAATGCGTGCTCAATATTCACATTTTCTTTAGCACTGGTCTCAAAAAATGGCATTCCATATTCCCAAGCAAGCTGAAAAACAAATGTAGGAAATGGGATGAACATTCTTCAGGAAAAAAATCAGTTCCTTATGCTAGTAGCAAGAGATATGGAGGTGTTCTGACTGCTTCTAACACACTATTAAAAACACTAATTAAATACATGACTGCTCAGTAAAGTACTCTATATTCATCCTCAGTCTACAAATTTCAGGTAACTCTTAAACCATTCTTCCTAAATTTTTGCATTTTCAAAACAGCTTTTTAAACCTTTCTTTACTTGTAAATAACAAGAATAAACTCCAGTGGGTCTGTTCTCAGTGTTGTGATTTATTTGGAAAATGAACTGTCTCCTAAGCAATTATTTAGAGGAAACTAATGGAGTGCCTGCAGATAAAAATATGACAAAAACTGTTGAAAAAAATTGGAATGATGAAATAGAAAAGGATATGTTCCTTTGTGCTAGACAGAGAGGTAACAGGCAAGCAAAGAAAACATATGCATGCAAAAATATATTATGGTAAAAGGCAAAGAAGAAAATACTTACAAGGGCAGCATAGACTTTACAATGGTTGGGTTTATTTAATTTACTCCTGTTGTCTCATTTCCAGTGTATTTCAATTAGAAATAGCTTTGAATTATGTTGGCATGAAGAACAGAACCCTAACACAATGAAACTAATGTTTTTTTAAGGTCCTAAATTTTTCTACTTTATACAGTTAAATACATGGAGAAGAAGAAAAAAAACCAATTGCATCATCTCACATGGGAGGGGCCAAGGTGGGAACAAATATGCCAAAAAACCCATACTGGGAGAGTCTATTCTCATTGCAATTATTCCCATTGCAATGGATCTCTTCTTAGAATACATCTGGAGAAGATAATCCCAGGCAAAGAAAATACCCCACTGCTTATAATGTATAGAAAATCCAGTAATTACTGACCACTTAATGATTTATTTGGAAGGCTCTCCATTAGGATAAAAAGTCTAATGTTGGTAACTTCTGTTTGCTTTCAACGAGGTCTAGAAGTAACTAATCAACATTTGACAAAAATTCCAAAATCAGGCATGAAGATGCAGATACAATAATCAGACTTCAAAGTTTTAGTAAAATGTAATAAAGATTAAAGGTAAAAAAAGTAAGCAAAATGGTTTCCTTTCCAAAATGCTACAAGCAAATGTAATTCTGAAAATAAAGATAAGATCTAACTGATTCTTTAGACAGAGACCACTTCATAAGGGATTCTGAAACTCAGTGGACTGCTGTGAACTGGTTTTGGTACTGCAGCAACTTGTTACAGAAAGTTAAGATCATTCGACTATTGCCAGTACAAAACAATGATGCATAATGGGTCATAAAGAAAAATACAAGCAATAAAAAAATACTGGGCTAATAAAGTAGAGAAAACTGGTTTGCTGATTATAAAGAACACAGAATCTACTATGAAATAGCCCTTTTCCTTCCTTGTATCATGTAACAGGCTCCTAGAGGTTACCTATGCACAAACTCTGATGAACACAAACCAACCCCTTTAATCATGGAATCACAGAAAAATTTTGAAAGATAACCCCACTTGAAATGAGGCTACTGCCCACACAAGACTGGGTCAGCTGGGGCTTTGTCTATAGAAGTCCTGAAATCCACCAATGATGGAGATTCTGTAGTCTTTATGGGACCCTCCCCCATGGCTACATCACCCTTCTAGTGCAAATAGTTCTCCTCAACTCCAACATGAACCTCCCAAGCCAGGACTTGTGTCTGCTGCCCCTTGGTTTATTGTCTGTCTCTACTGAGAAGAGTCTATTTCTGTCATTCCTCTAGTGCCACTTCAGTTGCTGTAGACCAGTAACTGCTCCTTAGCCTGCTCTTTACCCAGCTCCCTCTCCTCATGGAATACTGGTACTAGACCCCAATCACCTTTGTACCTGTCTGCTGGACCAGCTGCAGTTTCTCAACACCCTTCTTCACAGCGAAGAGCCAAAGCTGGATACAATGTTCCATGTGGCCCTGCCAGCACTAAGTAAGGGGGTAATAATCTCACTAGATCTACATCCATGACCCTTCTAACATAGCCCAGCACCTTTTAAGCCTTTGCTGACTTATATTCAAGCTGGTGTTCATTTTAACTCATGAGTCTTTCGTAGCAGGGCAGTGACTCGTGACTTGGATTATTCCATCACAGGTGCAAATCTTTGCGCTTCATGAACTTCACGATGTTTCTGCTGGCCCAGTTCCCAAGTTTATCAAGGTCCCACAGAATTGGTGTTCTCCCGTGTGGTGTGCCAGTCACACCCCTTAATCTCATGTCATATGCAAATCTCCCTCTATCATCAGCCAGATCACCAATGAAGATGTCGAACAATGTGACTGAGGCAAGGCTGACTGGTTCCCTGAACCTTCTTCCTTGCCTTTTAAAAAAGATACAAATCATGCTGGCATCTTTCTAGTCAAAAGAGATCTCTCCCAACCACCATGATTTTTCAGAGTTGACTGACAGCAGCTCAAACCACAATGATCAGCTCTTTCAGCACAACTGGGTGAACTTCATCATGTCTATGGGCACATGCAAATTTCCTAAGCAATTTCTAATCCAAAGCTTTCCTGCTGCCGGTTGACCTGCTCCTTACAAAACCATGACAGTACCAGCAGAGGCCTGGGAGCAAGTTCTATTTGTGAAGATGAAAGAAAAGAAAAACCAAATCAAATCAAACAAAGAAAACTTGACTACTTGAGCCTTCTCTGTATCATGTTACTACATTGCCTACTACATCTATTAATGCACCCTCATTTTCTCTATATGTGCACAATATTGACTGAAGAAAATTAATGTATGCATTTTTTCGTTTTACCCTGCATACTGCTAAATTCTGGGGCAAGCAACTCCTCCAAAAATGTAGCTCAATGGAAAAACCCCCACTAGTCCAGTGGTAAAGCACTCAAAAGTATGAACACGTATTTGGCTACTCCCTCTCCTGAAGACAATAGATGGGCATATTCAAAGAACTATTTCGTTTTCCTTTCGGAGCATCTTGAATAGATACATGAATAAAATACCTAAATCCATCTACAAACCTGTGGGAATTATGCTACTGGGAAATGATATTTTATAATATCTTTGATAACAGTTCAGAGAATTTGTGTAAAGTAAGATCGCATCTTACATACAACAATGAAATAAGTAATGCTAATACTACTTCCTAGCAAAGTGCTGGTATGATTTCTTAGTGTTGAATCAGAGAGATATGTCTGAAATATTCCTAAACTGTGCAGAGTTGTATTACATGTGAAAAATCAGCTTTGAAACTATAAATCAGCTTCAGTTATGAGGACAGCAAAAGCAAAAAAAAAAAAAGGAAGAAAATTTTACTTGGCTTTTTCTGTTAGAAAGATTTCATAGGAGAAAAACAGCCACATTCTACCAAGTCATATAACCTTCAACATTTTTATCTTTCAACGAAAAAGATAATGATATTGGGGGGTGAACAGAGGAGCCCAAGAAGGTTGAGTTAAAACTTTAGTCAAAGTGAATAAGAAGCAATTAATGCAAGAAGATTAATTTTCATAGTGTTAAAATTAAATATCTCAATTTTGGAGTGATCAAAATTACGTAAGTTTGTACAACATGAATTATTACATTATTTTGTACAAAAAAAGAAACAACAAAAAAAATTCTCAGCATTAAATTGAAATGAAATTATATACGACAACCACTCAGTTACAACAGATTTTTACAGAAATGCCAATACAGATGATGAGATTCCCAGGGAATCTAGGGTTCTTCTGTGCAAGAAACTGAATAGAATAATACTTAAAGCCCATACTATCAGGGTAATACGAAATATGTAGCTATGAGTTATTATTTGTCAAAGTCAGAATCAAACTGTTCTCCCCTCTTAATATGGATACTTTCTTCTTTAGAATGAGAGGACAATTACTGTCTCTCTGCTAATGGAATCTTCCTCCAGCACACTCAGTCAGATCCTTCAGCACTTGTAAATCACATTAAAAGAAGAAATTGTATAATACAAGAGTTGCCTTGCCTCAAAACACAGGGGAAGTCTAGAAAGCAGACTAACTGGGGAGGAGGTAATGATTTGTTTCTGAAAAAAAGTGCTACATTAAGAGGAATTTTGGGTGCATGGTTAAGAACCCAGAAGTCAGAAAACGTCATGGTTAACACCCTATGCAAAACCCTACTACTGCCCTCTTGTGCACATGCATCCAGTGACTCTCTAAGTTTCTGACAGTGCTTTCTTTGTGTGAGAATACAACATGAGTTTTTCAGCAACCTAATTCCTTGTACATAGATATGGTACATTAACACTGAAAACATCTTGCCTATGAACTATGAACTTTCAGGAGTGTAATGCTGTCCAAAAGGTGGTGTTATTTTTTTAAAGTTCCCTAATCTGGGATTATATAATTGGCAAGAAGCTGTGTTTTTCTTTAAACATGAGACATCCTGCCTGACTCACCATGCCTGAAAGCATAGCAGGAGCGTTAATTCCAAGTTTCAGAGAACAGATGCATATAGTTTGCAGTAGCAAAAGTTATTGGTATATAGGACATGCTCTCCTGCATATTTAGTTATTATACCATTTCTTCTGTCATAGCATGACTTCTGAATTTCCTCACTGGCTCTCAGTGAGAGACATTTGCCATTCCCTTTAGAACAGCACTCCCCACTTAGCAAGTTCTTTCCCTACTCATGGTCAGCAGCTATAAACTCTGCTGTAGTCTCACCTACACATCAGATATGCAGTTATGGGGAGCTGGATGTTCAGTATCTGTCCAGTGTTATTTAAAGCTATTCACAGACAAGGCAGATCACTTTGCACAGGCTGCCAGAATAGTTCTCTATAGTCAGACTATAGCAAAAATACCACTGATGGGTGGTATCAGAAGAATTATGCAGAATGTATTACATTTTAATATTCCACATTACAACAGTATTCTGAAAATGAAGACTCTGTATAAGATTTCTACTGTAGCACCTAAAACTTTTAAAGTACATTTTAACCTTTAAAAGAAAAATCAGTATTCTAAAGAGATCAGCTAGGAATTACTTAATGTATTTCCAACACTCCAGAACTCTACAACTGCTCTTCTAGAGCAAGTCCTAATAGAACTTCTGGAATTCAGGAGCTTTTTACCATTTTCAGTTTAACAGCTCACAGTCACATACTAAGAAACTCAGGAGGACCCAAAGAAAGTACCAAAGATACCTTTTCTCCTTTTTGTTTTGGAACTACCCGTTCTGACTCCTTATCACACTTGTTGCCCAACAGTATTACGTCCACTTCATCACCTGCTTTCTAAAAGAGAACCAGCATTAATAAGTGTCAAGTAAGAAAAAAGCAAACAACAAAAGCCCTTCATCTTCAGCTCACACTAACCTTCAGCACTCCATTTCCTTGAAAGTAAAGGCTAAATTCTGTTGTGACCTTCATATGTGCAAATATTTTCCACCAGTTACTGGGATTTGGAGGAAAACAGCAAGATTGCAGAGAGCAGAAAAAAGCTACTTAGAAGTGCCACGTGTAATTTCCAACCTCTTTTGTAAGATATAAAGTATATGGTGCATGGGCACCATCTTCTGATGAATGCTCCATCTTGAGGCTTTAAAGTGACTGGAAATACCCTGAATTCACAGACACTGCCCTCCTTAAAGTAATAGATTCATGGATTGGCATATGACTCTGGTCTACATCCAGCACTCACAAGTAAAAGGGAAGGAATTTGCTGCACCTGAAAGAGCACCTCTCTGTGCTTGAATTTGCACAGAGACAGTAAAATTACTTTCAAAGTGTTCAAACTCAACATAAAAGTCTGATTATTCCAAGACACTAGGAAGAAGGCAATAGATTTTTAATGAAGTAAAATTTAAAAACCTCATTGATTCCAAAAGGAAGAAAAATCTACCTTTTTGACCTTGTCTCCATCTCTATTCCTCTAATCCACTCACATGCATGATGACTGTGAAATGCACTGGGTTTTTTACATCAGTGTTATTTTAAGATAAGTCATTGTAACTATATGTGACTGGAATAATGACAAGGAAAGGGAATAGCTCTGCAACAGCATGTGGAATTTGAAAACTGACATTCCTTATGAAAATCAGAATATTTAAAACCCCTTTTGGTGCTTAAATGAAGGACACTTAAGGGTCTTGATCTACAAACAATAGAAGCTAACGTAATCTGATGCCATGGCTTTTATTCCGGAGGTACATGCTCCCACAGCTTCCCTGATGACTCAAAACGCCTGGTCTCAGGCTACAGATCTCTCTACAGGGACTTTGATGAAATCTCTGATCTCTGTCAAATCCTTAACTTTTGTAACTTTGCCATAAGACAAAATCCGTCACAACCATACAAAGAAAAACCTCTATTCATTAAAGGATGAAAGAACACTATTTTTAGTCTCTTTCTACTTTTACAACAACTTGAAGACTTCATCAGTAGGCACAATTTAATATTAAGGAACACTATTTCTTTTTTTTAATCCATTCTCCTCTTAGAGTCACTTAGACTTATTCCATACCTACAGTTTATGTTCAAGAAAATGTAGTATTAAAATGAAGCAAACCTCATAAGAGTACAAAGTACAGGGCTAAAATAATGAATTCCTCTACCCTGGATTAATAGACCAAAATGTTGGCTGTTTCAGAATGCACTGAAACTTCACTCATTAAGATCAGTGGCTCTCCTACATAAAATCACATACATCAGTCCCAAAATAGGGTAAATAGACAATTAAATCTCATTATATAATCAACTTTTAATTTGAAAGAAGACTGAAGGTTGATGAAGGTTTTAAGAGTGACATTTAACTTCACTCTGAAGTTAAAAGTTGAGAGGGAAATATTTGCATACTGCATGTACAAACCCACTGAATTCATTCTGTAACTTAATTTCTGTATAAACAGCACAAATTTTTGCAGTAGGAATGTTCTTTCTAAACAGCTTCAAACAATAGCAAAATTTAAATGAGGTTTGAGGTACTAAGCCTTTCAGTGAGTATTTATCAGTACTACCAGTCAAAAAGTATTTATTTCTGCAAATAATTACTATTTCTACATCAATATAATGCATTAATGTAGTCTCACTTTGTCTGGATCCTCCACCAAAGCACTTACAGTTCTCCTTTTTTACAGATGGTATCTTGCAGCTTCTTTCATTTAGAAAAATGAAGATTGTAAGTCAAAATGATGTCCATTTTAATCTCTGAAAATTTATTTGTATGAAGTCTTAAAAAGTTAAGTCAATACAACTAGGCAGAATTTTGACCGTGTGCTCAGCTGGCATCAAACCTGCACGGGTACACTGATTTGACCTGGCCAAAAATATGGCTTTTCAGTGCTTCCAAAAGCTTGCTGTGTATTTTCATACTCAGTTATTTATAGCTCAGGAATAAGCTTTCCAAATGCAAAATCTATAGCTAAAAAGATGATGGTTATTTTACTGTTGTTATAATCCTATTATGCAAGTCAGCACTGAGTAAGCTCATGGACTCAGGAAACATTTTTCCCCCATGTTATGGAGAAGTACTATTAAAAATTTCATCAGTTCCATCAAAGCAAAAATAATTTTTTCTTTCCAGATGAAGTTTTGCTCTGGTATCTACAAAAATGCCAATTTTTGGACCACTCTCTCAGTTTTTCTTTGGGTTTTAACATTTCAAAGTTCACATTTTACTGAAGCTTAAAATAAATATAATCTGAACCTGGAGAATACCTACACTATTTTATTTTGAAAAGGAAAACATCATCACAGTATTTCTCTGTAAAAATTGGAGCAAAGAGATTTACTGAGACTGACCAAGTTTTCTCAAGTGTTTGGCACAGCTTGGAGCCACCAGGTTTTGGCAGAAGCGTTTTTCTTTCACCAGGTTCCCAGGAAGCTGGATCTGGCAGCAGCAGGAGCCAGGCTGCTCTGAGCAGTGGCCACGGGAGGGAGCAGCAGCAGAGCCTCAAACTCAGCAGTGCCACATCCTGGACTCGGAACACTGGACACTCACATCACAGTACCACAGTCTCTGTAGCACATTACTGACAGGGGCCACCCACCCGTGCCCTTCATCCCACTGCTTAATGTCCACCCAGACAGGGAAATACACAACCTGGCTATGAGGCTATTAACAGAAATCAAAAATGCAAAAGCAAGAATATCTTGCTCATCCCCTTTGTATGTAATTTGTTTGGGGATTTGGGTGGGTTTTTTTCTAATGTTAGGTCTTTTTTTTTCTGCAGTTTTAATTTTCCAGAAGTGTTGTGAATTTATGTGAGTATGAAAAGTAGCAGACACCTTTTCTTTAAGAAAACTACACCATATCTGTACTTACAGGTTATTGGAAGAAACAATGCCTTCACTTCTTAAATAGTGAGCACAGACCTACCACGAATGACCTCAGCCTCCCCTGCAGCAAACCGACCATGATGATTATGAGCTCACCCAGACCTTGTATAAAAAGCTATCTATCCAGAGATATATTTTCCAGAACACCACCTTGTCCCTTCACCACACCTCCACGGTGTAGTTGTGAAGGGCTGCACGATTTTGATACTCCTTAATTACAGTTGGAAAAGGCAACAAAAGTTTGTTTGTAGGTCGAACAGTCAAACTGAGAACGCATACCTGAGAAACACACTATGGGAATACTTAAATAGACTGTATTTAAGGAAGAAATGTAGCATTAATACAGTTTTTCACATTCGAAGAAGACGTACATGGTCAAACATCAAAATGATAGCAGAGCTGGAGAAGGCCATAAAACTGGGAAGCTACTTCTTCTTACTCACTGGACAATGACACAAGGAACTTACCCTTTGGAATATTGAAGAACCATTTGCTGAGAACAGATTGTCCTCAAAGCCTCTTTGAAAGCATCCCATGGGCAGTGTTCATATTAGGATTGCTGTACATGACTCTGTCCACAAATTTTTCTAAGTGCCACCTTATGACCTCAGTTACAAATGCCTGGTTTCCAAGACTTCAGTGGAAATAAATGACTGATAAAATTTATTTGTCTATTAGCAAATTTAGAAGGCAGTAGATACACACCTATTCATCCCCAAACCAACCTAGGACTACAGATAAACCAATTTAATAAAATGACAAGAACAAGAATTTTAAGTTCTAATCAGAGCTGTAACGACAAACCTATCTACGAACTGGGACAATTTGATCTTTTGACATCAACCTCTCCCATCTGAGCAAGAAAAACTCAGAAGAGTTTCAAGTCAAACTAATTTACATTTGTGAAGCAGTTTCTTATGCTGCTTTTATTTAAGTATGATGCAGAAACACTTAAAGACAGTCCAGTCTCCCAAACACACCAGAAGAACCAAATCAAAGAAGGGCATTATGTAGAAATGGCAGCAACTCAACAATCCATACAGTTCATGTCCTGGCTGAGGGGTCACTTCTTCGGGGAGGACAAATAGAAGGTTAATGTACTTCAACAACACTAAACTACTGTCACCAAGACTTTCACAAGTAAAGAAAATTATCTTCTCCATGCAGAAAATTCTGAGATGGCAGAAAACTTCTAGCACAGAGAGAATTGTTAGGACCTGGTAATGCCACCTGCATGGCCACACCAGGAGACTAGCACTATTAAAACCAGTTTAATAGTTTACTTCCAAGGTATTTGGAAGTAAACAAGGACCTACCATCTATCTCAACAATTTCTGGAGACCCAGATGCCATGTGTAAAAAATGGAGTGATTTAGGTTGGCAAGGACTTCTGGAAGACAGCTGGTCTAATCCCTGCTCAAAGGTGGCCCAACTTCAAAATCTGGTCAGGCTGCTCAAGGCGCTGTTGAATGGACTTTTAGGTATCTCCTTGAAGTCATCCTCTCTGGGCACCTATTTGAGCATTTGAACACTCTATTGTGAGGAACTTTTTGCCAATGTTAGTTGGAATCTTGTTCAAAACATCCTGGAAATAGCTGCTTTCAGCAAATGGATTTGTTACACAGCTGCTTGTATTTAATTTTCAAAGGCCAAACAGCATCAGCCTTTCAGAACAGGTGCATGCAGTAGCTAAAAGCCATGTCAGCAGACAAGAGGAACATTTTAACAAACTGAACATAACCTGCAATCCTACAAATAAAGAATGGTTTCAGGTTCTAAAGTTATCTTCCTGCAATTATCATGCTCCTAATGAATGCATTACAAATCCAATATCCCTATACTGGACTTGACAATAATGCCCTAAGATATTAATCTGTGAGTGAGTATATTTTTCTAGCAAGCTTTTGAAAAGTACAGTCATGTTCCTTAATTTCCTCTAGTTCTGAATTCAAATTTTACAGCAATACAGATATGGCAGCATATTTGTGTCTTGAACTTCCTTGGACAATAATTAATTTTTAATAATGAAGCTGCCATATTCCACACTTAAAATAACTGAAATATAACGAGAACATTACTGGTAATCTCACTGTAATTGCACTGACTGGCCAGTTTTTATAAAATCAATGGGAGTTTTTAAGAATGCTAAATTGCTTGGATTGTCATTTTCAACTGTTGCAAAAATGGCTTAGCACACTGAACAGACTTCTAAAAAACTTTCTGTTTAAAATATTTATGTGCAAAGAACCAAAAAATGAGAGCATAATGTAATAACTGAATTGCCTCAAAATTTCTGTTTGATTGGTTCACGTGCAAGCTTTACATTACCTATTAGTCTGGTATTTAGTGAAATCTGTATTCTCTCTGCTTCCCTTTTAAAAACTTATTTATTTTTTCTACACTTGCATATTTTAAATGGTGCTGTAGCAACAGTCACTTTTATTCTGGGCATTTGTGGGGAATTAAATACTGGTTTGCATTCACAGACCAAAGCAAATGCAAGGAATGTCACTGACCTCCAGGAAGTAATTAATTTTCATGAAATGCCCTGTGTTTTAACAGTCATTGCTTAAAAACATTTCTTTTGCAATGAATGGCCCCATATATTTTCACCAAGACACTTCAGAAATTGATATCCCACTAGGACTAAATTAAATTTTTTATTACTATCTAGCTCTATTACAACACTAATTGCTAGTTTTGAGATTGGTACAATCAATCATGCAATTTACATTCCTAGAAATTGTTTTAGATTGAGTATTTTTCCATTTTTTAAACTTTAACAAAGTACCTTCAAGGGTTAACAGTCTAAGTATTAACAGCTTGAGTACATTTACCAGAAAGCTTTTAAATATCACAAACGGAGAGCAGGTTTGTGCAGGTGTTATTTCCTGATTGACTAAAGCACATCTTAGCCTGTGTGGTGGCCATAGGAGCTAGTCCCATCCTTCCCTCCACCCTAGCCATTACAGCCCTGACACCTTCTTGGTGTTTATGGTTGTGCATTGTAGCCCACTGAATCAATCACCCTGTCGATCAAATTAAAGACAACAGGACAAAACGACCCCTTTGGAGCCAGTGTGAAGACAGACCAGTATTTTATGTCAAAATTTAGATAGATACATAGATATAAATGGATATATGCAGATAATTTACATTTTTAGTTTCAGGTAACAGTAAACCTGCTATCATACTGTTTGCTGAGCTAAATCTTTGTTAACCATGAAATTGTACAACCAGTGGCATATCCAGCTGTGACTTCTGTGTGGCCAACAGAAGAAGGGCGCATGCTTTGCTTAACAAAATAATAAAACAGATGTGTTAGCTTAAAGTGTGTGCATACCAGCCAGTAAGAATATTGTGTCATGGAATCTCCTTTGTAACATGTTAACTGCAGTTAGGCTCTGTTGCCACTAAGACTTCCAAGACAACTCTAAGGTCAAGAGTAATGATGTACGAGGTCACCAGAGTAATGGTTTTAATAAGGAGATAATGTGAATGTAATGTTTTACCAATGATATAAGATATCCCATGTAGCTATTATTGAATATATGATCACGTGTAGTTCATTAATTCAGCCGTATACTGAAGCTGTGAAGAGAGAAAATATATAATAATGCATTCGATGGTTTTATTTCAAGCCCCCTTCCCCAAGATGGACTCTCCTATCCATCATGTCATATCCCCACCACATCATAAGAGTATTAAAAAACCTGCCTGAAAGTTTACTTGCTTTTAATCAACAAAGAGCACTACCTTGCTTGTGTTCCTACACTAACTTCCACAAGCATGCTAACTACAAACTGCTGTGCTACTGCTGAGGAGCAATCTCACTGCTCCCCCAGCCTCCTGACGAGGGAAAGTAGAGAGGATGGTACTGATCTCTTTTCCTTGGTATCAAGAGACAGGACACATGGGAGTGGCTCAAAGCTGTGCCACGGAGATTCAGACTGGACATTGGGAAGCATTTCTTTACTGAGCGGGTGGTCAAACACTGCAACAGGCTTCCTAGGGAGATGGTCAGTTCCCCAAGCCAAATTAAGAGGTATCTGGACAATGCTCTTAATAACATAATTTAACTTTTGGTCAGCGCTTAAGTGGTTGGGCAGCTGGACTAGATTATCACTGAAGGTCCCTTACAGCTGAACTATTCCATTCTAAAACTGCCTTGCCTCTGTCTAATTGAGAAGACATCAAGAGAGACCTAGCAAAAAGACTTGGAATATAGAATTACATGCAGCTGAATGATCTCATGTCTAAGGGCTTGCCCACTCCTCCCTCCCTTCACATTGTTCCCACACATTCTTCTTCTGGCCTTTCTACTCCTACCAATTTACCTTGCTCCAACTCCAGTTAAGTGTCAGACCTTCTATGGGCCTCTTAAACTCACTGATGGAGCAGAAAAACCACCCAACTTCTTTTGCTGTGTTAGTTCTCTACCACATTAGGAACTCAGAGTGAACGACAGAGGGCTCTGACAAGCTCCAGTGAGAACACATACCCCGTCTGGCAGCCATGTGCTGTTGAATCACTTCCTATGTCACATGAAAGCACGTATTTCTGGCTGCAGCACCACGAGCAGCTGAGCTAACCAAACAACTTCCCATCCCACTTCCTCCCTCCTGAAACCATCCTCTCAAGGACTATCCAGCAAGGACAAAGATGGTATTTAATCCCTTTGATCTTGGGATGAGGTAACTACACTGAAGTAATGAAATTAGCAAAGGGAAATCACTGGCTATGATACGGAATTTTGATATGGAATCTAATTAAAATCCGAGGATGAGCTCATGGAGATTCATCTATGCATAGCCACAGCAGTGACAAGAGCACCGTAACTCAGCATGCACAAAGCTGGACTGGAAGCTGTGTTTTAGAAGTACTTCAGAAAACATTCCTCCATCACCATGGGCTTGTCTACATATACACCATGTTCCAGTTTCAGATGACAGTAATTCTACTATCATACTGTGTGCTGAGTTAAATGCAAGAAATTCTGGTTAGAAACATACAGGAACAAGAACACATCTCATGCATTTAAAATGACATATTAACTACCTCCACTAAGAGATCAACCACTGACAGATATATTTACCTCATATATGTCGTTCATCCAGACTGTTATACTTTGAAAACTCTTCAGATTTGTGATGTCATATACGAGAACAAAGCCTTGTGCACCACGGAAATAGCTGGTACTAAGTGTATGGAATCGTTCCTGGCCAGCAGTATCCCTGAAAGAAATTGTAACAAATCACACACACACAACCAAGCAAACAAAAAAGAGATGATCAAACTGCAGAATCGCCAAGAAAGATTATTTCACTTTAAGGAGTATTGTCCAAATTTTAAATTATGTACTCTTAACACGAAAGGAACAAGAAAAAATAGGGATGAGAGAAAATCTGGATGCCAGATATAGCAGTGAAAGAAATACACCAGAAATCTATTCTGACTAATTCAGCCCTACGAGGGAAGCTAAGCCAGTGGCTGAAAACTGAGAGTAATGTCAAGCCCACCATTCCTTCTTTATATAAACAACTCAGGTGATTAAAAAAATCAGATGTCAGATGACCTCCCCATATTCTGACAACCCCTTTGTAAACTGTGACACAAACAGCAACCTGGTTTAGGTGGTAGACAGGTTTTGGGGAAAAGCCATAAAATACAGACACAGAGATTCCTACACACAATGCCAAAACTTTAGGAAACAAACACAAATGGGATCCCTCAATCTGCTTCAGGAGACGTTGGCTACAAAGTACCACACCGGAAATGTTTCTACACTAATACACCAAGCAAGAAGAACAAATGAGATAAGCTCCAAGCTTTGGCCTAGTCCCAGAGACTTGACATCATTTGCGTAAGTGAAACCTGATGGGAAATAAGATAAATAAGGAAGGTGCACGCCCAGTGGAAGCAAAGTCAGATGACATGGGAAGAATACAGAGATGCTGTTTGCCACTGTAGGGAGAAAATTTGTCTGGCCAAAGCTACACTGGAGCTGAAGTTGCCAGAAATCTGGGAGACAGTAAAAAGTTTTTTCAAATATATGAATGGCAAAAGGCAGTGTAGAAATAACATCAGCCCGTTACAGGATGAGGATGGTCACCTCACCAACAGGGACACGGACAAGGCAGAGGTGTTTAACAAATTCTTTGCCTCTGTCTTCAACATGGATGACAGACCAAGGGGTTCTCAGTGCCCTGAGCTGGAGAATCATGGCTGTGAGAATGATGAACTCCCAGCTGACCCTGAAATTGTGTGGGATCTGCTTCTCCAGCTGGATTCTTACAAATCTATGAGGACTAATGGGATTGATCTGAGGATTCTCAAAAAGGTGGCTGATGTCATCGCAAAGCCTCGCTCTTCTTTTGAGTAGTCTTGGGAGTCCGGAGAGGTCCCAGCTGACTGGAAGCTGGGTAAAGTTGTCACAGTTTTCAGGAAGGGCAAGACCCTGCAAACTACAGGCCTATCAGTCTCACTTCAGTGCACAGCAAAATAATGAAAAATATTATTCTGGGAGATAGTGAAAAACACCTGGAGGACAACACACTCATTGGTCACAGCTGGCATAACTTCATGAGGGCAAAGTCCTACTTGTTGAACATGATTTCCTTCTATAACATGGTAACCCATCTAGTTGATCTAGGAAATCCAATAGATATGATCTTGTTGAACTTCAGCAAAGCTTTTGATATTGTCTCTCACAGTACCTTCCAGATCAAATGTCCAGCACACAGCTGGATAACCATAGTGAGTGATGGGTGAGCAACTGGATCACAGGTCGGACACAAAGGGTTACAGTGAATGGGGTGACATCAGGCTGGCATCCAGTCACTAATGGGGTTCTACAGGGCTCCATCCTCAGCCCAGCTCTCTTCAGCATCTTCATTATCCACCTGAATGCAGGACCTGAAGTGATAATAAGTAAGTTTGCCAAAGATACTAAATTGGGTGGAGCTGCTGACTCCCTCCAGAGCAGAGAGGCCCTGCAGAGAGCGTTCCACAAATCAGAGGACTGGGCTATCACCAACTGCGTGAAGTTTAACAAGGGCAAGTGCTGGATTCTGCACCTGGGACAGGGCAGTCCTGGTTGTGTGTTCAGACTGGGGGATGAGATGTTGGAAAGCAGGGCTGCAGAAAGGGACCTGGGGGTCCTGGTCACTGGCAAGTTGAACATGAGTCAGCAGTGCCCTGGCATCCAGGAGGGCTGGCCCTGTCCTGGGGGGCATCAGGCACAGCATTGCCAGCTGGGCAAGGGAGGGGATTGTCCCGCTCTGCTCTGCACTGGGACAGCCTCACCTTGAGTGCTGGGGGCAGGTCTGGATGCCACAGTATAAAAATGACATTAAGCTCTTAGAGATCCTCCAAAGGAGGCCCATGAGAACAGGGGAAGCCATACAAGGAGTGGCTGAGGTCACTTGGTTTGTTCAGCCTGGAGGAGACTGAAGGGAGACCTTTTTGCAGTCTACAACTTCCTCAGAAGGGGAATCAGAGGGACAGACACTAATCTCTTCACTCTCAAGAACAGTGATAGGACTTGAGGACATGGCCTGAAGCTGAGTTTGGGGCAGGTAGGTTGGATATTAGGAAAAGGTTCTTCACCCAGAGGGTGTTTGGGCACTGGAACAGGCTCCCCAGGGAAGTGGTCACAGCACCAAGCCTGACAGAGTTCAAGAAGCGTTTGGATAATGTTCTCAGGCACATGGTGTCATTCTTGGTGTCCTGTGCAAGGCCAGAAGTCAGACTCAATGATCCTGATGGGTCCTTCCAACTCAGCACATTCTATGATTCTATGAATTACACCTTAAGAAAGCTGTAAACAACCCTGTAATACTCTTGTGTTAAAGCCTGAGATAGAATAACTGCAGATCCAACACCAGTCAGATAATTCATGTACAGATTTACTCCTTGAGAAGTTAAATAGTGGTAATTAGAGATAATCTTCTGTATTAGATGTCTGGGGAGCCAGATGTCAGAAGCCCTACATACCCTTTAGAAAAACTAAACCAAACCAAAAAATACTGTACATTCCCAAAGATTCATCTTACCAAAAGTCATTTCTCCTGGTGACCCTTTTGAACATATATTTGATGGGTAATGAAATGTAACATCTTCTTGCTTTGTCACTTTCCTCCATGTTCCTATATAATTAAATATACTTCATATGGATCATAGATCTGCATTTGTTTGTATGCTGCAAGTTTTATTGTTAAAGCAACCCAGTGAGAATCCTCTTTTTAACTTACATTAGTTACTGAAAAAAATGTACTCTCCTAGGCTAAATTCAAATTTTAAAATGACCTAGTAGGAGCACCTGCACATTATGAAGACACACAATTAAAAGTAGATGAGATTTTTCATGTCATAATGCAATTTAGTTGGCTTTCTTTGTGATACTAATTAAAACTTACCATATTTGAAGCTTCACTCTTGTATCATTAAACATTACTGGCTTTACTTTAAAATCAATGCCTAGAAGAAAAAAGGAAAACCTGTAACATTTCTCATAATAACATGGATTCCCTTTGAAGATTTGTTTCTCAGCACTAGTATCATGCAATTTCAAACAGAAAGTGAAAAGGAACAATACCATTGAAAGAATAACTAGCCAACCATATACATTCAAAATGGAAGATGCAAAAGGAAATTACTCAGTGCTGAAAGCAACTATGTGCCAATACATTGCACAAATACAATACAAAGCAATGCCAGTACCAAGCAAAGAAGGGGCAGGTCGAAGCAAAGGTGCAGATACTTGAACCTACAAGTAAGTATTACCATGGATCAGCAAGAGATGTGACAGCAGTTTCATGGCCTGTGCACAATAGTACATTGTGCAAATATAGTGGGGATTTTCAAGACCATGGCAGCTATTAATGGGAAAGTACAAATGCTTACAAAGCTGTCACATGTGCAACACAGTTTTTCTGTCCTTATTTCCAAACCCCTAAAGAAAATATCCAGGGTTACATGAGCCCAAGTAGGATTTGGCTGTACTCATTAAATGCAAAGATCAACATACGTGGGATTTAATTCAAAATGAAGAGGGCTGGCTCTACAGCCTAAATCAGATCCAAAGCCAATGCTAAAAGCAAGTATTAACACTTAAAATCAGTGCAGAATGTTGTCTCTACATATCCTACAGATCTTTCCTCAAAGATTTTTTTTTAATGATTTATAGTGTTTTCCTTTATTAAATCATCAAATTAGTACTTCAAATGTGCTATATGATACCTAGATTTATGAGCTGTTGAAATTCCAGTTTTAAAATTATAATCTGCAAGCTATCAGCTGCTATCTTAGGAGTGACTTATTTTCACAGAGTAAACCAGTTTCCCCTATTGCTTCATTGCTGAAGTTTGAAATACCGTTTGATAATTTCTCTGATTGCTTTTTTCCCCTCACTGAAAAACAATTAGGCTCTTCTTGTCAATTATAGTAAGTGAAATTAAAGTAATGTGACAGCTGACGATACTATTTGGTCAAAATTCCATAAGAGCAAACTACAGCTACTTAAAATGACAGAGTGTCTTTTCCCTAGTAACGTCATTTGAAATAACCAGACAGATTGAAAAATCACAAAAAATTTAAGTTAATACCACTGTTTGGATTTCTGTAAGAACGTGCCAAATTACTTTATCAAAGGAAAGCACCCATGGCAGCAAACCAAAAATGCAACAGAGGAAATGCTCCCTTCCTTTGTACTCACAGATGTATTGTGCACCAAATTTTGACAAGTACACTCTCACATGCATGCACTCACATGCACTTTCAATGCTATTAACATTTTTTGTGTGTATGTGGTAAGGGAGTTGAGGTGTATTTTAAAAATTATTATGATAACCATGTCCTTCACTTGATGAATTTTCATTGAAGCTTCAATGAAAAGGAAAGATGAAATAATATAATTGGTATCTGTAATTAATATTACACAAAGCTTCCTTGATGGAATTAATAATGTCAGAAGGAAATGTAATTCAAGTAAAATTTGCTCATGTAAGGTGAAATTCCAATGCAATGGAAAACATTTGTTCCTGAAATTCACATAGTTTTGTTTAATTATCTGTATCATTTTCTACAATTGATGTTGGAGCAGTTGAGAAGGACAGAGTATACACCGGGAGGCTAGAACGTCACTTCCATATGGTGCATTAGGAACACAGCGAAAAAATTATGTTCCAGACAGGGATTCCCAGAACCATAGGAAAAAGTTCTTAGTTGACATACCTTTTAATAATAAATTGCTATAAGCTCTTTTTAAAAAAAATTATTTGTAAAAAGGGAAGCAGAGTGCTGAATCAGACTAAAACTTAATCTAAATTAAAATCAGGCATATTGACTTCTTAAGTCAACTTCAAAATTTATTGACCTAAAAGGTCAATGAATGTTAGTGAAAAAAAGAAGTCAATATGTTCTGCATGCATGAATTGTTCATGTCTTTATATGAAATTTCCAGCAAACTTAGCAAATTGGAAAGACAGAAAAGAAAAATGAGATACACAATGCCAAAGACAGCTCACAGATTTCAGATACTTTTAGTCCTACCTGGTATACAACATGATCAACATAACAAAGCAAGCATTGATTACAGCTCTTGAGATAAATGTTATTGGAATGCAACAGCATGTACTTGCTTCTTTTAAGCTGTCAAATAAAACCAAGAAGGGGGATGCTGACTGCAAGTTCAAATTCTGGTTGTTATTTCTGACTTTTACAGCCATGAAATTAATTTCTTTTCTTTTTATTACAAAGAATAAATAATGCCCATATTAGGACTGAGGCACCTTAAAGACAGTTAGGTCTAAAAAGCATAAAAATACTCAGCCGTGGGATAATTCAGCTTTGAAATGGCCCTCTCTTCCCTCCCTTTGGTCCTCTGCAGAAGTCCTCTTCAAAGAGGCCTTTTGCAGCTGGCCTGGAAAATTACAGCACACTTTTTACCCTGAGCTGGTGGGTTCCTGATAGAAAATGCTCAAAAGCATATGTCTATCAGGAGCAAATGCAAGTTTGAGTAGCTTAGCAGGATGCAAGAGTGAAAGCATGGACAGATGGTGGTGAATGCCCCGTGCAGGTTCTACCCAGCCCACTGCCCGTCATATAGCATCTTCAACTCCAGAAACAGGGAAGCAGTTCCTATCAGCTCCTGTGCCAAACTGGGCAAGAGCCCAGTGAGATGTTGGGGGTTGAGTTTCCACTGTTACTCCTACCCATACATAACCCCTTCTAGTTGTTGGTGCATTACTTTCATCATTGAATCAACAGATTCTTTTCTGAACATGTCAAGAAATGTCTGAAGCAGAGCAGTATCTGAGCAGTCACAAGTACTGATAATTCCTGGTTTGCTAGTGATGTTTGTTAGGAAAGTAAGAGTGACAAGAAAACCCAGTTTTGTTTAAAAGAATTAATTAAGAGGTGGGTTGCTACTGGTGTTGTTAACACAGGGCACACTTACCTTCAATATGGTTCATTTTTGTTGATTACTTCATTCCCTTCTAAAGTAAATCTCAGGGAATCTACACAGGCTTTTTAATCCTAATGTTGAAGTTGTACCACTTTCAACTATGACAGATTTGGGAGGACTCACAGCTCTTTAGAAATGTTTCTCACAGAAAACACATGTGCTATGGGACCACAGCCACCATAATACAGCAAAATAACCTCACAGCCTGTGAGATCACAATTCTGTTCACTGGTATACAAGGGGTTTTTTTTGTTCATAAACCTTCTCTATGACCTTATATGCAATGTCGTTGTTTAAACAAAAACATTAATTCTTTATAGTATATTCATAATACAGTGCATCCACCTTATGATGTGTATAAGTTTAATTAGAGAACTATAACTGCTTATAACTTATCCAAAAGGAGGAAGGGCACTCAGCCTTGAGTATTTGACTGCTGCATTAAAAGCTTTCAATGAAAATTTAGTGTGGATGTATTTTCTCCATTTTCTCACAAAATACGTAATTTTAGAAAAGATCACTACTCCTGGAGCCTACTACAAAATGCTTGTTCAGTTTTTTTCCCCTGCAATAACTCTAGGATATTTCCTAGTAACAAAAGTCTGTGATTCATGATGACATAGCAATGAGACTTTCAACAACCTTTTAACTTCTGTGCCTATGACCCTTTGCCATCAAGGAAGATGATGGCACATGATTTCCCTGAGTCAGGGAACTCAGGAAGTTGCAAGACTGCACCGCCAGGATAATCTTCCCTCCACTCAAATCAGCATTTCAACTGGACAGGCAAGGTGAAAAATAACCTAACAGCACATGAGCATTTAATAGGCTGTACAACAGGAAGGTTTCATTTGACTGAGCTTGTATGAAACAGACATCCAGATAAAAACAGTTATTTGTTCTGATTGTGTCAGTTATCTGTTTGGCGGTGTTAATGAGGGAAAAGACATCACAAACACAGAACACTATATTGTGTCTCCTTTCTTTACACCACTAGGAGCCACAGCCTCCAGAGCACGCTCTCCATTGCAGCTATCTCCATGAAGAAGGAATCTTCCACTTCCAACATTACTCTTTTGGAAGACACCACTCATAATCCCACCTGTTTTCAAAGTCTAATACACGTGGTAAAATGGAATTAAATGGAACACAGTATTTCAGAAATAACTTTAAAAACACATTCAGGTAACAAATACCATGTTTGGATTATTTCTTTACATTTCAGATAAGTATTTTTTTAAAAAGTTTTTAAGTATCTCAATAATAGGTGTCACCAATAAAAATAAAGGGATTAATCTTAGTCCATAAACTGCCATAAAAACCCTATTATCTTCACTATTCCTTGAAATAGTTCAAGTCACAACTTGGGAAATATATTCTTAATATCATCACCATATAAAAGTTTTTTGAGTCTGCAGTGGTCTGAATCAGGAGTAAAATAAATTATGTCTCAAAATAGTAACTTCATGGTCAGGAATCTCAACGTAAAGCAGATCAACAAAGCTGTTGTTTATTTTTATAGCCATTCTTTGGGCTTTCTTGCTAAGCCTGGCAACAAGTTGCCTATTATTAGGATCAATTTCCTGACTTTACTGTTAGTTGTGCTCTTCCCTCTTCGTCTGTGCTGGTTTCAGAAACTGCTTTGCAAGAAAGGGCAAGAAAAAAAAAGTAGTTAAAGTTCAGCCATTCTTATGTGGACAGGTCAAGTCATCTCAAGTACAAGAAGTATTCCCTGGACCAACTACTGCCACAGCTACTGCCTGGTATTTAATTCTGTTATGCCAACTCCTCCCACACTGAAAGATGTGTAAAAGGACCATGCATATTCCAAATGCAAGAATACACAATTTCCTGACATAATTTAGTTTTCTCTTTAAAATAAAATAAAATAAAATAAAATAAAATAAAATAAAATATTCTAAAACTCTAAAATATTCACAAACTCGAAAAAATTTAAATTTCCGAATGAAAATTTGTAAAAATCTCCACAGCAAAATCTCCAAAAGCACCGCACTCACACAACACACTTTCATGCCAGAGACAAGGTTTTCAGCATGTGGACAGTCACCCTGCCACTCCCCGTGGCACTGCGCTCCTGCAGTGCCAAGGCAGTGGGGAGTTCCCCACCACCCCACATCTGCAGCGTGGTGCCAGCGCAGAACTGCACGGTCTGGCAGGGTTAATTATTTCCATCATAGCAACAGCTCTGCTTTAATTGTCATGCACACCGCTAACTACAGTAGAAGATACCTTTATACCATTAAAGTGATAAAGTTTAAGCCCTTTCTAGCCTGAAATATTGATGAACTGGGCATTTTACAGACATCTGACAACTCCTTGAGGTTGGTACCTGAAAGGAGGCTGTAGACAGGTGGGGATCGGCCTCTTCTCCCAAGTGACACACACAAGTGACAGGACAAGAAGAATGAGAAGGTTTAGGCTGGACATTACAAAGAATTTCTTCCCAGAAAGGGTTATTAGACATTGGCATGGGCTGCCCAAGGAGGCGGTGGAGTCACCCTGGAGGCGTTTAAGACTGGACAGGGCACTCAGTGCATGGTCTGTTTGACATGGCCGCGTTTGGTCACAGGCTGGACTCGATGATCTCAGAGGTCATTTCCAACCTAGCTGATCTGGGATTCTGTACTGTTTTATCTGCACCTGCAGTGATGTATGGCAGCAGGGCCTCAGTAGGCAATAAGAAACAGTGAGAAACAAGTCTTCATGAGTTTACAACAGGAGTAGGTTCCCAATGCCCAGACGAACAGCAAGGACAGTGTAACAAGCCAGCACTTTGCAGAGGCTCCGGAGCCAGTGTGACATGTGTCCTGACACACCGGCAAAGGTTTAAACTGCTGGACGCGGCTGCACACACGCTCAGCTCAGCGCAGGGAGGTCTGACATGGCCAGACCGGCGCTGTCAGCGCGGCACTGCCGGGCTGGGAGATGTCAGACCTCCCTGCGCTGAGCTGAGCGTGTGTGAGCCGCGGGCACCGGGGAGCGGAGGGAGAGGAGCGGCAGCCAGGCGGGCGGAGGCGCACGGAACCGGCGGGCACTCACCGATCGTGGCCATGTAGGAGGTGGCGGGAGAGCCGGCGGGCTCCGTGTACCTGCGCACGATGGAGGTCTTTCCCACGCAGGACTCTCCGGCCATCACGATTTTCACCAGCAGCGGCCGCGGCTCCGCCGCGCCGCCCGGCCCCGCTCCCAGCCCCGCCATGGCGGGCGCCGAGTGGCGGCCGGGCCGGGCCGAGCCGCCCCGGGGCGGGGCGGGAGCGGGCCCGGAGCTTCCTCAGCGCCGCGCCAGCCAGTGCCCGGAGCCGGCGTTGTGAAATTATGCAAAGATACACGTGTTTTTTCAAGAAGTTTCATCACCGGGGAGAAAGCGGGGAACTTTTACAACCCCCATGACGCTCCCCCCGTGAAGTACAAAAATAAACAGTCTGGTTTCACATTGCTTCCTAGCGTTAAGTCAGAGGCAGAGGAAACAGGTTTTAAGAATTTCCTCTTTTAATTTGTTGTTATCTGACAGTCAAAGTGACCTGTAACACACACACACACAAAAACCCCCCTAAACAACAACAACAAAATATCTGCAGTTTAGGCTTAATATATGTCTGGGTGGTTTTACCCACATTGTCCAAATTATAAGGCCCATAGCCATTTGCCAGTGTGCACATGGAACTCATCCAGTGTCATAAATTTAGGAACAGGATATATTTGAATGAAAAGTGCTAATGTAGGTTTGCAAATACTTGTGTCTATCTAGGCCTGCAATGACTTCCCACAGGATTTGACATTGTCACCTTCAACCCTCCAAGCAACAACCTGATCAGTTTATGTATGAGATGTAGATGTGACATGCTTGCTTTTTGTGGAGGACAATTTTTGATTCTGTGAGCTCCACCTAGCATGAATCAGGATTACAGAATCAGGATCATCAAGGTTGGAAGAGGCCTTTGGGATCATCCAGTCCTACCATCAACCCAGCACTGCCAGTGTAACCCCTAAATCACTAAACCGTGTCACCAGCACCAGATCCAGATCTTCATAAACACTTCTAGGGATGGTGACTCCACAAATGTCCTCTTACCAAAGGCCAAGTATTATTTTAGGCTTATGTCCCCTTCACCCCTCATACCAACCTGCACCTCAGCTTGCCAGTATTGGACTTGGTAACCTTTAGCACTTTGTGATTGAAAATCTCCAAAAGATGTCAGAAACTTGTTGCTCACTCAATGCAATTTCCTTCATTGCTGGAAAAATGAGAATTTCTGCTGCAAGCTGAGAAATAATGAGTAGGAATCAACAGATGAAATCAACTACTGAGTTAGGTGGGCTTTTTAGGAGTGACCTCTGAGATGTGACTGTGTACAAAACCCAGCGCTAAAAAAGAGGGCATCAGTTAAAGTGTTTCCATTAGGGACAGAGTAAGGTTGTGTATTGATGAGTCTGAATATATTCTTGAGCAACTGTTGGTGGAAAAAGTTGAGCCCACAGGATACTTTCAGGTGACACATCACAGTATGAAGGTGTTTTGTGAGCCTGGCCTGTACAATAAAGCAGCAGGCATGTGGCTTGCTTAGTTTGACAAAATAAAGGCTAGGAGGGAATATGGTTACTCTTTGCCAGGTATTCAACTGTAAGAATGCAAAAAAAGCTGTGTAAAATAAATAATAATATCGTGAATAGATACACATTGACCATGAATATGGCTAAGCCAAAATTTGTGGGGGTTCTAATGATATTTCAGAAAACTCTTGCAATTGAGGTAATTGGGAGAAAATTCTAAATAAAGGCAAAACAAGAACTTCTTAGGGGGCCTGTAACTGCCTGCAATAGGGAAGGACTGGATTTCATAAACCAGAACGCTTCCTACGAGAAAGATCCCCTGCTATCTCAGCAACCCCATGAAGTTCTGCTTCCCCATGCAGAAATTTGAAGTTACCATTGGTTTTCCCAGATCTGAGGGAAGAAGGGGGTGCTGGCATCTTCTGGTAGTTCTCATGGGTCAGAGGCGATGGTGCATATGGGCATGTCTAACACAGATAATGTAACATCTGCAGGCACAGACGAGTGTCTCCAGCCAGATGTGCATCAGTCCTGCTCCGGTCCCTCCGTCAGGGCGGCTGCTGGAGCGAGGACAATGGTGCTGTGTCCTGTGGATGGGTGCTGTAGCACGGGTTGGACAGATGCATGCATGTGGGTAGCACGCTGCTTAATAGATACACCATAAGGCTTTGTCTTTGCTCTGGAGCCTTCTCCCATTGTCTGCTCTGAGGCTGTCCTTCTCAAAATAGGTTTCTTCAAATGCAAGCAGTGCTGCAGCTGCCTGCAGCAGTTAGATTTACGTGTTAGCTTGGACTGGTGGTGTTAAGAAGGATGCTGCATTAGCTCAGTCTTTACCCTCTGCTGTCTGTCAGGCCAACCAATTTAAATAAAAAGGCTCTCCATAGCATTTTGTACATTCGAGTGTTGATTTATGAGCCATGGGCAAGGTAGGATTCTAGCCAAATTCCTAATGAGACTCCAAATACCCGGGGTTACTGCTGCTCTCGGTGAGTTACAGTATCACTTTCCCTCATATTCCTATCCACAAGGGGACACTCTTTCCATCTCTTACCACTGACTAAAACCATTTAAAAGTTAGCTCCTTGAAAAACTACCATTCAATGAATGAAATTTTTTTTAATGTATGTTTCATGCTTTAGAAAAAAGTTCCAGATCTTTGTAAACTGTATGATATTACTGTACTTACAGAGCTAATCATAAGCAAAGTTAGTTTAATGAAGCTAATGACTTGAAAATAATGACTGTGGCTACAAAATAATTGGTGCAAGGCACAAAATGAAGTTTTCATTATGCTTATTGGGACATCCTTGGAAAAGGATGTATTTTCTTCTCATTCAGCTTTTTTGATTGTTTAAATCCATTTCTTGACTCTATCCAAAAATGTGATGAACAGTACTAGTAATAAAGACACAATTTTAAAAAGCATTTTAGTGGGAGAACTTTAAACTTTCCTATGTAGAAAAATGACTAGATTTATTATTTAATTTTATAAAATGTTAGATTATTAAAACATCACATTCCCTTTTCTTCAATATTTGTAAATTGTTGCAGTTGCTCTCATAGATATGATTCTTACATTTTTACTTCTTACCTGAAACATTCAGTTTAGAAGTAACAGCTTAGTTTACTGTGAGTACAGAAGTACTTTGGGCAAAGCAGATAACACCATATTTTTAAACTCTCAAACTGCTCCCACCTCCTAGTTTGCAGTAGTGTGGCAATCTCTCAATCTCTCCTGGTAAGTTGATACAGCAGTTGATTTTTCATAGAGCCAAACCCCCACAAAAGTGGTTCAACTCCTCATTGCAGTTACAGAAAGTACTGTGAATGCAGGAAGGAACCAGAAAAATTCTTCAGCCAAATATTTCATGCAAGCCATGCGGCATAATCTTGTCACTAAGCCTGCTTTGCACATACTTGCAAGCAACCATCATTCAAAAAAAAAAAAAAGTTAAGGAGAAGAACATAAATATGAACCAAGGACGAAGAAACGTTCTTTTGAAACATAATGGTACCATTAGAGATGCCACAGCCTCCTTAATAAATGAAGCTTCCTCCTTAATGAAATAAAGCTTACAAAATATTGCTAAGTGGTTCAATGTATTTCCATTTGAAATTATTTTGATGGAATATTAGAATACTAATGCAATTACAAATATTAGCAGCATATTCATGAAAGTTTTCCTGAGCTGGAGATATAAGCTAAAAATGGTAATGAGAAGAAAGAGGGAGGCTTAATTTGGATTTAAAATCCTCAGTACTAAGTCACTGCTCATGTCAAGATTACTCACTGAATAGATTCTCTTAAATGACCAAAGTGGAGCTTTTTGCTTTCATTTCTGTTAAGATAAAATCACTTCTGAGTGGACAAAATTGAGATAAATTACTCATGATAGGCAAACAGGGTTCACTAATCCTTAAATGAAATTTCTGGGCGAACTGTAAAGTATTTTAGTTATTTAAGAGACAGGATTCTCTGTCAAACCAGAATATAATTTTTAAGATTTCATCAGAGAGCAGGACATCTCTCTGAGTCAGAATGACTCAAATGTGTGGTTACTGATAAAAACTGCTGAAAAGTGATTGCAATGAGGTACCCGTTGTTTGTAGCTGCTCGTGATCCACTTTGATTTGCAATAGGTTTTAATTTTACTTTCTTCAACGGCAGAAATCATCACTACATTCTGCCTTGGCTTATTATCCTCAATTTGTGTGTCCCTTGATATCTCTGGATTCAAAGCCATGTTTCTCAATATATTTGAAAGAGGCAGTTGGTGGTCACAGTAACAGGTAATTTCAGCTGACTGAAGAGCAGTAAGGAGGATAAATGAATGATGTGAGGATTTCTGTAATGAGAGGGAGAGGTAGTTGAGGCTAAGAGAAATATTTTTGTTACAAAGACGAGTAAGAAGGATTCTGATATGTTACAGAGAAAGATGTAGGGTCACAAGTCCTGCCAGAAGCCTTCCTACAGGGTCACAACCTCCTTCAGGCATCCAACTGCTCCAACGTGGGTTCCTCCACAGGCTGCCGGTGGATTTCTGCTCCACCATGGATCTCCATGGGCTGCAGGGACACAGCTGCCTCACCATGGTCTGCACCGTGGGCTGCAGGGAATGTCTGCTCTGGTGCCTGGAGCATGTCCTCCCCCTTCTTCTGCACTGACCTTGGTGTCTGCCGAGTTGTTGTTCTCACATATTTTCACTCCTCTCTCTGGCTGCGGTTGCCCAGGGTTTCCCCATTCCCTTCATGACCTGGAAAAACTTGAGAAGTGGGCCCATGAGAACCTCACAAAGTGCTGTACCTGGGTGGAGACAATCCCAAATCTGAGTACAGACTGTGAGAAGAAGTCATTGAGACAGCCCTGTGGAGAAGGTCTTGGGGGTTCTCACAGATGAAAAGCTGAACTTGAGCCAATGCTGTGCACTCACAGCCAAGAGGCCAACCTGGGCTGCATCAAAAGTAGCGTGGACAGCAGGTCGAGGGAGATGATTTTTCCCCTCTACTCCACTCTTATGAGACCCCACTTTCAGTACTGCATCCAGGTCTGGGGTCCTCAACACATGAAAGACATGGACCTGTTAAAAGAGGTCCAGAGAAGGGCCACAAAGATGATCAGAGCGATGGAGAACCTCTCCTATGAAGACAGGCTGAGAGAGGTGTCGTTATTTGGCCTGGAGAAGAGAAGGCTTCAGGGAGACCTTCCAGTACCTCAAGGGGCTTTTTAAAAAGGAGAGACAGGGACTTTTTATATGGGCAGATGTTGACAGGACAAGGGGCAATGGTTTTAAACTGCTAGAGAGCTGGTTTAGTATAGATGTTAGGAAGAAAAAGAGAGTAGTGAAGCATTGGAACAGGTTGTCCAGAGAAGTTATGGATGGCCCATGTCTGAAAGTGTTCAAGACCAGGTTGGATCGTTGCCAAGAGCAACCTGGTGTAATGAATGGCATCCCTGCCAGGGAAGGGCTTGGAACAAGATGATCCTTAAGGTCCCTTCCAATCCAAACCATTCTGTGGTTGTGACTAACTCTGTTGTCCCAGGTGCGCTACCACCATTGCTGATGGGCTCATCCTTTGCCAGCTGCAGGTCCATTTTGGAGCCAGCTGGCATTGACTCTGTTATACATGAGGGGAAGCTTTTAGCAGCTTCTTACAGAAGCCCCCCATGTGGCCCCACTGCCTACAAAAACCTGGGCATACAAAAACAATACAGAAAATATCTTGGTAAACAGCATTCACAGGAGTTGCCACAGGAATTGCTATTATTTGAAAGAAAACTCGAGGAGCATCCTAACATCACAAAAGGAACCCTGTAATAGGAAGAGGGGTGAAAAGATATGTTACCATCAAGATACAAGGACTAGGAGGAAGGCACTAAGTACATATGCTTATTCTGATTTTTCTTAGCACCTATAATGTCAGGAGCAGTGTGGACTGAGGGAGATGATTGATCTCCATATCAGGGGGATGGAGAGTAGAAAATTAGAGCAGATGTAGAGGTGAAGGACTGAATTCATCCTTGCAGGGGCCTTTAGGTACAATTTACGGGAATGATTTCCTACAGCAGTTTTAGAGGATCTAAATGGAGTATGTGGCTTAGAGAGGTCACAAACTAAAGGCCAAGCAGCCGTGACAGTCAGCTTTGAAGGTAAGCTTTGACATACTCTTTCGATTACTTTTTTTACCCAGTAATGGAAACAAATAGGAAACCATGCAAGAAGACTGCTTATGGATGAGCCTGAGAATACACAGGCTACATCTGTATCACCTTCAGTAGAAACATCCATATTTCAGTTCAAGTTCACCAAGTGAGGTTGCTGGAGGAGTAATCCAGTGAAAATGCTCCATCTATCCTGTAGGCATTAGCTCATTTTCCCTGGCTGTCACTCACTGGCTTGCTCTTGTGCCACAGCTGGCCCTGCTAACTCCCATGCCTCATGCTCCTCTTCTGTGTCCAGACTTGCTACTCCAGCTACGAGGTGGCTGTCAGCCCATCACAGATGGAGTTGAGGCCACAGAGCTGCTGCCTTTGATGGAGCAGTTTTTGGAGGAGAGGTGCTGGTAGCTGCTGATGGTGGTGTTTAATCCTCTGAAGCTTGCTTAGCAAACTCTAAGGCAGCTGGCAGCTGGCAGCTCCCCAGACAAGTCAGCTTTCCAGGGCTGGAGTCTCCATCCATGTCCAAAAGCACCCAGTTATCCCCAAACCCTACAGAAAGAGCAACGGGAACATATATCCTCTCAGTTTTCATCCTGGTGAGGAGCTCTCACATCTGGACTCTACCATTCCCCTGTGAAATTGCCTAATTCCTTTGATCTTCAGATCTGATGGCCCCATCTGCCGTCCTCACTAGTCATGGAGCACAAAACTGGGACTGGGTTGGGTGTACTCAGAGCTGGGGGCTTGCAGAGTCCCTTTTTAAAATGCTTTTAAGATTTGAAGTCACTGTCTCCAGTTGGCCTCATGGTTTTGGTTAGTGCTGGTTATCTGAATGACTGTCTGGAGCAGGCAATGGTTTTAAATTTATTTTCCGATGACTGTTTTCTGATTTAAATGTAGGTTGCTGAGTTTATACTTGTTTTCACCAGTTTGACTATGTTTTCCTATATATCAAAAGCATGTGGAGGTGCAGATAGACCTTTTTATGTATCATATAAATCTATTTAAGTGAATAAATAAATAAACACTTCCAGAATGGAGTAAGAGTGAAAGATTGCATTGATGCTATTAGTTGTAGAAATATTTTGGAAGTACCACTATCAAATCGTCTGTGAAAATGCCACATAGGCATATGCACATACATAACCCACAGAGAGTATGTTTTCCTTGGGATAAATATGTAAAATTCTGGCATCCATTTTCATTTAAGTATCTGACGTATTCTTCAAATGCACTGTGCTTGGCAGATACTAGAGCATCTTCCACCAATTCTAAAAAGATTTAAATTGCACTTTATTTATATTTAGCCTTCTGGAAGCAAAGTAGGGAATAGTAAGATTATATGATGCTTAGATCCTATAGGCTTTTTTTTCTGGAAAAGACTGCTAAAAGAATAAGGCTAAATCAGTAGTACCCCAATCTGTTGTAGATAATCTAATTTATGTTGCTATGTATCATGTTAACGACTCTAAACCAATGTGCACATTATATTTTTTTTTCATTTGCAATTTGGGATTCTCAGAATAGGAGATGCAGAAACAAGTATAACCCATGTTTTCCATGAGAGATTCATGGAAACTGAAAAATAAGGTCTTTTAATATCTTTCATGATAACTGTTTTTCTTGGCTTAAGTGTAGGTTTTAAAAAATGGTGCTCATTGTTTTGCTTGTAGTTCTTTCATGCATGAACAATCATGCTGATGATGCATTTACTTGAAGTGAATTTTCCAATTGAAAAAGTGCTTGTGAGTAGTTTAAGTACTATGAATCACGAAAACCTCATCTAAGTCCCATAAAAGCACTGGCTGCAGAAAGCAGCCTTGGAAAGAAGACATATTGGGATTGTACTGCATGATTCAACTGAATGGAAGTATATTTGGTCACAACAGAAGAAGCTGAGGAACCTGACAGTTCTGTAAAAATGAAATTATAATCTGCTAGACAGACAGAAACTAACTGCTGCAGCCCCCTCTTATATGCCTCACTTGTTCCTCACAGCTTTGAAGCAGTGATTCTAAATGTGAGAACCTCAGCCCTTCAAACACAGGATTTTTGTGGGGCATATTTCATTCCTTATCTCTTTCTTAACTTGTTATCTCACTGTTGTCTTCCTTTCTCCCTAGTTTCCCTTGTGGTCTGACTTGTGGAAGTTCTATTTTTCCTGGTATCACGGCC
Source organism: Coloeus monedula (assembly GCF_965178545.1). Classification (NCBI taxonomy): domain Eukaryota; kingdom Metazoa; phylum Chordata; class Aves; order Passeriformes; family Corvidae; genus Coloeus; species Coloeus monedula. Next base: position 115,537,993 of record NC_138781.1, read on the forward strand.
TGCAGCATTTGGACGACTAGTGTTTCTGATACAATATTTTCTGAGTATTAACAAATGCAATCTGTTTATTTCTTATATAATAACATTTTGACTGAAACTACTTTGAATCATAAGTATTTGTCAGGGAAACATTAGTGATTTTTCAGTTCTTTTGCAGCTTTTATTTAAGGCTACTTTTGAAAGCAGATAAAACTCTTCAGTAAATCACAGTGTTTAAAAACTGTAGACTGTTTAATGATAACTTCAAAATATTCAGCTCTTGCCTTAGAATTTTTTTTTTTAAGTTATGATGTAACTTAAGGTTACAAGTTCTTAACAGTATCTTAAATATGCTGCGAGTTTAAAGAATTTAATGTAGCTTTCTGCATCTTGCATAGTGACGTATTGTCTCAAGTGAGCAACCCAAGTGTGACGGTTTCCTTATGCTTGGAATTTCTGTCAGAATCCAAGGCCTTGGGGCCCAGACCTGGTCACAGACTGATGAGCTCTGTGGTGCTGCTATAAAGGCTGAGAGGGTTGCTGTGGTCACATCTTTTCTACTTGCTGCTACTTATGCAGATGCAGGTTGCTTGTTGCTGGAGCCTGGGATGGTAGACGGCTTCCATCTTGCCCTGGTGAAAGAAAATATTTTTGCCCACATGAAGCCATGTAAAACATTTATATTTTGATTGTTTTTCTGAGAAAATTTGGATACAGGTTAAGATGCTTAATATGATCTAGGGGAGTTTGCACAGGAAGTCTGGACAGCAGTGCTGGCAGGCTGACCAACTGATAACCAGTATCAGTTTGTGATTGGCGCTGCTTCTTGGGAATCCAGAACAAGAGTACCTGAAATGCACCTTTAGGGTAGAAGATACCTGAGAAAAATTGATGGTTTATCTCATGTTTTATTTTTTGCTGACATCATCAAGTGCACAAGCCTTACTTTGGAGACTAGCATTTTTGTGCTGTACTTTGAAATAAAACACTTGGTGAAAATGGAATGTAATTAAGTAGCTCACACCCTCTGATGAGTTATTAGAACAATAACTGTAAAACAAGAAGAATAAATAAATTGCCTTTTGATCTCTACAGCTTCCTAGCAACGAAGATGGTATCTTCCCCTTCCTGTCTAAAAAAGTTAAAAATGCATTGAGGGAGGTATGGAAGGGAGGGAAGCTATATGAAACATGAATGCTTAATGCCCATTGAAGGGAGAAAAATCAGAAGGTGCAGTTTTGCCACAAAAGGTATGAAATAATCAATTCTCACTTCTAACTCAGCCTAACCTTCTTAAAGGTATTCCTCCCTTAAATAAAAGCTGTGCTTTAAGTCAAGAACATTTTCTTTGATTTACAGTTAAAGCAAACCAAACTTCAATCCAGGTCCCCACTCACACACAGAGGTGAAGGAGTGATTGTGCACATCATTTGAAATATTGATCAAGCAGTTGAAAGTTATTTGGAGAGAGAGTAAAAAAAATGTTGATAAAGGCCTGTGTGCCTTGTTTAGCAAAATATACTCCTGCAGTGGGACACACTGGTTGTACACCTGGATGCCAAGCTCTCTTCCCATTCCAACAGAAAGAAAATTATCAATTTTGCATTTCTGTAATATTTCGTGTTCACGGTTTGCCTGGAAACCTTTAGTATTGCCACAGAACAATTCAACTGTATGAAACTGGTGCTTTCTTCAGAAACACCATTCTGCTCAATTTTATTATTGCTAGCCTTCTCTCGTTATTTGTACACCAGAAATTTTGAAGTCACTGCTACGATTTCTTTTTAAAGGAGCATGGCTGAGGCAGCTGATGTTTTGCCCAGTGTGCCACACACACACCATTTTCCCCATGTGCCACTCTTGAAAATTAGTAGTTCAGGCCACTAAAAAAAGTCATCACCAAAGGTATTAGCAAAAGCAGGTTTTAATATAAATTTGCAAAAGTGTGGCTTAACAGAGTTCAATGGCAAGGTTCACTCTCCTACTTCACTACATAAACCAAGCATACAAAGGAAAATCAGTTTACAATCAATTTAGAATGATTTACACTGAGACTGAGGATGCAAAAGGGTAAGGGTGCAAAAGGATAAGGGAGGCTCTTCTGTTAAATCACAAAGTTCATAGAGGACCCCCTTGCTTTCTAAGCTCCTGAGAGATCCTAGATGTAGCCGAGTCCAATCTAAGTGCTGTATTTGATCAGTGATTTATGTTTAATGGGTTTAGCAGCACTTAATCATTGACTAATATTTATAAAGTGATCCAATATGATTTACTACACTCACAACAGCTACTTAATTATAAACCAAGGATGGCAACATTCATACTACACATGTTAGAGGGCATTTGGATCAATTCACAGATGCATACACACAGATGCACAGTGTATATATGGGAAAAGGTACCTGTTAAAAATTCCCCTTGAGTTCAGTGAAATACTCCTGTTGAATGTATGAATGCATTGCTCAAAGGATGAGGGCTGAGCATCAGGAGAGTGGAGCATATCAGCCCATGCCCCATCAGCTTTTGGTGATGGTCCTTAACTATCCCAAACTTGAGAGTTTGTGGGCTCTGAGAGGCATCCCACTCAGACAGAGGTACTGGCACAGTCCACTGCAGTCCATCAGAGCTCAAAGGGCCTCACTTAGGTCCCCTGCTTATAGGGTCACAAAATGACTGACTTTAATCATTATGGCCATAATCCTGGCCATAACCCAAGTCGGTAACTACTGAAGTTTTTCAAAAGTCTGATAACAATGGTACCATTCCACTTGGGCTACAATTCAGCTAAGTAATGTTCCAAGGCTGTCAGGGGATAATTGATTATCCCTTGTTCTCCACCTTGGTCAGGAAGTGGATGTCCTGGGTATGAACAGTGCCGCTCCCAGCTTTGCAATTCAAGAGTTCCTGGTATGGACAAGGAGTGCTTCACTGCCCAACTCGTACAGTCAAGGGACGCTTCAGTGCCCAGCTGGTATGGTCAGGCTTAATGGGAATTGCTGAAGTCACAGGGCAGGTCCAAGGGGGCGTGAGGGTGTGGGAAATGCAACACCACAACCCACCCCATGACTTAAAGTCAATTTGTCTTGCTCCACAGAGTGGTCATGCGATCACCTCTTGCCTCAGGGTCTATAAACAGTTTAATACCATATTCCAGTTGTAATTTAAAGGGAATTTTTGGTTGTTACATAATTATTTAGGTTTTATTAAACATGATTGAGTAGTATTACATATGTAAGGAGGACCTTGCAACTGTGCTACCCATCTAGCTATTTTCCACACTCTGTTCAATAACAAGCATAATATAACACAAATAAATAAAATTACAGTGGGATTCAATTCAGAGCTCCTGTTGATGATGACAACCACCCAAACAAGGTATCCCAATGGTGATGTTCTCCATCCTCCTTCACTCTTTCTAGGACATTTCTTGTCTGTGTCATAATGAACAGTGCCTAGAGTTCAATGTCCATGGTTTTAGACAGGTATGTTCTGGTTCTTGACTCAGGTCATCATTTTGTAGTATTTTCTTCACCAAGGTAAAATTCATGCCAGTGGGGGTAGGGGGTAAATCTTGATATGAGATGCAGTTAGTTTGAAACAATTGGTGGGTTGTGACAGGAGCTGAATGGTTAAAATTGCATCCCAATTTGGCAAAATTACAGACACAGATATTTGACCGATTGCTTGTCTCTACAGTGGTGTTATCTGTAAGTATAGAATCACAAAGAGTTCTCAAAGTACCCCAAATCCATTTCCAACATATACAATTTCAGGGTTTCGTCAGGATGTATTTCAAAATGACATTTTGTTCGGCGTCAAAAAAATGTCTTGGGCCATGAGGGTATTACTTTCACAAATAAATCCCTGTTGTGTCTGAACAACACGTGCACCAACATCAGCAGGTTTGTGTGCATTTTGTTGGCCCCACAGTCTATGTTCTATCAGATAGAGTATGGTTTCATGCTGATTTAGTCCCATCACAATGATTGGCTTTCTGGTGTATCCCAAAGTATTGTATTCCACATCATATCAAAATGATGTCTCTTTTAGGTCCATTTAAAGATGGAATTTGTTGGTTTTCCTTTTCATCTGTACTAACCCTTTCCTGCCTACAAAAGGAGATGTTATTGTGTAGTGCTACTGCTGATGTATTTAGCTCAGGCATAGCTACATTTAGAATTACGTATGTATCAACCCATAGACACCCCATTGTACAGAAATTCCACATTTTATGCTTAACAATAATGATATCAAATAATAGTTCTACATCATGTTTACCCAGAGGCAAAATGTGAGTATGGGTTGTGTAGAAGTAAAATTGAACCAGCAATCTGGTTCTGAGAATTTATAGCAAGATTTCTCATTATTTCTTGGTTTGAAACAATCAGTATAGTATATATTAATCTTGATGGGACTTTCTGGGTAGATCCATTGATTGCCCAGCACCCTCTTTTTATTTTTATCTTTTATCTCCTCCCCTAGTATACAATTATTATTATGCTAATTATTTTTCCCTACAGTGTCTCCCATCTTCACTTATCTTCAAGATGTACCTCATTTCACTGTATAAACGAAGTAGCAAGGTTTAAGCTTGCCTTATCTTTTGGCAGGATCTCCAATCTTCCAGTATAATGTAGTGAATGATCCCAAGGCTTTTGTGTTTGATCTGGAGGGATTATATTGTCTCAATCAAGAGGAAAAACAAGACTGTGTTGGGGGTATACAGCTGTTTTCATTGCTATCAATATAGATTCTTTTTCTGCTGTAAAAGAAAAGAAATAAAAGGTTTTGATGGGGAAAGTGGAATGGGTTATCCCTTTTGTGATGCAGGATAAATCCACTGTGCATTGATTCTGTATTTTTCAACACTCCTATCAGTAGCTTCCCAAGCCATAGGGTTTAGTCAGAGTCATAGGCACAGTTCCCATTTGTGGTAAATTTACCATAACGGGTTGTTCTGGCTGTAATGCTATCGATATTTTCTTTCATGGGAAGGTAAAGCATCAAGTTCAGCTTTTGCAAAGAATGCTGGACTCACAGATTGCCAATTACTCAGTTGATGAAGCACTTTGGAAAGTCAAGTATCCCACTGAACATTGTGTGTCTTAAGGCTCCTTTTCAATAATCCCTTAGGTCTTTCTACCATCCCATTTGATTTGGGGTAATTTAGAGTGTGTAATACCCACTGAATTTCTTCTTGCTTGGCCCATCCTTCCACCTCTTAACATGAGAAATATGAGCCAGTATCACTTCGAATGGTATGGGGGGTAAGTAGACTCAAGAACCAAGATTGTAACCCCTGTACTTTCATCCATCAGCCTTTCAGCACTTAGTCACCATAGGTAAGCTAGAAGACTACTGCTACACTCTGTAAGGATAGGTTGGTAATCTACAGAGGATTTGAATGGCCTGATACAGTCAACTTGCCGTGTAGCATGTAGACCATAAAGTTTTCCCTTGATTGACGTGTAGGGTGATGCTTTAGCAGGGTGATCTGATTGTAATTTTACGCTGCACTGAGGACATTCTGTAAGAGTAGCTACACAAGTTTTCCAGCCTTTGCTCTGTGCAGCAAAATAATGTGCTGATTTGCCAGTGTGACCTAATTTCTGATGTTGCTATTCTCCCAATTGATACCACTCAGGATTTAAAGAGATCCCTATTTTTATCTCCCTAATTTTAGTCAATTCATCCACCTTTTGATTCCAGTTTGTGGCTGGTTTGTTACCCTTGGCATGAGCCTTCCCCCATGCCATTTTGAATGATTTTTTCCTGTCTATATCAAGAAGTAATTGCCAGTCTTGAGTTCACCAAACTGAAGATCTGCCTACTTCCCAGTTCAGTTATTTCCATTGACTGAACCATTGTGTGATGCCTTTCCACACAGGATAGGACTCCACATAGATCATTTTTCCTCCATTTTGTGCTGTCAAAACAACTGCCCTTAATTTTCCCACTTGTGTACTACCTTCACCTTCTTCTATTATTTGTTTGCCAGTGTTAATGTTTAGTGCAGCAGCCTTACATTGCCATTTACCATTTATCCTTTTTGCTGAAGCATCAGTGAAACAATTTGAAATAGGTTACTGGAAGTACTCTGTTCAGCAAATCCCCATTTTGTTATGACAGGGTCATGGAGGTGTACTGGTCCCAGTGATTGATGGTTTTAATTCCTGTATTAGGGTTTTGACTGCCTCTTCATGTTCCAAATTCCAACTCTGCAGTTTTCCCATTCATGAAAGGGAATATCATGGGCAAGCAGTGGTAGAAAATCCAGACACTTGTTTTCTCTGTTTTCTCCTTTATCTTTGAGTTCTCATCAGCTTTTGTAACTCTTCCCAAGACTGGGATGACTGCAGCTATTCTGCTTTTCTTAAGGTGTCTGGAAAAATTACCACACTGCCTGCTATCCACCAAGTACCCAAAATCTTTGCTTCTTCACTTGGCCCTTAACATATTTTTCAGGTGGGATCTCAACTTCTTTATGCAGTGCTTGCACTGTTACTGCTGCTTCCCCATCTTTTCAGGTGAATCTCCTGCAATTAGAATATCATCTATATTAACAAAATTTCACATCTTGAGGAAGTGAATCTGTCTGTAAAAGTTCAGCAAGTTCAGCAAGCACAGCATGAGCAATCATGGGTGAATGTTTATACCCCCATGAGAGTCTGCTAAAAGTACATTGCACACCTTCCCAAGTAAAAGCAAATTTCTCTTTATCATCTTCCTGTAAGGGGACCATAAAGATCATACATTTTCTTTCTAGTGCTGCCATCCATGGATGTGTGGCTGCTTGTAGTGTGGCTGCTGGGTTTGCAGCATTGAGTACTGCAGCTGTTGGTGGGGCTGTGTTGGCATTTAAGCACCAATACTCCATAGTAAGTCACCATCTCCTGTCTTGTTTTCAAAGTGGCCAAACCCATGAATTACATGAGGAGTGGGTTCTGGAGACAGTCTGTCATTTTTTCAAATCAACTGTAACTTCCTAAATTCTGTTTCATGCTGCAACAGAAATTGGGGGAGGTTGGGGGACGTGGGCAGCAGATGAAGGTGGGCTGGGTGGAATACACCACCACAGATGTTCCATACAACTCTTCTTCAACCCTGTTTTCACAGCTGCCTCATCCATCATCTTCCACGCCCTCCTGGGTTTTCCACCTTACATATCTCTCCAACCTTGTGCTTCACAAGGCATAGGTAGGACCTGTTGAAGTGGAAAGACCAAAAGGGTGAGAGGAGCCAGGATGGGAGACACAGGGTCTGGTGAGTTGTTAGAAGATTGAAGCAGACTCTGAAACTTGACTCTTCTGCCCTTTACAAACTACAGTTGTTTGTGCTATACCGGTGGCATGACTTAAATCAGAATCCAAGAAGTGACCTGCCTCAAAGATCACTTTGTTTGAAATTTGGAGTTTGTCATTGTTTAGGCAGAGGAACAAAACTACCTTGGGCTACTGTAGACTGTGGCTAAGCAAAGCAGAGCAGCCAAATTGACTGGTGGTGCTGTGGTTGTGGAGACTAAGGCAACTGTGGCTTTAGTTTATCCACAAGCATGAGCACTGATACCTTCTGTGAAATAAGGATAGTTAGCACTGAGGGAGTGCTCCAAAGCTCTTCTGGAGCCATTGATCATGCACATTACAAAGTGCACAGGAGTGTGTCAGCTTAAAAGAGTGCTGCTTGATGACCGATGAAGTTGACCAAATCTCACCTTCAGAAGAAACTGGAGATGAAAACAAGTAATGAAATGTGTGCCAGATAAGTTACACAGGGTAAGCCTGGAAAATGATAAATGTAAAGCTTATCTTTAGAAAGCAGGGAAAGGAAGAGCCAGAGACTAAAGGAACAAATAATCAAACAAGCTGCAAGGACAAATGGGATTTGTCAAGTACAAATTGTATTAAACCAGCCTAATTTCTTTCTGTGACAGGATAACAGGCCTTGTGGATTAGGGAAGAATGAATAAGAGTCTGTAAATCACAATTTTGGGCAGATTTTTGTCATGGTTACACATATGGAATTCGCATGAGCAAGCAAGGAAAATATACTCTGGGTATGTCAGTACTAAACCACTTCAAAAACTAAAGGGAATAATTAGTAGATCCCTGTCACACTGAAGTATGTTTCAAGAGAGAATGTCTCAGAGATCTCTCATGGACCTGGTGTTACTGAGTGTTGAATATTCATTCAGAGTTAAATTTCAGTGAAACACTGCTGATGAAGTAAATAGCATATTGATTAAATTTGCAGAAAACACCAAGCTAAGAGACCTGTGCACCTTCAGAGGAAGCTAAGAGAGATGCACACAGTTTTCAGGACAGAATTAGGATCTAGACTATTCTTGGTGTCTTGAAAAAGGTGGTAAGAAGAAAACACTGGGTGAGTTCATAAGGAAGAACCCTACATTCAGAAAGGAGAACCTGCACTCCAAACCCCACAAACCTGGGAATAGCTGCAACAGCATAAAAGTCATGAAGAAGATCTGGAAGTTACAGTGAATATGAGTTAATGATATGGCAAAAAGGCAAACATTGTACTGAGACGTATAAAAAAATGCACTTCACCTGCAGCGTAGATGAAGTTTTCTTCCTCTGCTCAGAGCAGGTGTGGTGCTCAGCTGGAGAATGGTGTCTGGTTTTGAACACTTTTGGTGCTTAAAGAAAGATGAAGGCGAAGGAAGTAAGGTGGATCTGGAAATTTTCTTTATTCTCCTCTAAACAAGATTAAAGGGACAAGGCTTTTTTGATCGAAAGGTTGCTTCTTTGAGAGTATTTTGCCAGTTTTGCAGAAGAGTGAGATGCCATTCCTGATAAATGATAAATTCTTTTCTCTCTGTGACTTTCTCAGCAGCCAAAAGTTTAGTGATTCTTTCATTAGTCACCTTTGCCTGAGGAATACAGACATGTCAGAGGACAACCTGAGGATGTATGGAGTCCTTCCCTGTGATCATGTGTTAAAAGCAAACAGGATTGTGAATTGAAGATAGTTCTGTGCACAAATGAGCTAAAGGCCCATGTGACAATTACTAATTCTACATAAATAAAGGTCCAATTCAGTATTTTTGGTAATGCAACACTAAATGCAATAGAAGAAAAGAATATTTCCTTTCTCAGCTTTTCACAGGTGAGTTAGACTAACCCTGCCTGCGTGCTTAGCTTGACTTCAGCAAGGCTGTTGGCAAGTATGTAAATTAAAGGGAATGGACAAGCATGGGTTCACAAGAGGCACTAAATGGTATCAGTAGAGTAAAACCAATACATTCTTGTGCCATGTGATGTGCCAGCACTCGTTTAACTTCAGTCTCTTTGGATTCCCCCATTTTGGTCAGAGTTGAGGATAGGCAGAGGTGCAAGTCTTCATAAGTACAGTATATTTCTTTCTTGAAGACTAAGATCACTGAACATTGAGCACCTCTTGTCATTAAAAGTAGAGGCTTTTCAACTGGGTTCCTTCCTGTCTTCTGGAGCCAGAAACATTGTACATGTAATGCAATAATAGGGAACTCCCTGTGTCAGAAGTACCACAACAAGGAAATGAAAAGCAGACGAACCTTCGTGGTTCCAATGTGTCCCTGGTGGAATCACAAGACAAAAAGTTGAAAACCCAAACTGATTTCAGGTTTTTGAAGGACCTATTTGGTGATTAGCTGTTTCAGGTCTTCACTGAAGCTTTTGATAATATTTTTGACATCAAAACTCTCTCAGAAAGATGGATGTATAACATCAGTAAGAGGGATGATTTTTTGCATTGCCAACCTGTTGTTTGCAGTCACCTGTTAAAGGTGAAATGCAGATATTTTCTGTCAGTCCATGGCTCTTGAGAAAGTACCTAGCCTCCACTGAGGCACTTGTCTTTGCTGCTGTCCTATCATTAATAGTTATATGCAAAAAATGTAGGTGCTTCTCTCATGCAAAAAGGAATCCCAGCAGCACATTAAGGCTCTCCAGGCTTCAGTTCCAATCTTCTACCACTTTCTGTGCTGTGTAAATAAATTCTGGTGTCTGTAAAGGCCAGGTTGAACATATACAGGTTGCAATTAAAAAATGGTTTGAGGTGCACTTGTGTCTCTTGGACAACATTTCAGCAGGCACGGATCTGCAGCTCACACTGAATGGCACGTGCTAAATTCCATACCATTTTTCCAAACCACAGCTGTGATACATATCTACAGATTTGACAGACACACTGCACTAAGAAATTACACCTTTTTTTCTTGGAGCAACTGATATAGCTGGGAAAAAATACTCACGTTTTCAGGTACAAATTTCTCTGCAGGTAAAAAAACCTAGGAAGCTTTTCTGTGTTTTTACAAGTAACAGGTCTTTACTAAGTAACAGGTCTAACCAAAGATATCATTTCTCCTGACGGATTTGCTCCACTGCAGCCTGGGCAGCAGGACTCATCAGTGCTTGCTGGTGGTCTGTGCTGGGACTGTACTGGCAACTGCAGTGGGACCCTCCATGGGGACTGTGGTCCTCCCAGACACAGTGGAAGCAGGACCAGGCAGGGATATGGCAGCAGCCAGTGAGTGAGGCGATAGAAGGAAAAACCTCACATTTGCCCCCACGAACCCCATATCTATCCTGCAAACCTCATCAGGCTTTAATTTCCCCTCAGGTGCCCCAGCTTTGTCCCTCGTTTGGACAATGTCCTGCCATCTCTACCCAACCAGGCTTCAGCCCTGTTGCTCTTGTTCCATCTTTCCAGAAAGCCCACTCACCACCCCAGCAGCAGCAGCGGTCACCCAGCAGCCACCTGCTCCATCGTTGCCAACAAGCAGCCATCACTTGCCACAGACACCAAAGATGAGAAAGGAGGAATGCCACAGCTCTTCACTGAGTACAAGTGCAAAGCATTTCTTTCCAGGGAGAGAAGTTATAGCAGAATAAATTATACAACTGCAAGATAGATTCAAAAGTGCTAAGAGTGGCAACACAAAATATGAACATTCCCTCTTAAAGTTAAAATAAGGGATTTAAAATTATGGAAGGGGTCTAAAGAACTGCTTTTAAAAAGGGCACATATTTTAAGTCACATGCTACTTTTGCAGGCTTGCTGACTTTGCCTTCTGAACACTTTGCTAAAGTCCAGAAGTACTTAACGTTCTGCATTAACTAGACTGTATTTCCACAAAATACAGCCTAAGTACTCTTTTTTTACCTCCTTCATATATTTACTTAGACATGAACTTGTGGTAAATGCAGAAATGGGAAATTTTTGAATGCTGAGTCAAGTTCATAATGAGGAAAACAACAGAAGTCATAAGTGAACTGGTATGTACAGAGAATCTGTTTCACCCTGGAGCTGCTTCCACCTGTCTTTCCCTGTGTACAAGTCTGGGGAAATGGTGTCTGTACAAAAGCATCAATTTCTACAGCAAGTTGGTGTTCAGCGAGTGAGGCATTCCACAGGGTGGTGCTGGAGGCACCAGAGGCTGTACACCCTGGGGGCTGGTTTATGTGGAGCAAGAAGTGTCATCCTGTGCCCAGAGTAAGGGTTTTGCCTTGCAAACAGCAGCTCTGTGCCCTAGCTGGTGCCTCAATCCCTTTATTCAAGGAAGCCAAAGCAATATTGCCCTCCACTGGTCCTGAAACTAGTTTAACTGCTAATGTGAGTTGGACAAAATCTTTGTTGGTACCATCAGGGGCACTTTGAAACCAAAATTTGACTCAGATTCCTGGGACGTTGGTGTTGTTCCATCTGTGCTAGGAGCTTTTTCTTTTCAGCCGCAGCTGCGGCAGGGACAGTCATTACAAGTGGCACAGCATGGCCGTGCAGCAGAGCTGGGTACAAGCAGCATCACCTCCTGTGAGGGATCTCTGGTCAGGGGATCTGTGGCTCAGCTTTTGCTCAAAACTGATAGAAACTTCACTCGGTATGGCTTCTGGCATTGTCCAGCCTGAGTCTGCCCAAAGATTGGATTTGCTGTTGACAGTGAACAGTGACATTGCCATCAGCTAAAACCTGCAGGTCCACTAAGCATTTCTGATTTCTAAAGTTCGTGATGCTGTGTTGAATACCTGTGTTTTCAATTATTACATCTGCTGCTTCTCGCTGCTGGCTGAGGAGGAGGTGAGGTACGGAGGTTACAAAACCTCAAGGCCTTGCAGGCGCCAGAGCTGGCTCCGAGGCACCCAACAAAGCCAGCCTCCCTTCAATAACACAGCCAAACACCAGCATCCAACAGCTCCATGCTAACAGCAAGGGGGTTTAAATACTTTCACTTGTGATTTGAGGACCATCTGAGCACTGCAAACAGCACAGCAGCCTGCAGGTTTATTCCTTGGGTGTGAAGGTGTGTGGCATTGGTGGGTTTCACCTGCCTGCTGGTGGCACAGAGGAAGTCTGTTAGAGGACAGGGATTTCTGGTGTGGTGAGCAGAAGTGGAAAGATTAACTGTCCTGGCATTTAAGTGAACAAAATTAGGCTTCCCGTGAACAATCCTTTGAAATAAATGATAGAAATTCACACCTCTCTGGGTCCTACAGCTTTTCAGACTATTTGGGGCAGGCTGAAATTGGGTGTGTAAATCTCCTTGCATACCTTGGGCACTCTGCAGTTGTCTTAAGGAGCTCTGGCAGTTGCTGGCTTTGCCTCCCTAGTTCAGTCTTTTAACCTGCTGTTCCTAGCATCACCTCCATGGATAAAAATGTTCCTGGTTTGCAAGGCATGCTTCCCAGAAAATTACTCTTCTAAGCAGCCACAAATCTTACTTCTGTCTTGATATACCTAGAATAGCTGTGGGAAATAAGTCCAAGACTGCTGCGAATGGTCCAAGTATGAAAGATTTTAATATTGATGCATTTACTGTGACTTATCGCACATCAGAAAAACCTATTTAATTTCCACCATTGGTTTCTTTCAATGAAGTTGGAAGAGGTGCATGGGAGCAGCTCGGATGTCAGAGAGGTTTTTTGCAGACTTAAGGACTTAATTTTGGAATAATTTCCAATAAGTTGCTAGGAAAGATTATGGGCTGAGGGTTTTTGCAGGATATTAAGAATTATATCACCCCTTCCAGAGCTATCTGCAAATCCTGTGCTGGTGTGATAAATAACCCCACACTTGTCAAAAGACAGGGAGCAGCCAATGTCCTTGCAAACTAAAAGAGGTCTGTTTTCCAGACAGTGAGGTAGTGAGAGCTACAGTTGTTGTTCTAATGCTGTTAATGGGTGACTGTATGCTAATTAGTCAGATTAACTAAGCGGGTGAGTCATGCACTAACCCTTCTTGAGAGAAAGTGCCCATTTTGAGATGCTAAATGAGAACATAAATGCAATCAGGTAGAGAATTCTTGAAAGATAAGAAGAGAGCAGACCTGCTTGTTAATGGAGTCAGTGAAATTAATTCTGCTCTGGAAAGGGGTGCACATTTTCATGTTCAGGGTTCATTTTAATGGGGAAGGGTTCAAAACCTTCCGATCTATACAAAGCATTTCACTAAGTAGCTTTAATGACCTAACATAATCAAGGAGATTTCTGATATTCTCTGTTATGTTTGCACCTTCAGAAAGATTTCTTTTTTCTTTTTTTTTTTTTTTTAATTAGAGGCATTCAGATGTTTCAAATGAAGACAAAACTATAATATTGTGAAAAAACACAAAGCCCTCTCATCTGTGATTGATGGGAAAGTATTAAAAATGTTTATTGTGAATGCTCAAGATATTATACAGAAAAACTACAGCCTTGCCACATTTGAGAAGTCGGCATCAACGCTGACAGGGACCACAGGTGTGGTTCTGTCGGGGTGTTGGGAGTCACCACTGAGGGTAAGGGAAAGGGGGCTGGGTGCCCTTCTGTGGAGAAGATCTGCATCCTTTTTTTGGTCTGTGTGATCCCTTCCTGTCAGGGTGGCCACCCTGTGTGTGTGTGTTAGCCTATTTTTATGTTTTTTTCTTCATTACTCATAGCAGGCATCAAGGAAGTGTAGCAGTGGTGCTAGCAGCCATCCCACACTGCCTGGGATGCTTTAGGTCCTGAGCTAAACAGGACTCAGATTGCCAGGAAGCCCCAGTCTCTACTCTGAAATCCCAGTCAGCTTCCCAAGTGCCTGACACGGCGAGAGGAGGAAGCACCAGACCTGGCGCCCGGCAGCTGTCCAGTGACCAAGCCTGTACGTGGCATTTACTCGTGGCAGTCCCCTGTGGGCACCGTGAGGCTTGTGAGGACGTGCTCCACACGGGAGCCAGTGGGGAAGTCAGTCAGTGCTGCAAGGAGGCTGATGCTGCGCGGAAGTTCTGAGGGAGTGATGCCCGGGGGGGTTCTGTGGTCCTCCAGACCCCATGAAAAAACACAGGCCCTGTCACACCCCTTGGGTACTGAATTCACCATGAAAATATTTTGCCTTAAGCTTGCTTTTGAACATGTTCTGTTGACTCATCATTTGCCAGAAACAGTCTTTTTTCCTAAAGTTTTTTGACGTTTCCAGTCAGATATCAAGGCAGCAGCTTGACAGTAAGACTGCTAGAAGCCCTGGTTCCACAACTCTGCCTTCTTTTCTAACCCAAACTCTTCCTAGTGCCACTGCAAATGGCCACCTGTTTCTAGCCCAGAGGTGGCTGCACTGAGGTGATTGGTGAAGTGATCCTTTTATATATTTTCAATTCTCTGAAGTGCCTTGAGGCTTGCAAAAGGCACTATATAAATCAATTAATAACAGTATCAGAGGTCAGTCAGCCAATAAGAATACAATTTAGTTTAATGAGAGATAAATAAGACAGACAGAGTGAGAGGGAAAGGGAGCTACAAGGCTACAAGCTGGCTCTAAATACTCCAGCTCCTGGCTTTATCACAGTGATCATCAGAAACAGAGGAGATAATTGTGTCATTGCCATTTCTTAGTCCAGTGTAATATCTATTACTGGTTTTGATGTCTTACTCAGCTTTGTACCAGTATGATTTTAGGAAGAGTGTACATTATTTTCATGAAAACAAATATGAGCATGAGGAAGCATTTTTCCCTTGCGTGCAATTCCTACTAAAGAATTTACATTCTTCTAATTTACTGGTTTACTGCACCACTTAGTGCACTCCTGAGATGTGCAGAATGTCCTCGCAGTTAAGAATGTGCAGATGAAATTTACCCTTTTTGCACTGAATCACTCACTCTTCCCTTGGAAGTCACCATGCTCTTTCCTCCCTCTAAATCTCCTTTAACCACTCTAATAAAAGAACAGATTATTCTGCATAGTTACAAAATGGATCCAAAACGGATGGTTGGCAGTTTATTTGGATTTTAAGGTACTTATATATTTTTGCAACCAGTCTGGTACTAAATAGGTGAAAGGAAAGACTCTGTTTTACATTTCATTCTTCCATTTATATAGGACTGTGGATGTAGGAATGAAAATTCTCTATTGTAGCCCCAGACAAAAAGCTGGGCTACACCACCCTTACCAAAGCAGTACTTGTGAAGTTGCCAGAAGATGCACAGCCCATGGAGCAATAACCCTGAGGGGTGCAGGCCTGTGTGGCTAAACAAGGAGGTGTTCCCTGTTTGTGCCGCAGCAGAACACAAGCAGCACAGCCCATTGTCTTGGCTGTGTCCACATGGACCTGCTGGAATGCACTGAACAGCGCCTCGGGCCCTGCTGCCCTGCATGTGAAGCCTGAAGAGCTGTCAGGGAAGGCAGCAGCTCCTGTCCAGCCCCTGCACGTGCCCTTCCTGTGGGTGCAGAGGGAGCCTGTGCATTGGGACGCATTGGTACACGGAACATTGCTAGGGAATGGTCCAAGGCTCGGTATTATAGACACAGCCATTAGCAGCAGAGCATGAAACATGTATCTAAAGCAGAATTAAGCAGTATGAAGCCCTCATGGTGAATAAGTCCATAGCTGTAGGGCAAGGCTGACTTGGGTTCAGATTTGCCACAGTTTAGTGTAGCATCATTACATGCAGAATTGTGTCACCTGGTTATTCCTAGAATCTTTTTTTTCAGCTGTGTCTGCACTCACTGCCTCTCTCTTTGTCTGGCAGTTGCCTACATCATGCTCCAAGGGGGTACTTGTTCACACCTCAATTTGTGGCTGTGGCAAAGGGATGCAGAGGAGGAAAACAGACCTTCCTAAAGCTCTTTCACAAGAATCCAAAACCAAACAGCGCTGACTTCCTGCATATCAGCACTTTCAATGCTGCACCCCCAAAAATCTCACTTATATTTTTGAGTCCTTTCACGTGCCTCAAAACAGCAGCCTGTTCAAATCTGGGGCTGTCTGCTTCACACTTAGGTAATCCATTTTCAGCCACTCAGACCTGGACCTGAAAACCTTTCTTCTGCAAGGGGGACTGCTCTTTGTTCTCTCTCCCCCAAGCCAAAAAAAATCCAGCCCTGAACACTGTGACAAAGGATTAGCTCAAACTGAGGCCAGGCTTTAATGTAAATAGCCAGACAGAGAACAGAATGGCTTCTTTTATCAAACTTAACATCCCAAAGCTCTACTGATTTCATTGTCATTATGGTGGTGATTAATTTGACCCAGAGTACTGCCACCCACTGCTAAAGCCTTCGCTGCATCCCTGTTGATAGCTCTCATGACAGAGATTACAGTCTGCCACTGCGTTGTCCGTAATTAGTACTTGTCAAAATGAGATTTGCCTATGGTAGCCCACTGCTCATGAGAAACCCATTCAAAATTAAACATGCTTTGGAAAATAGGGGACAGTTCATCCTCTAATTGGAACCAATACGTACAGAATGACAACTCTTTTTCTCATCTGTTAAGTGTTGTTCCAGTTCTTAAAAATGATTTTGTGGGTTCTCGCCATAGCTATCAATAAGTGTCCTCTGGTGAAGTATGAGGGTGTTGATTCTGTTCTGCAGCTGGGTTCTAAAATGTTTATTCAGTTAATTCCCCAAAGCAACACAGTTTAATTACTTCATCTGAAACAGGGACATGGTCAGGGCACAGTGGCAGTCCCTGACACATGGCCAATGCCAGCCCTGCTGCCCATCCGTGAGTGACAGCGGGCCGTGGGGAAGGCCAGGGCTGGGCACAGCCTAGGGAATACCAGGAGTGACACCAGGGAGGGGGCATTTGCAAGAGCTGTTGCATATCTCCATGGAATGGAGGCGAGAGGAGGGAGAAAATCCTGATGGGCTGGCACGGAAATGTGATGTTTGTAGTGACTGGGGTGTGGGCTAGTCCAAGGCTTCATTCATCAATGTTTTGGTTGGACTAGGCATGGAGTCTAATACACAGTTCACTTTGCAGATCAAGGCTACAGCTCTTTGGGTTTTTTCCCCACTGTAAGAGGAATGGCCAGTGTTACTGCAACCCTGAATGCAAAGACTTAGTTACTAGATCCAGTATCACTAAGGATTGCAACAAAAGGTTTTCTGATTAAACTCTGAACTACAGGGCCAAGGGTGGAGTAAATATCCATGCTGGAATCAACTGAAGTTGATGTCCAATGACATTTTTTACAGGACAAGCAGGAGAGCTTGTGTTTTTCAGAAGCATGAATACATCCATCTATGAAAATAAGTGCCCTGAGCAACTGCCTAAAAAGGCAAGACGAGGGGATCCAGAGCACGACACCCTTGTGCTAGTCAAAACAGACCTTTGTTGGAGAAATACATCTTTTCAGGTCAGGTACTGGAAATGCTCAGCAGCTCTTGAAACCAGTGGAATATATAATGGCAAAAGTGAATGCTTGGAGAATAATTCACAAGAGGTGATGATGTGCCAGACATAATTCTTCACCAATATCTTTAATTTTATTCCACTAGAAGAGGCAAAAGAGTTTAAAAGACATTAGTAATTTCTTTTTTCTGAGTGCCCAGCCACTGATTAAAGTGCCACACTTTCCTACAGCTGGTTAATTAATCTTTACACAGTCCTGTATGTAAACTCCATTCGCTAAAGTTTATTGGACTCCCTACCTGAATCTTGCACAGCCAGATGTCAGCTTTCATCCTTGTTTTCAGTGGAAGTGCTGGTAAGAAGTGGATGTTTTGTCTTGAATAGTGCTAAAATATCAGTCTGATCAGTTCTGACTTGGGCAAGTTATAGGGAGGCTTTGTAGGGATGGAAAGACCTCATTGCAAAGCTGCAGTCCAATGCAGCCCTGGGCTGCATTACTGTAAGTTAGACAGAAACCTCCTGGTCACTGGGCAGCTGAAGATGTGGGCCAGGTGGAGATCAGCTAAAAACGGAAAACCAGAACTGCTGGTAGATGTAAATTCCATAGTCAGGGAGAGACTGAGTCACAGGCTTGGAGAAAAGTGAGGACTGATAGTCTTTGGGTTTGCAAAAAAAGCTGTTGCAAAGAGTGGTAATAAGCAGTTGTCCTTATCCACTGAAAGCAGGAGAAGAAAAAGCAGCTTTGAAGATTCTGTCAGTTGTGAAAGTTAGAGATAATTTAATTGTGGACTTAGATTTTTGGAAAATATTTGTTTTCTATTTTAGGTTTTTCCTGGAATCACCTCTTTAAACTAATGAGACATTTACTCTAGGCATTAGGAAGCATTTTCTGATGATGACGGTGACTCCATCCCGTCACACTTGGCTACGAAGGGTAGGCGAGTCAGCAAATGTCTGCTGGGAGCGCGCCGGACACGGCCGGCCCCGCCGTGCTGGGGGGGAGGCAGGGGATGACCTTGGCAAGCCCCAGCCAGTCCTGTTCCCTCTCACTCCGGCAAGGCTGAAGATTTACTTTCACCCTGAAGGTAATCAGTCAGTCGTGATTTTGACCTACAGTTTAATGTGCTCTCTTGCTATAGTTACAGACATCCTCCTTCTGGTTATGCTCCCTGCTGTGACTAATGGCATCTTTGCAGCTAAAGAGGTGGTTTTTAAAGAAAAACATCCAAGTTTCAGCGCTGTTACTGAGTTAATAGTTTTAGCAAAAACAATGGCACAGCAGTCCTTGCTATGGCCTATGAACTTAACATTTTTTGGGTGCAAATGTGTATATGTATACTTGTACCCCTTTTGCAAAACCCCTACATACACAGGAAGCAACGATTTTTTTCTGTTACTGTTTATGCAAAGGATCATCAGTGTTGGTATTCACTATTCACTATTCAGTACATTTGAAGTTCAGCCTCCATTCATACAAAATAGCCTCAGTCAAACAAAGTTTTTTGAAAACTGAATTATTTTGCACAAATGGAAAAATAAATGGAAATGAGTTTGCAAAGAATCAGGAGCTGAATACCACACAACATACTGAGATCTTAAGGAAGCTTTACGAATCTGATCCTGCAAGTGTGATTTTCTGGAAGATTATTAAGAGTGACATGAGAAACCATTTTTTAAAGATAAAACCATAAGGATTTTAATGATATTTTGCAATCTATCTCAACCATTAATAACTCCTCCTTTTTAAAACACTGCAATGATTGAAGGTAATTCTCCAAACTGAAGAACGGGTGTTTAGATTTAACCATGAGACCCCTTTAAATAAATAAAATTAATTTTTTTTTGTCTGTGTAGATGCTGACAAAAAATTTGGGAAAATGCTATATTCATTTAAATCTCCTTCCCTTGTTTTCACTTTCCGAAAATGTTCCCTGTATCTGTTCACCTCTAAGCCCAATTAAATTCAAGGGCAGCAGATCACAAAACTTAATGCTACTTGACCAAAATTTCTACTCTGTGTGGCAAGAAAATCAGCAGAAAGTAGCCGAAGTTTTTCTTTTCTTTGCTGTATAAGACGGCAGATGTCATTTGGATACTAATTGGAGTCATTGTACAATCATGTTAGATGCCCTGTTCTCATTCAGCATGTGGCAGGTAACATAGTACCTATGTTCTTCAAGAAAAGATCAATGACAAAAAGGTAGTTTTCTGCTGCAGGGAGAAGACAGACAATTAGAAAATCACTATTTGTATTCAATCTCTGTTTACACTGGTTGACCACATCTCTTGCAAGTGCGCATTTCTCTCCAGCTTCAGAAATACACAAATATATCAGCACCAGAAGTCTCCTCTCGTTTTAGTTTGCAATTCAGGATTGCTTTATTAATCAACGCAAGATGCATTCATTGAACTGGATTAATCCTGCATAAGTAATTTTGAAATTTCCTGCTGAAGTTATTTTTCATTTCTGGGAACAAATCATTTATTTGGATTTTCATATATCAGGATCACAGAGATTTGCCACAGTCAGATTTTAATTTTAGTTACATCTGAGCTGGCTTATATATTAGGGTGCATAGTTTTGCATGAGAGCATCTTCTAAAATCTGTAATTGGTGTGGAACACTGACATGCACAGAATACATCTGACAAGGTCCAGAGAGTTAGGTTCAGTTTCGCTGATCAACATCTATGCTGCAGATTAACTGAATCTTTTATGGCATTACAAGCCCTCCAGAATTCATTAGTGTGCTTTCCCTTCCTGCAAACCACTCTGACCTCCAGGGCTGCTGTCACTGCTTCCTTGGACAGGACCTGAGAGGCTGAAACCAGTGACTCTTTTCCACTGCTGCACTAAGAAAAGAAATTAGAAATGTGTATCTTAAAACTGCCCTGGAATGTGTGCATTTGCACTTCCCTTGGCCTTTTAGCACTGCTTGGGATTTCTATCTCCTTTGTCTGTACCAGAAAGCTCTATTTAAATTGAAATATGGTCTCTCCCTTAAAAGCAAGGGAACTAGAGGACTTTATTGATGAGTGATTATAATACAATAGAAACCAGTATATGTAATGAGGTTTGGCATGGATTTTTCTCAGAAATTGGCTCACAGATGCAGCTAGCAGAGTAAATCATTGTATTAAAAGCAGCAAGGGGGACAAACACATGAGGGAAAGCAATGCCAGGTTTTGGGAGGCGGGTGCACAGTACCTTTGAAGACAGTGCTGTAATTAAGGAAAAGGATATTTTTCAAATGCCCTCTTTGTTATTCTTAAGGGCATGGGTACACGTTGCAAGTCAACAGCAAGTCAGTGTTCTCACACTTCTCGGCCAGTGGATGGGACCACAGCTCAAGACCAGGGAAGTACCTTCATTCACCAATCTGTTGTTTTCCAGGCCCCACTCTGCAAAAGTACCTAGGCAAGTTTGTCATGCTGAAGGAAAAATGGAGAAGATTAAGGTTTGGCAGGAAGGACAGGAGAGAAGGAGAACTATGGAACAGTCCATGTGTCCAGGTGCCAAACATGACTCTCATCAGAGAATCCCTCCAATGCAGCTGGGACCAGAAATTGTGACTCATCTGCTCTTCCTGTGCTTCCCACCACCAGCATCAGCTCCCCTCCTGCATCACAGGTGCTGGCTGTGGCTAAGTGCTGGCCACAGCCCAGGCCCTCCACAGAGGTGTCACTGGGCATCTCTTTGATAGGTTTTGTTGTGCTGAAGTCTGTGCATTAAAGCTTAAACACTGCAACACCTAAGTACTCTGCTAATTTATCCCTCTGCTTGACAGCTAGACCACTGAAAATTATTAGCTGAATACCACCACCCAAGGGCTTACTTAGTTCTTTTCATGTTTGTCTCATGTTGTCTTCTATTGAATTTTCTTACATTTCTCTTCTGCCCTTTGTACTGCCTTTCCTCTAATTTTTTCCAGCCTTGCTCTGATATATGCTTCTCAGAAACCATCTTTGCTTTCCTCATTAGTCCTGATTTTTTCTGTGCTCTTGGTCCTCAAAAAATCCCCACCTTCTCCTCTCACAGTCTTGTTTTCTATTTTTTCCTTTCGTTCTTAACTCTTCTTTCTTACTATGTTCCCTTCCTTTCTAAATCATATCTCTGTCCACTGCTTCCGGTTTCTCCTCTTCATCCTCCTCCCACATTACTTAAAAACAATATGCATAAATTTCCCTCCCTTCCTTCTTCTGCTGAAATAAACTCATTAATGAAACAATCCTATTCACTGTGCTATCTTACCATAGTTGCCACTGGCTCACTTCTCCATTCCTCCAAAGGTCTGAACAGGATTGATTCCCTCCCATCAGAACCCTCTTTCATTGTGCCCACAGCCACCCTCCAGTACAGCCCACACCTGCTGTAAGCACGGGGGCCAGTTTGCTCAGTGCACCCCCCTGGTTTGCATAGGCAGGTTCTGGTCCCTGACAAAGGTTGGTAGGCATGAAAAAACAATGCATGAATAGTAACTGGCACTTATAATGCCTCTGCTTCCTGGTAGAACCTCCTGCTTTTACCTTGTCTTCTCAGCCTGGCAATACCTCTTGTCCCAACTCCTCTACTGCATGCCCATGCCAGCACTTTGCCTCCAAGAACTGAAATACCCATAGTTAGAAGGGTCAGTTGCCACAGGAGGAACATTTTTAAGAGGTATGAAGTTGCCACAACAAGCACTAAATTCCCCAGAGCAAGACTGGGCTTAACAAAGCAGTGTCCTTTTCACTTACCTTACCGTGGGACAGAGGGAGCAGAGCATGGCAGAGGCATTTCACAGGCATGCAGTGGCTTCTCCAGTCAGAGCAAGCACAAGGGTGGAGCTTTCCCTGCTGGAAAAAGGTGCTGCTTTCCCAGGCAGCACCTTTCCCTTCTTTCTGGGGAAGACCAACTCACTACAGACCCGTGTTTTACTGCGGTCACTGCCCTGACAAGCACTGAGTAGTGACACTTGGAAAACAATGAGGTTGTTATATTACACCACAAAATAAAGGAAGTTCACACATCTACATGATAAAAAAAGTTCCAAAGAATTTAATGTAGATATTATTTATACATACACTTTATAAGTAGGAATATGGCAGACAGTTGAATTAGTACATAAAGTTTTATTTAAAGTTTCCCCCCTACAAGCAAGCTTCATTTACACAGTCTAGTACTGTACAAAATTTACATTCTTTGTGTGACTTATTTAGTTAGCACTTTTTCCCTGGTCATGCCTTCCTGAAAGACAGAAAGATTTAGACAGTCCTCATAAATCTTTGCATTATCTTGATAAAAAAAAGGAACCATTTAAAAGGACAAGAAGTATCCTTTAAAAATGGTACATTTTAGTAGAGACAGGTGACAGTCAGTGTTCAGTGGCAGACCTTTTAAATGTCATACAAGGTTTCTTCATTTAGTATCTTAACAGTTTCCTTTTTTATATATATTTATATTTATATACTTTCAACAGGAAAGGAAAAAAAAGTCATGATTGCACCAAATATATTTTACAAGGGATCCCTTGGATCTGAACAATATAAATAAATACAAAACCAACTAAGATTGCACTATATAGGAGAAATGGATTGAGTTTCAGGATATACACTCCACCTTTATGAGTTCTTTTGTGATGCTCACTGGAAAACTCCCCAAGGGCACATTCAAATATTAGCATCTTCAGATAATTATTTTGTTTAAACATTTTTTCCAGGCGTGCAGCTACCTCATCAACTGGATTACTGCATTTGTGTGGTATAAGTCTTTACTGCATTACTCCAATTTTACAAGTTGTGTAATTCTGCTGCAAGCAAGGGAGTTGCGATAAAACTGGACTGATGCCAGAGAGAAGCAGTCCCATGGTATTTGCTCTCCTTTATTTATATTGCTCTCAAGCATCAATATATAGTGTAATTTCTGTGTACAGTCACCCTTTTTCTATTTTGCAAAGCAAATAATGAAGTCTTTCTCCCATCTATTGCCTCTGCAGCAGAACCAACCTCCAGCAGCTGCCTGCTCCTTGCTTAATGCACTAGCATTAAGTCCTGTTGTGAAAGGTATGTGCAAGGCTGAAAATGCAGGATCTGAGTGTCCTTTGCCTTTTATCTGGGGCAGCCAGCTACAGCTAGGCAGATTAAAGGCCAGATACTTAGCCGACATAAAGTACATCCATTGGCTTCAATGGAGCAATGTCAGTTTACACCAGTGAAGAGGATGGTCCTGAGAGTAATGGATGCAGCACTAGTAAACCACAGTGGAAGAATTATGCACATACTTTAATGAGCTGCAGATGATTATGTCTGGTAGTGAAGGTAGTGAAGAATCAGGCTCAGATTTTGTCACTGCTTTTGCAAAGCCAGGACAGAAAGACATAAGCTTAACATGTAGACAGTCTGATTTGTGCAAGCAACTATGACTTCATGAAGCAAGCCCTAAGTGCTACTGGTCCCATGTGGGGGCATTCTGAACTCGCTTTGCAAAGTGTAAATAATTACACAGGCTATAAGGCAGTGGAAAGTCTAGCCTTATATTACTTTGGATCAATAGTAAAACTCTCTCAGAGTGCATCTTAAGATTAACCACACAGGACTACTTTAACTACTTACCAGTGTCTCTCCAAAAATGTGCATAAGCATTTCAGAGTCCAAAGCAATAAATTTGTGATTAAATGCAGTCTTCTTGTCTTTGGAAAGAACTAGCACAGATACTGATACCTAACAGGTTAGTGAAAAGGAAGTAAGGTCTCTGGTGCTTCATTAAGTGGTCATAGAAATAACTTACTTTACAAAGCCAGATTTTAAGCTGTAGGATCCAAATTCTGTTATACTAATGCAGAAACAGTCATTCCATGTGATTTCAGTGAAATGACTCTGACTTTACACAACTGTGATTAGAAGACTTTGATCCTAATCCCTAAGCTGCTATTGCAAGAAGTGCTCTGTAAAGCATAGCTTTCATTGTAGTCTGCTTTCTGCTGCACTTGCACATGGGGACTTTGAAGGCAGAGTGTATTAGTTGCCAAGCTGTGCAAAAACTGAATGATATTTCTTTACCTTTTATAATCTTCTGATGCTGTGTTGCTTGCAGAGCATATGAAGTAGTTGTAGGTTAGGATTACAGAGGAGGAGACAATTCTGCAATGCAGTGTGAGCTTTTCACTATCTGAATTCTGAAGCATTCATGAAAACAACATCCTCATGACTTCAACACAGATCACATGCAGGTAGATACAATGCACAATACTGATCTTGTCTCTTCAGGCTGTATTTGAACAGTTAGCCATCATTTTTTTTTTAAGTTAAATTTGACGTGAGGAGTGTCTCTGCAGCAGGAAAAGTTTAAATCAGTCTGAAATGGCAGTCTGTGCTTCGTAAGACACCGGCACCTATCTGAGATGGGACAACACTTGGTTTTTCTTTTCTTTTAGTTTGCTCCTAAAGCATAAACATGGAATGAGGGGTCAATTATGGTAGCTTTGTTTTAACAGGAATTCTGTTCTAATAAAATATTTACGTCACCCGTCATTATTTTCCCAAATGCACTCAGTGTTCGTGTCAGTGCTCCTGGCCCATCACTTGTTGTACGGAACGCAGGCCGGCAATACCACAGTCGAACAGGCAGGTCCTGCAAGGGGCTCCGCAACATCTCCTTCCAGTTCTGTCCAAGTCCCTTTCTCAGGACTGTAGCAAATAGTAGAAGATTTGTAGGCTCCCTGTAGTAGAACAAAATGTCATATTAAATGTGGCTTTGGTAAAATCCAAGTCACATGTCAGCTCCAAAGATATTTGAGAACGACCCATGGTGACTCTAACTTAGAAGCTCTTCAAAAGGTTTGGTTTTGTTTTTCAGCACCCAGTCTCTGAAAATCAGACTCCTCATAAGCAGAGCTCTAAGCATACAGTCCCATCAATTACTTTTCCAAAATTCCTTCTGATTTTTAAATTACTCCATATTTGTGAATACAGTCTAATAATAACTTATCTAAATAGAAAGCACAAAGGTGAAAAAACACTCCATGTTCTCCACAAGCTGAAAACCAACCTGAACCTTCCCCTGCAGCTACTTCCCCTCTCATCTGCTCTCCATCCCATCTGCATATTATATGGACTGGCCACAAGAACTCAGAAGGAATAAAAAGTTGGTTGTAGAATGCTGGTACACACCATACTCCAGCTGTAGCCTCCTACAAGGTAAATACTGTCATCCAGGACTGCGCAGCCAGGGCCACTGCGACCCTCCAGAATAGGAGTCTGCAGGATATTCCACTGGTCACCTTTTGGATCGTAGCATTCCACAAGCATTACGTCGAGATGGGAGAAACCTGGATGAGGGCATTGAGAAAAGAGAATATGTGTTATGACATATTGTTTTATTACTTGGTTTACTGTTAAATTTATTAAATTACAGTTACAATATTACAATTATAACATAATTGTTAAACATTTTTCTAGACAATATCTTCATATACATCTAACCCAACTTCTGTAACATTAATGCTTCATTAATTCAGATCAAATAAATCTGTTCAAGGCTTTTAGCATTAGTCTTCTACAAATCAGGAATCCATAGAAAACCTGACCATATCAGGAAACATTCAGTAATAACTTATCAATGATGCAAGCAGATTCAAGCAAAATTCTTCCTTGTTTCTCAGTGCTAATACAAGTTTGAACATGTAGGAAGAGACTGTCCTGGCAGTCTTCCTCAAAAGCAGGCAGATCTAATCTATTCAAAAATGAACAGGTTGAATTTTTCTCAGAAATCAATGTCTAACAAGTCCAGGGAGAGCTTAGACAACCGATACCACTTGGTTCTAGAGGGACAAAGTGCTTAGCATGATGGACATGATGTGCAGGACCAGTTGCAATTTTCCAGCTGATTTAAGGTATACCCTAAAGCACACAGCTGGGGTGAAGTCTTTAAGGCAACAAAAAATGTAACCACAAACACGGTGGTCCCATCCTTCCCGGGTAGGCCAAAAAATGTCCAAGCAACTGCTGCTGTTTGATCACCAAAAGGCAGAGAGGTCTCAGCTCAAGATTCTCAAGCTGTGTCAATGAATATGAATTAAGTGAGCTGAACACAGACACTGAACGCAGGAATCCCGGTTCCTGCTCCAATATTTAGGCAATTCCCTACCTCAATCTACCTCCTCTATCAGAGCACTGCAGTAAAATTGTGACTTTCTTAATAATGTGAGGTGCTTTACTTAACCCTTCTGTCTTCTCTTCAAGGTATGACAGCAAAGGGTATTATTTCTGCAAAAAGGGCATTTGATGATATCGGCACTTCACAAGGAAGCTGCTTGCTAGAATATTATTTATGTCTGGAATGAATATGAAATAATATGAAATAATTCATAATAATATGAAATAATTCTTTGCTGCTGTAAGGTTTTCAAGGGGCCATATAAAGGCCACTGCTGTGCACCCAGAGCCCATCAAAAGCTCTGTAACAAACTGCAGTATGCACATGATTAGCTGTGATGTGGTAAAGGCACTGCTAACACTACTACACAGTTCCAGCTTCACAGAGGAGGGCTTTGCCATGGAGCCCTGCTATTCCCTGCCCCTGGAGAATTTGTAACATTTCATCCACACTTCAGTCCCCTCCCTCCTCTCTGTCCTTGCAGTTCTTCCTTTTGTTTCACTGTACAGGTGAAACCATTTTTTTCCAAGAAGTCCTTTTACCAGACAGCCTGGATGTTAAACACCTCTCACAACAGTGAGCAGTTCAAACGTTACAAAGGCACCCAGGGCAACAGCTGTAGAGGCAAAAATGCAAGGCTTATTAGAAGTAGGTGAAACTGTGTGGAAAAAAAAAAAAAGGTGGCAGAATAGAAGCAACTCAAGCCTCTGCAAACCAAAGCATGTGCTTTAGCTAGAGGAGAGCTGTGAAAGGTTTTAGTTTTGTAGGAGGAAAAGCCAACACTGTGAAGCACTGAAACCTACAAAATTTTCAGGTGTTCATGTGCAAGCAGCTTTTGCCCTCTTCACCTTATAAGGTCCAGTCCATAAACACCCATCACAGAGGGGGGGAGGGGAGCAGAGGCACAGCAGCCCTGAACCTGCCTGCAGGGGTTTATGCACCAGTACTATTTATCAGGGAAAATTTACAGCTGGGACTTGGTCCCCTGCATGCTCCACAGACACTCAGACCTCCAAAAGCAGCCTGTGGCTTTACAGCAGGCCCTGGGTACCAGAGTCAGACATGACCTGGTCTTACTGGCACTTAACATATTTTTTCACTTTTTCTTCTCTATTATGATTTTCTCTTTTGTTGTTGGGAGTCTTTTATTTCTTTCATTTTAAACTTTAAAGGAGAAAGAAGAAAAAAAGTGAATATAAACTATTAAATATTATCATGGGACAAAGGAGCAGGAGGTGTGCTTTTTGTCTAAGTGGCTGGATTAAGAAGCATCTTTAACAGCAATGACATATAGGTATTAAGATAAAAATACCAGATGCCCAAGCAATAGTTATTTTAATATGAGACCATTTGGAAAGATGAAAACAAGGGACCCCTAAAAAGAATTATAATAAACAAGCTACATTTAATACTAAAAAGGGATTTAAAGAGCCTAGTCCTAATATTTAATGGCTGGAAGTTTCCTTTTTTTTTCTCTTCATTAAATCAGGAGCTTGTTTTTGTGTGTTGCTCTGAATAAAGCTCTCTTTAATTGCACATTTTGGAAAATGATTTAAAGAGGAAAATATTGCTGGTACTTTCGGGTCAAAGAATAATCTGTTTGTTTCATTGAATTCTTGGTAATGACAAATTGTCCATGCCTTTGAGTAATGGAAGCTCCCATTTTTATTATCTAATACATTCATTACTCATATATTTAATGTACTGTTATAATTTTAAAATAATTTGCATAAAATGTTTTTAAAATTGCTGGCTCAAGTGTCCTGTTAAATTGTGTTGCTTGGTTTTTAATGTATTTAACAGTGACTGTCTTACAAAAATATTCTTTATCAGAGATGTGGGACACTGGGTACTTTTTTGCTATTAAAAATGTGACCTTTCAGATGGTTTCCTCCAATTGCATACAGTCGGTCATTCATTACAGCCAAAGTGTGGATTGCTCGTTTTGTGTTCATGTCCTGTTTTCGGGCCCAGACGTCCATCACAGGGTCATAGCAGTACAGCCAGGGGACATATTCTCCATTGTGAACACCTCCTGCAAAGTAAATACACATCAGTTAATTAATATCCATAAAGACATTGAGCTGCAGCAGGAATTCAGCTCTCTGGTTTTGGGGTTCTGCGGATTTTTTGGGTTCTTTTATGGTGGTTTTGGGTTGGTTTTCTTGTCATATAGCAGGAATTATACAAGACACTGGCCTGAAATATATATCTTGCCATTGTGAACAGCTCCTGCATGGGCTGCCAAGGGCTGTGGTAACGAAGACACGTAACGCCACTCGTTTGTCTCCAGGTTGTAGCACTCAACGCTGGACAAGTAGCCAGTTTCGTTTCTTCCACCGATGACATACAAGTTCTTGTCAAGGCGGCAGGCGTAGAAACTGGCTCTCCTGGGGGACAGGGCAGAACAGAACCCAACAAGTCAACAACAAACCAATTAGCCATGTCAAACATTTTTTTCCCCCTCTCCAGCTGACTCCCTGAACTAAGAGAGCTGCTCCTTCAAATGCTACATCAGAGAGAAGTGTCCAGGAGCTTCACACGCTTACAGCTGTCCTAGAGACTGTGGCTGCTTCACAAATCAAACACATTCCACATCAAAAAATACTTCATTTTTTGTGTCAAAACAATTAGGCACACATAAAACTTCCAGGAAATACCCCTTTTCAAAGCTGTTTGTTGCTTTTTCACACCCGTGAAAGATAAAAAGGTGCTCATTAATGTTTGGGGCATTACCTTGTAAGGGATATAACAACTCAGTAAGACAAAGTGAAAAATGAGGTAGATAATGTAACAATAATAAATTATCTTGACATTCACTTTCTTTATGGTCCTTCAAGGGTCATTGTTCCCAATTTACTAAGAGAACCACATCATCAAAATTTTTCTTCAATTATCATTTTTTTCTTCCTTCTGCAGTACTGCAAATAGAACAACTTTCCTTACGCTAGCCACAACACTACATCTCCACCCTTTAACTCAAAAGAGGTCTGTCTCCATTCAGCTAACCCTGAGAAAACTTTTAGCCACCTGTCTGCTTTTACATGAGACTCGGGTGTGCACGTAAAGAATTAATTTTTCTGGCCAGGACTGTTGGGCATATATTAGTTTGTCTTCCTCGTGACTCCAAAATTATTGCTGAGTGTTTGTTGCTGAAGTAAAAATTGAGCAGTAGACGATTTTGAGAGACCTTGGTTGGTGTAGTCCACTCTCAGGGAAAGCTCCCTGGATCATTCAACAGCAGGAAGGTCTTCTGGAGTAGAGACCTTTAATTTTAAGCTGCAATAACATGAGAAAGAAAATTGCAGAAGAGCACAGCTGGGCTAGGATGAAGATCTGTACAAAATACTGAATGACAAGAGTTGCCAGTCCCCAACATAAAGTTTTCTCCTGGGTGAAACCAGAATGACGTGGGAGACCAGAAATAAGCAGGCAGGCCAGGTACAGCAAAGTGTAGCTCTGACAGTGCCTGCAAAGCAGGCACTCTGGAGTGTGGCTGTAGCTTGCCAACCCCTGCTCTGTGGCTGATTCAATGCACTCTGGTTCCTGCCCAGGCGCTTTAATTTGAATCTGGGAGCAGCTGCATATCTCAGTCCTGAATCATGCAGTAAATCTTGGGGGCTTGATGGTCACCTGCACCATCAGGGACTTGAACCTGCAGACCACTGTAAAGCATTTGGATGAACAGTGGTACACACAGAGCTCAGCATCCTCAGTGAACAGCTTTGGTATGTCCAACTCCTCCCCAGGCTTCCCGAGAGCCATCCCATGACCAGCTGAACTAGCCAAGTCTGGTGTGCCCTGTCCCTAAACCTGACATCAAGCCAGGCATGTTCAGGAGCATTTCCTTCAGTGAAGGCAGGAATAAGTTCTTGCTCTTTTGCACAGCTACTTATTTTCACGAAGTTTGTAGCATCCTTTAACATTCTGGAGAAATCTCCCTCTTTGTTAAAAGCATCTGAGACTGGCTGGTGGTTTATAAGTTGGAAGAGAAGTGAGGCAGACATCAAGAGATACAGCCATGGAAACAGCAGGGCTGGCTGGGTGTTCAGGGAACAGATCTGATGCACCACTGCCTGTTTCTGACCTTACTTTTTGGATTTGGTGCACACCTGACAGGGCTCCTCACCAGCCAGGGTCACTGAGCACCTCCTGTTCACTTCTTTGCTATCACCTTGCCTGCACATGGGCAGCTTGGACTGTGTGGGACAGCACCCCTTGCTGAGTAGGGCTGGGACTCCACCACAGGGAAGACTTCTGAAAAAAACCATGGAAACAGGAGGACAGGAATACTGGCAAGTGTCTCCAGATCAACTGATGAATTAGGAAAGACCATTTAATTTATCTGTCAGTGGGCAGATAGAAGCTGATGGCATATTTTGCTCTGCATGGTTGGGCAGCAAATTGTGCATCTATATTTTTAGCCTGATATTCTATGGAAACAAAGCTAATTTGATTACACTGTACATGTACCCATGTCTGCCTACTGTTGTCTCTTAAAAAAAAGCGTGTGACTGATTTCACTCCAATTTGACAGAGGCTATAGGTGTTACAGGCAATCAAGTGCATATAAGCTTTCTGAGAATATGTGATGGGCCTGAGGCAACACAGCCCACAGTTGCCCCAAAAGTAGGAAAAGCTGCAAAGGTCACCTCCTATTAGACATGAGAGAGCCTGCAAAGGCAGGTACACATTTTTCAACCCTCCTGTGTCCAGCAGCCACAAGGCACAAACCCACAGGGTGCCTCTTGTCAGTGCTCCCATATCCACTCGTCTGTCCTTGTGCACCTTCTCTGGTGAACCCATTAACAAACTGCTCTCGGAATGTTTTGCCTTTCTTTTCTTTTAGTTCAGGTTTAATAAACAGAGGTAGACACAACTTGCATGCATTATTCTCTTAACCAGGATTTCACTGACAGTATTCTGTACGTGTACTCCTGGTTTCATCCACACAGTGTCACTATAAGGAGCAAAAATGAAAGCATCAGCATACTTCACTCTTCTGCTCGGATGTGAACATGCACTCAGTAGCTTCTGTCAGAAATATTTTAAGCTTTTTGGGTTTTTTTCATTTTCAGTGATACAGTGAGTAAGGGCATGCTGTTACAGTGTGCAAAGGCATGCTGTCAAGTGATGACTTTTAAACTGCTGTAAAATATGATTCAGATTAAACTATAATACAGCAATCTTTGCATGACAACTTTCCCCTCAATACTGGGAAGACACTATCCATTCTAATTAGATAACTAGAATGTACCTCAGGATCTGAATATGGATAATAATTATTTTGTGATTTTCTTCAGGATTTGAAAATACTCGATGTTCACTGGTCTCTGAAATGCTTTTCCTTCACACCCCTTCACCCAACCATCAACTCAACCAACTTCTTCTTTCAAGTATACACATATAAAAGGGAAGATTTTCCTCGTGATTTTCACACATGATGAATTTATGCCCTGAAACACCAAATAGAACTACCAGTCTGAGGTTTAAAGTTACCAGTGCTGTTACTGATTGTGCAATATCTGGACCTGATTTCAGAGTCACTTATAGAGTGCATGCTTCGCTTTTTAAAAAATAAATAATCTTAAGAGGGGCTGACATTACTATTACTAAAGTCACAGACAAAAATAAAATGTGAAATTGTTTCATCTCTTTTTCTGTGCCTTTTCTCAGCTCACTCAGCCTCAGAGAGTACATTGACCTGCTCACTTCCCACTTCCACTTGCACTTCTTCAGAACCTGGTACAATGCCATGCTTTTTGCTGGTCTTCAAACAAAAACTTTTAACTCCGAATATAAGAAAAAGCAAGTTGTTTTAAATGTTGTTTAGCTCCAAACACCTTGAAAAGCTCTGTGTTGAGCTGGCAAGATGCAACAGTTCTGTTGCTGAGATGTCCAGCTGAGGATCAGACCACAAGTTCAAATACAACTGCTACAAAGACTGCTCCTTCAGTAGCCATCATAGTCTAACTGAACTGCTCTCCAAAAACCTTCCTGTTGTTATGGCATCATCAGGCAGATATGTTTTTCCAAAGCTTATGAGTCACTTGCTGGTTCTCTGAACAATAAAATCCTGGAATTGTACATGCTTTTCAAAAGCATCTGTTTTTGAGATGTTCTTCAAATGAAAAGAAACCAAACTTGGCTCTAAAGAAAATACACTGGTGACATTGAATCCATAATGGGATTAGACTTTTCTTTATAGCTCATACAGTAAAATCAATCAGATATGGATTTTGGCATGTGAGATAAAAGTTTACTTATCAAATATTTCATACGGATTTTCGACCTGAGAATATACTGCCTGTGAACGAGTCCCACATTTACCTGGCAGTCATTTCAAAGGAGCTATTATAGTCTATCCAGCCAATTATTCTCAGACTAAAATTCCTAAGTAGGTTTTGACTTGATGGACCATAATGACTCAGAAAAACCCATTAAACAGTCTGTCTTGTCAATGGTGCCTGCATTATGCCAGCAGAGACAGGGCATGACCCTGTACTCCTAGCAGGGGGAAAATAGCCTGTTGACTTTAATGGGAACTTTATCTCACTAAAGGAGTTGGGAAAGAAAACTGCATAAAAGCTCTCTCTTGTTCGTATGATCTTCTACAAACTGGGCCAGTCCATACCTCTGAAAGCTGCAACAACTCTGAGGAAGTCATTAGGACTGAATAAACAAACCATCAAAAACATTTTAGAAAGAGATTTTAAAATCCCTGTTTTCCAACAACAGCCCTAATGCTTAGGAGCCTTTAAAGAAAAACAACGGGCAAGCCCATAAGCTACGTATCCTGAAGAAAAGAGGTGACAATTAATGTTGTCATAGCAGAGCCCCTTGCAGAAGGAACTACGTAGGAGTGGACCACTGTATTTCAGTACCTCTGTGAGGAGCTGTGGTGTTCATGCATTACAGTTTATTACGGGCAGGAGCACAAGGCACAGCTGAGTTTCTGCCTCTTGGCTGAAGGCAGCAGCTCCCACCGGAGCACAAGGCCAGTCACCTGCCACACAGTTTTCCAGGGAAACACAACTGGCCAATGTGGAGGTGGAAAAATTCCTACTGCCTCCTTTCTCCAACCCTCAGCGGCCTACTTCTGCTTTCTGTAGTTTGTCAGCCAAATAAAGCCAACTGCTCAGCCAGCCGCCAATGCCCCTCAGGAATTTTGCTTGGAGATACCCAGAGGGCCTAATTAAGACTCAGATTAGGCTCCACAGAAGAGGTCCAGGCTCCATACAAACATCAGTCAGTCTCCTAGTCAGTCTCCCAGCTCAGCAAGGATGACTGGCACAGCGATGCCCAATCTGATGCTCACCTCCTGTCTCCCCCATGCCAACACCCAAGATGGCAGCGACTCAGTCTAGGAAGCTGAACCAGAGGGGAAGGTGTCCCTCTGTTTTAAACAATCACAGCCATGAAGGGTATTCGACAGTGCTGGTGGGAATGAGGGAGAAGGCTGGGTGCTGCCAAAGCAGCAACTTAGGTCAATCCAACTGAACCTTGAACAAAGGTCCTTCAAAAACTCTGCAGACTGACATTTTACCCCTGGAAATTTGAAAAGACAGCCGTATTTCCAAGCATCTCATAAGACACACCTTGAATCACAAGGCTGCACTGAATTAAATAAATTTATGACTGCCAGACACCTGAATACTGTAGACAGTCAACAAAAAACTGTAATACTAATATAGAATAAAGAAAGCATTTGAGGGAGACACTGTGAGATCTTTTGTACATGGGATCCATGAGAAGATGGGTGTTGAACTGAAGGATGGACACTGAATATTTTCTTCAAAGAACATTGTAACTTTGGATCTTCTGCCTTTGAGATTCTTCTTACGAAACATGCATCATTCAGTTCAGGTTTATGGGATTTTTTTCCTGTCAGGGTAGGATTTGGGATCCACACTTAAGTTTACGTCATCTTTACGAGTCATTGCTCAAGTCCACGTCCATCTTTGCTTTTTGGTTCACAGCAAGATTAAAACATGAGCTACTCTAATATGGATTTACTGACAGCAACTTCACTCAAAGACCACCTAGGATTAAGAGTCCTCTGACAAGTAGAGACATGTTCAGGAGAGCTTTTCATAGCTGGTGTGGTGAAACAGGATGGAGTCAACATGTGAAGATTTCAGTTCCCTCTAAGATATCTGACTATAATTACTGCTTGTTTACTGCAAACTCATCATGACACTTCAGTCAGGGAACATGACAGGACACTACGGAGACTTCAGGAAAATCCTTCAGACCGTACTCAGGCAACCAGTAATTGCATGAAGTCCATGGCTATTTTGCATGAATTAGCACTGCAGGACTTGGCATCTGGAGTTCTGAATTTGGAAAGTTTTAGAAATCAGGAGACAAATGGGATACAACTGCGTGCTGCAGTTTTATCTGTATTTTAGGTGCTTCTACAGGCCTCCTTACTCCCAGAACCAAGCCAAACCTCAGCTGCTCCTAGGATGAGAAAACAGAAATTGAAAAACATAGCAGGTTTTTACCTCTCTTGCATGGGTGGAAGTTGTATCCAGCTGTTAAACCTGGGATCGTATCGGCTAACAAAGTTTGTACTGTGCTTCCCTGTAAAGATAGATTATTTTGACACTCAGCTGTTTGTTTCATGTATTTAACATCATGATTGTAATATATATTACATATAGTTCACAAGTTGACACCTTTTATGAAGGGTTCCCCCTTTTACAACAATGTATGATTACGCTATGTGTACAGTAATAATTCAACAAATAGGGCACTGCAAGGTTTGAATTAGCAGTCACTAGCAGTAAAAGCAGATAGTGATTATTCTTGGTCTTTGTAATAAGATCTTGAAAATGTGTATTTAAATTTACTTATACATGCTGTGGTATTTTCACAGCCACAATAAATCACAGCACTAAATAAAATTACTGCCCAAAAGAGGCATCCCCACGGTATTTTTGTGACTCAAATATTTTGTGTCAGGTAAAAAAATGAAAGGGAGAACACATGCTTTTCTTTCTCCTCACATCATCTCTGTGTGGAACATGGCAAAAACCCTTTGTGCAAATAACCACGAGCTGCATAAGCCATCAGCATGGGGTATGCAGTGTTTGCACTAGATGGTTTATTCTACCATGTACTTTCAGTGTAAGTTAGAAGGAATTACAGATGTGCATCGAAGGGGGAATACACTCTTAAGAGTTTTATTCCAAGTGTGTTAGCTAAAATATGAAGCATGAGCAACATACACCACCTAACTAGCTTCTCCCTGCTGTCAAGCCCAAGAACT
The DNA here is from genome assembly GCF_965178545.1 of Coloeus monedula. NCBI lineage: Eukaryota > Metazoa > Chordata > Aves > Passeriformes > Corvidae > Coloeus > Coloeus monedula. The sequence continues at coordinate 115,573,960 of NC_138781.1, forward strand.
GTGTTCATGTCTTCACAATATTAAGATTTCACCTTATTTTACATGCAGATTGACATCAAAGCAAGAAAACTGAAGCAAGAGAGTGCATGGCAATTTCCTGTAACACCTGAGACTTCAATAGATGAGCATTTTGAAAACAGAAACCTTTGTTTATGTATGTGTGACTAAAAAATTGAATTAGAGGCTTCACAGGCCAGCAGAATAACCTAACTGTGTATGTCACAGTTCTATAAATGGTCACTGGGCATTCTACAAGGTGAATATTTTTGCATCAGACAAGCCTCTGCAGGATTGGCTTGCTTTGCCTGCTTCATTCCACACTAACTTCAGCATGTGTAAATAGACCATCAAGACTGGAGAGAAGAATAACAACACAGCTAGAATTTGTATTTATAATAATTTAAGATCATGTTCTACAAGAAAACAGAGAAAGAAACCATGCTGACCGCTCTGGAAGTAAACTGATTTCCTCGCTATGTTATAAGCACGTTCTATATGAGGAGGGTAAAGCAGAAGACTGATGAGTAATGCAGCATTTCCTTTCTAATCCAGCATGGTGCCTAACAAGGACCATACTGAGCATCACTCAAAGACATGACCTTCTCAGCACCATCTCCAGACAAAGGGTGAGATCCCCATACTGTAAGGGCAACTGGCCATCCTGCCACTGAGCTTAGTGAAGTGAGGCTTTGCTCTTGGTTCCTATCTGGATTCCTTTAGTCTACACAGACAATTTAGAAAAAGAGGCATCAAGAGCTATAAATTCAGAGAGCAGCAAAACAGTAACAAGCTCTAGGTTTCACCATCTAAGACATTGACTAATCTACTTGTATTTTGAAAAGCAGAAAGTCAAAATAATATGAATATTGATCCTAAGTTTAAACTTCTATTTATTTTTCTTTTTTTTCTAGGTTTTAATGCTGCTGTATTCACTACATCTTTCAGAGCTACTGGGACTTCAGTGCTCATTAGTTATACAGCAGCTTCTTCACTGTTGTCATACAAACCTATAATTTGGGGACCTTGGCTGTCTAGCACAACATGTCATACACATGCTCACTACAAACACCACGTATGTAGAAGACTGTAAAGTGCAGGGTAGAAGAAGGGTTTAGCAAGCCTAGAGCGGGAATGCAGGATCCAAATCTGGGTCCTTCACAGGAAGGGAGGTGAAATCAAACTAGAACAGGCACAGAGAAGAGCTACTATGGCAACAGGAAGAACAAAAAGTTTACCTTATGGCAGGAGACAAAGAACTTGACCTGTTGCACCTAGAAATACAAAGGCTGAAAGAGGATAGGAGTGCTGTCTGTAATACTTCAGAGGAACGAATCTCCAGGAGGGGAAAAACTATTAAACTGAAGGCCAGCCTTGGCATGAGAACAAGGTGATTTAGATAGTCAAAGAATAAATTTTACTGGATACCAGAATAAGGCTCCTAGTCATTCAGAGCAATTGGATTCTGTAATAGCTTTCTAACAGGAGTAGTGGGGGCCAAAAATCCAACTGCTTTTCAAATGTAGCTTAGAAAATTTACAAAATGGGACTGTATGATTCCTGTGATTGCAGGAAAAGGAACTGATGACCTACTTAATCTGCCTGGTGTAACTGCTTTGACTGCAAATCTGGACTTCAGTTTGAAAGAGAACTCTTATCTACTCCTTCGCTCACCTGTCAGGAGATTGCACATGTTAGGATGCACCTGTCAGAATACAGAACGTGGGACAAGTGAACAAAAATCAGGATTAGCAAATCAGGATGATGGGACAAAAGGAGGCAGATGCTGTTCTCTGCTCTGCAGCCATGCCAAAGGGTGCTGGGCTCTGAAGGTTATGAAGCTGGTCTTAAATCCATGCCTGTGTTGTGCACCCTGCTTTCCTCAGTGTTTACTCATGCAAGAACCCTTGTGACTGGATAGCTATGGGAGGATGTGTAAAAGTGAGAAAAAATGTCTCCCGTACTTTCTGGGCTGTCAGGAAGTCAGCGGAGCACGAAGGAGGCATGAGCACTCCTTAGGGTCCACGCAGTTTCTCAAGAGCCAGATGGTCTGATGGCTAAAGCAATGCCTTTCCATTGCCACCATCTCCAAGATAATTCTTCACACTGGAAAAAACACCTGGAACATTCTCATTTGAAGTAGAAGCTTTGTGAAGCCTTGGCAAGATGGTTCCAGGTAGGTCCATCTGAAGTCCCTCCTGGGCTCTGAGGATAGCAGATGAGAGCCTGAACATAAATTCAAGTGGGTATGTGTGAACTGCCCCCATGTAGCTGCACATTTAGAGCAAATTGGTTTCAAGAAAGAATATGCCCAGCAGTAGCACAGTATGTAGTTTATGATTTCAGGTCCACTTTCAGTAAGATCAATTTGATAAAGAGGTTAGTATAGCAATGCTCATATCTCTTTTATTTCTATCTTCCCTACAGAAAAAATCCCAGCACTGGTATTCACAGGACAGGGAAGTTGGTAGATGTCTTCAGCAACATCTTCAGCTCAGGAGTTGATCCAGATCTAAGCAATCTCAGAATTTAGGTACTATTCATCTCACAAACAATTGTGTTTGATTCCTGTGTCAAATGCAGGATATGTACCCCTTCTACCATCTCTCCATCACCTTCCAAGTCAGTTTCCATATCTTTAAAATGTGGGTAATTATACTTCTTTTCTTTTACCCTTCATGTGACATGGCCATTTAATTATAAACTGTCTGGAACAAGGTCTGCCTATCCATATGCCTACCACCAAATACAACAGGGGCCCTCACTGGATGGATGTGGCCAACGATCCTAAAAGAAATTGTCATTAGTGATACCGCGCTGTCTCCTGTTTCAAATAAAGGGCATTCAACAATAGAACTAAAGGGCCCTTCTCCTAAGACATATAGTGATATTCTTAACTACACCAGAAACATGCTTATAGGGTGGCCTGGATTGTTTGTCTCAGTTTTTAGGGAGTGAACAGATGTAACAATTTTCTATAATTTGGTTTAGTGCAGATGCTGAAATGGGGCATTCACAATAAAATATATGCAGTATACGTAATTTCAGCTGGATCCTCTGGTGTTTTAAAGTAAAAATGTGTACCTGCAAGCTGTTTTATGGTTTCTCAGTCATAATTATCTCTGTTACACAGACTGCTACAACTACAACTCTTTCTTCATGTGCAAGCTTTTTAACAATGTCTTGACAATTCTGTGAATTTTGCAAGGCATGGTATTCTCCTTTTGCTTTGCTCAGAAGCCTGTTAAATTGTTTAATTTCTCTTTGCGGTAAATTTATGAAGTAATCAAATCAAAGAAGGTAGCAGCAGATAATCTATATGAGAAGCTCTTGCACAAGACTGAAAAAAGGATCAGTTTAAGAATCTCAAAGTCTAGATAATTAACACATTAACAACTTGAGCTGCGAGTATCTTGTTTGACAATAGAAAAGAAGCATTCATCTACTGCAATTGCATTATTACATTATGACTGGAAGGAGACTGGAAATGAAGGTTAAAATTCTTAACAGCTGCTGCCTGGTGCATGCACTTGAAAGAGTCTGTTCTGCTGCCTGTGGCATTTCTCAAGGGATGTGGGAGCTGATGAATGACAGAGATGCTAATGCTCAAGTACCAGATATTTATTACATCAATACCGAAGAGTAGCCTTTACTCAGGTTCAACAGTTAGGCTGAGGGTCCTCAAAATCCCTTGCTAAACACTACATCAGCTGACCTGACAGACAGGAAGGCACAGGAAGGCAGATGCTCCCTCTGCCTTTGAGTATTCTGTACATACCATTAGGGTTCCACTGGTCTTCTCCTCCCAGCACGAACAAGAAGTTTTCCACTTCCACGACACAGTGATGGGCACTGTTGTATGGCATAACTGCAAGCAAAGCAAGAATTCTTTGTCAGCTCAGGATCCTGATTTTATCAAATACTTCCTCTTTACCATGAGAATGAGTCACCCCAAGCAGGTACATCCACTGACTTAGCAGCAGACAAAGCCATTTTTTAGTAAACTTACGCAATTCAGTTTTGAAAATAATAAAGGAAAAAATCAGGAATTCTGGTCCCTCAGTGCCCCCTCACCTGCCCAAGTGCCATACAGGCCGCTCTAAAAAGAACTTGTTAAAAGGGGTGAAGTTGCATGATATTTCCCTGAAAATAAGCAGATGCTAGGAATCCTAGTATGCTAGGAAACATTAAAAAAACCTCAGCCGAGCTTTGTTCTGCTGGTAATGTTTCCACAAGAAGAGTCAGTATGTTCAGTAGCTTTCTATTACACAGCAATGAACAAGCTGCATTTCCATACAGTTTTAAGTTTTTAAATTAAGGTCCTGCTGATTTAATGCCTTTTCCAAATGTATACGCTTAATTTCCTGTACAATGTCATTAGCAGCACAATCACACATCTTCTATTCATCTAATCAGGAAGCCCTTTGTTAACAAAGATCAAAACTGTGGCATTAGGTTTGCAGTATCCCTTTTTTGGGGGGGAGGTATTGTGATTACTACAGACCAGCTACAGATGCAAACATCTATTTCTAAAAATTTACGTTTTCCACTGCAAATGCTAAAATGCAAAAATAAGGATTACATGTACATAACCTACACATATTATTGCAGTGTGCCATACCCACTGTAATGATATTACATGGAAAATGTAAACTTACACAGCATTAGTTACCATACCCCATAGAGTAGTTTTGGCCCAGTGACACCAGTAGGAAAAATTATGTCCTTGTTCAGCTCATCATATGGGCACCTTAAATCTAGGTGAGGACAAATGGGGAGGTGATGTGCATGTACAGGCAGGGAACTTATTGCTTGACACGGATCAACAGAGCACTTAGGAAACCAGTGCAGTGGGAAATCAATATGACTCAGGGCCAGCTCTTACTTTGTGCTCTTTTGCCAATGCCAAAAAAAAAAAAAAAAAAAAGAGGCAGCCTATCTCACACTTGGATTATTTTGGGTGATATATCTCTCATTTCATTTGTTTTATTATCTTTTATTTTTCTCGGAATGCAGTTGTGCAGTATAGCATATGCAAATAATAATAAGAAGAAATACGCACAGCTTTGCTATTTAGGACATATTTTCTTAAAGATCAAGTGGGCTCATTTAAGCCTCTTACTGAAGTTTTTGCCTAGGCAATGATGAATAAATAAGGCATGTTTTTAGTTTCTAGTAAAGGTCGAATATCTTTTTCATAGTCTGTGCTCTTACAAGTCACATAAGTGAAGCAGTTCTTAAATTAGGCAGCCAGGTACAGTGAAAGTTCATTAATTAAAATTATTTGTTACCGGTTCACTTTATATTGACTGGGAACTAATCCTATACTAGACATTGCAAAAGATATTACCTAGAGATTCCTACAGTAGGATGAAAGAATGAAGTTGGTTTTTGCTATCTTTTGAGACACCATATCATCATTATCTCACTTTTTAGTCTTAGACACTTCCCTATTTTAAAATCATCTCTCTCAAAACTACAGAACTTTTCTTGATTTTGTGGATTCTTGTAGTAAATAAGGAACTTGGTCTCCCATAAGAAATTTGCTGCCTTCCTTAGATGCTTTTTGGGACCCTTCCTCTTAAGACAAGACTCCCCAGGATCAGTCTGCAAGGGCTTCAATTTTTAACTAATAGAATGCTATATTATGGTTTCCAATTAAGTCCAAGCTGGTGGTTGCACCCTCAACCTCTTCTGCTGGTCAGTCTGGAGAGCTCCAGCATTTACAGAAAAAACTGTCTGCAGGCAGCACACATGCATATTTTTCACATTGTGTTTTCCCTTTTGCAAACATTTGTGTCTATTTATCCACCACATTGACACAAACAGGGTCAATAGAGGAAGAAATTCTGCTTTAAGCTTTTCTGCTGTTCCCATGCATATAAGGTATGCAGTAAGACTCCCATAATTATTATGATAATTAAACCTTGAAAACTAATGGCTTAATCCTGGCTCCTACTGAAATTGATGGCAACATTCCTACTGATACAGGATTGGGCCCAAATGACCCAAACTACCATCCATAACTCACGGGAAAGCTAAAAGGAAGCTTGCCTTAGAAAGGAGGGTGGTATTTGGCCTTCAGAAAGAAAGGTGACTGCAATAAAACACTGCAGACCTTTACTGTGACCTTTGTTTCTCTCAGAGCTTTGGGGAAAACTCTGTTCTTAGTCTTATGAATCTGCCCATGGGGCTGAAGGGAGCTGGACAAAACAGGGAGGATGAAGCAACACTGTGGACATCTAAGAGGGAAGGGACTCTAACTGAGAAATCAACCACCTCACAGTCTTTCTCCTTGACCCCTCAGAATCATGGGTTGGTTACACACAGAAATCAAAACTACGTGAGTGAATTTTTCCACTATAAAATGTCACTTGAGAGCACAGAAGACTTGCACTGTAAACTGTGATTCTTGTGAACATACACCCAGATAGGACCTAACTTTTCATAGACAACAGTCAAAATTACATGGCAATGAGCATGCTAAATTCTAGTAGAAGCAATCTTGTCAAACTCACTGGGCTTGCCAGGGTGTAACAGGAAGAATTTGTCCCACCACATGGTCTGGCCAGGCTGCCTCTTTCATTAGTTTTACACGAGTCTTTGTCTGCTGTTTTGCTTTAATAGTGTGAAAATCCCATCTTCTCATTTTTCAGTTTCAACTCATTGGAACACCTGCCTGCCCCATGAAAAGGGTATTTGAAGAGAAGTTTGTACGCCACGCTCAAACACAGCCCGGTGTGAGTTTTTAGCGTGTCAGTCAGTGAGTTAGAGGGAAAGGGTAAGGAGAAGCTAATCAGGATGAAATGAGATTAAAGGCTGTCTAATTTTACAGCAACTGTGATCCATCAGCCACTGTGAAAGTGACAGTGGAAATGAATGATGGAGACAGACAGGTGGGGCTGTACATTTCACTGATTTATCCTCAAATGCACTGGGCCTTATTTTATTGAGTGAACATGACCGCATTTATCATGACTGTCATCTAAACCCACTTCCCTCCATTTAAAAAGGTCACTTTACTAGGAGGGAGTAGGATAGAGGCACTTTCAAAACAGATTTAAAATTTAATAACACATGTTTATAAAACCCTGTGCAAGAATTCTTAACTTTATTAAAGACTGATTTAAAAAGAAGGTGAAAACACTATTAAACAGAGGTGAAGATAAAAGCCATGGTCATCTGAGAAGCATGTTTAGATACCAAGGTGATAGGTGCCAGGGAAATAAGTGAGATAGACAGATATAAATAGAGTAGTTGAAAAACCACCTCTTCTAAGTCCCTGCCCCTCACACACATTTCCAAAACCTCAGGATGCCCATGCCCTCCCAGACCAAGAGCACAAACAGGTCCAAACACCCCTGCTGAAGACAGCACTCCCACCAGCCCCCTTCCCATGCATTTGATGTGTGATTGGTAGGAGACCCTTGGTAAAGTGGAAGGCAATTTCTCAGGTACAGATATGTAACATGCAAAGCATACTAGGTGAAAACCAAATGGAAGATTTATACTTGAGAATGATCTGGAAGGCAGTGGACACCAAGACTGCAGTGGTGTTTGCTAAGAAACACTTCACTACACAAAGATCAGTGACATTGTGCAGGAGGTGACACTCAGCTGTTCTTCAGATACAGATGCAGGTGGAAGACACAGCAGCACTGCATATCAGGATAGATATCCTAAGAAGAAATTCCTCACATATACCGAAGCTCAGCTAATAAAAAGTACCAGACAATGTTCTGGGACCTACTTTCAAAATCAGAGACTACAGGTTATAGCCAAATGCTCATGAAATCAAACACTCTCAACTATGAAGCCTGTGAGGTCAACCAGATGCAATGATGCTTCAAAGGCACCTCCATCATACACCTCACACACCTAACAAGCAACAATGTGTGCTCTTTGTCTCACCCAGTTTTGCTTAGTTTCTGCCAATAACTGCACGTTTAGGAAACAGCATCTGGGTGTGCTCCATACATTAATCAAAGGGTCATCGGCTCCTCCTCCTCCTCCTTACACCTTCCCGTCTATCGTCCCTTCAACACTAACTACCAGGGAAGAAGGGAGAACTGGAATAGCACTTCTCAAGACAGGAGGAGAATGAGCTCTGGTCCCAGGAGATCTGAAATCTGTGATACAGCCTATAGCCATTCCCCTGCTCTGCTAAAAACTCCTTTCAGAAATTGTACTTGATTCCTCTACTCAAAAAAAACCCTCAAACCAACCAGAAAACCCCAAAACCAAACCCCAACAACAACAAAAAAACCAACCCCATAAATTTTTTACTTCCCTGAAGCATTCAGCTGCTTGAGGTACAGGAGGTACTATAAGGAAAGCCAAGAAATCTCCTCAACTACTGCACATCTTGAGCATAGCCCCTTCAAGACTCAGTACACACCAAGAAGTCATGCTCAGCATCTCTAATGACCTGTGCAGATGACGCAAGAGTGTGTTTCCAGAACAAGGATGTCATTATCAGAGGACATATGGAGTCAATTATGACCTTCCACAATATTAACAGTCTATCCTATTGACTACATAATATTCAAATACTGCTTCTTGAAAACTGGTTATTTCTGCAGCTCTGAAGAGGGCAGAGCAATGAGAGATGTCTCCTTCCAGTACAGAAGGCACCTACGGACTCACTTAAGGAGACTGTGATTTGGTCGTGGCAGATGCAATATTCATGCAGAGACACAATATTCACTTAATTCCGAACCCTATCGGAAAAATGCTGGGCAGACCACAGCTGGTCCAACTACTTCCTGAGAACAAAGTATCAGATACTGTTCACCTTTCTGTGTTTCATACATCATTTGCAGAAAGACTATGCATTTATTACAGAATGCTACTTGCTATTTCTGACCAAGGAGGTTATATAAATGAATACTGGGATTCCTCTGTGAATTGTTCTGTTCAGTTGTTTGTTATTTAGTAACTGTGGGGAAAGACTGACCACAACAAGTATGAAATTCTAGCCTCAGTGAATGTGGTGGTAGTTCTGCACTGGCTTTAAAGGCATCACATATTCAACCACTGGTATTTTATGCTCAAAGATAATAAAATAAAGTTAAAAGAAGAGAACAATCAACATACATGGCAAATACCTGCTAACATTCCTGGCCAAACTACATTCTGTCACCTCAAATTCAAGCAAATACATGTGAAATGTTTTTTCTAGTAGCATAGCAGTGCCAGCCTTGAGTCTGAGCTCAATTCATTAGGGGATGCCTGGGACAATCCAACAGCAGTTACCACAAGCAGAAAGTCTTATGATGAAGCACTGTACCTCAAAGTCACCTTTGAGGAGCTGCACCACTGAGCTCAGCTGGAAACTTCACCACCTCTTCCTTCCCATGCCAGTTTTGTGGCAACTTCATTCAAGCCATCACAAGTAGGATGGGCACAGAGTAGCTGAGCTCATCTAGGACACTGTTCATACTTCAGCTGAGGCTACAGGATAACATGAGCACCAAGAAAGAGTTATCTGAGCAGATCAAAAGTCCATTCACAACACAGTGAATGATATTTTGTACTAATTAGGGTATTTCTCACTGTGAAGATGTTTCTTAATAATGAAAAAAAAAATCTTTTTCATTCAAATGTCAAGAGTTATTCTTTTATACATTCTCTGGAGTAACACCAGCCAGGTTTTTCCAGACGTCGGGGTGTCTTGGTTTAGTTGTTTTAGTGGGCTAAAATTTTCATATGTGAGCATCTAAAATAGGACACTTAAATTCATGCTGAGACACCAACCAGGCAAACATAACATCAGGAATAGCTAGCACGCTCAGCTCCCTTCTGAGATAAATTGCTTTAAAGTTACTTGGATGCAAGTTCTGAGTACAGACCTGTCTGTTTCCATGGGTGAAATTCACCCAATGGCAGAACATTCTATTGAGTTTACAGCAACATATACATTTGGCTGTTTGCATGATCAATTTTTATCCATACATTTTCAAAGCCACAAGCACCCATTTGGATTTCATTTGAGTAATAAAGACGCCTACTTGGATCAACAATGTTTAAATAAGGTAGAAAAATACTGCACTCACACCTCAAAAACTGATGTTCCTGTACCAAAACCCTGACACAATCTTCCCCAGGAAGTGCATAGAAAACCCATACACACTCTGCTGTGCTTCCCTGCTGCCTTCCCCATGAGAATGACTCCGTGCAGCTGAGCTGCTGATGCAGCTCTGAGAAGTTCATAAAAGTGAACACACCTAACATCTTGGCACGACTTGGAGCAGAGGATGTAATGCATGGTCCTGTAGAAAGACTCAAAGTGTCAATTTTTCTTGTTTTGTTACTCCCTGCTTACCCACCTACCTGCTAAAGGTTGCCCCTCACCATCCAGATGCCCCAGGGATTTCCACAGACCATTTATCAAGAGACACTTGTCCACCACCATGAGTTATGCAATGTTACCTCAGTGATGGTTGCTCCCCAGTAGAATATCTTGTGTACCTACTCAGGCCTGGGTTTACAATCACTGAAGTAGAGCCCAACATGTATTCCTGGGAAATGACATCTCGTCACATCATAACAGTCTCATGATGTGACATTTTGCACAACAAAAGCTTCTCATGGACGAAATGATGAGTAGTCCCTGATGGGAGAAAACCACTGCAGAGTTGCTAGAGAGCTCTGGAAAGAAATATTGTTTTGTCCCACAGGGGGCTTTCAGATTCTCCAAGATGTCAGCTCAAGGACATGCATTCCCTTTTCCAACAGTGCCACAGGGCAAAAAACCATAATCAGGAATGGTGTGTTAATGCCCAACTGCTTGTGACCAGTTGTATTCATTTATGGCTCAATTTCTACCTGACCTTGAGATGCACACATTCTCCCGGTCTCCTCTGAAGGCAACCTTCCAAGCTCAGGACAATCACAGCCCCTCCTTATGTTTCCCTGGCTGGATCCTGTTGATGCTCCTCGGGGACCCATATCTTTAAAGGCATTCATCACATGCAGCAATATCTTACTTGGCCCCTACCGCCCCAAACCCCAAATCTTTCACAATCTTCTCTCTCAGTCTCACTACTTCCTACTCTGCTCTCAACTCCTGCCTAACATACTATTTTAGAGTTACCAAAAGGTTTTGTTTTCTTTCCCACTAAGTCTGGAAATGATTCCAGAAGAAGAAAATGTGATTTTCCATTTGGAAAACTCTACATAGAGGAGGGGTTTACCCATATTTCACCGTATTAAAAAGGCAGTTTCAATACACCTAAGTTCATTCATAGTAGATAAACTGAATTCACTGCTAAAATTAACTGCTACGGATTTTTCAAGTTTTCCTTTTAAATACTTCAGTATTTGCAAATGAAAATCTTGTTTACAAGAACGTCCAGCCCATACCTAAAGAACTAAAGCAGAAGATGATGGAAGGATCTGTCCAATGCCTACCACCTGGAAAAAAAAATCTTCCTTTCCCACAAGATATATACCTCATATGGGTATCTGAAGAAAAGCCTGGAACTCCAACATGTTTAACTTCCAGCATGCCCAATCACAGCATACAGAAGCAGAAATGTCCACGTAGGAGCTAGACAAATACAAATACAGAAGGAAGCACAGGAATCGATCCACATAAATTAGGTAACACCAAAGACTGGTTTCTCCAACAAAAACCAGGCAGAAATGTTTCTCTCCTAGACCTCTCCCCACAGATGAGCTCCTAAGGAAGGGGAATGGCAGACCCATGGACAATTTTCAAATTCAGGGTAGGAAATTTGACTGGCGCAGCAAAACCACATACTTAAGCAAAATTGGCACAGATTACTTACTTTGTAAATCTATACATAGAAGACAAAATGAGAATGTATAGCTGAAAAAAAATCCATTAATAGATGTGGACTAAATTTATGCTAATTTTCTTCTGCTTTGCATAAAAACAGTACCGTTTAATATTTTCATAAAAAGCAGCTGTGAAAAATGTGTTGTGATGCCTACTCATAACAATCCAAAAAATTCACTCCATAGGAGTACTCATACCAAAAATTTTGTCCTGTGTTCTCAAAAACCTTTTGTGGATTTAGAAAGCAGTCAGGAAACAGACAGAAAACCACGTTTCTCAAAACTGAATACCAAGCTAAGTATCACAGCACAAGTAGCTGCTATTTAAATCAAGAGGTGTCAAAATTCATGGGCTGAACCACATTCACATGGAATCACAAATAATTCACAAATCACACACTAGTGCATGGTCATGGACTGCTGACAAACAGGATGAAAGGTCATATTAATTCAAATCACTGGCCATGCTGGCACTGCAGGATTCAACATAGAAAGTAGACTAAAGTAAAGCTGTTGTGGTCAATCCCAAATACTTAAAATATACATAACGAAGTATCTTTAACTGGCTTGCATCTTTTGTTGAAGACATTTATTTTGCAAAGAGTATTGTTCAGGGAAGTACAATTTTCACTTAGGGGAAGGAAAGTGAGGATTGAGATACAGAGTCTGCATGAACGAAACTGGGACTCACTGTGCTAGTAAACATGGCTTGGACCAGGTTCTGGTGTAGACTGAATTGAAGAATGGAATGAAACTGAAAATGGCAGGGATGGGTCAGGACAGGTCAGAGGGGACCTGGCAAAAGCACTGGAACTGGAGGAAGAGACAGCAAAATCTGCAAACACAGCAGCACATACTGATCCAGAACTCTAAGACTTGCAGTCTTCCCATTCCTCTGCTGTCAGCACATCTGGGTGGAACCCAGTCATGTGAACACCTCCTGGTTCCCAGGAGAACCTTTTTGCTGAAGGTCCAGTCCCATGCACACCAGAGGTCTGCGGAAACCATCACTGCAAAAAGCACTTCAGCCCCTTCTTGTCTCAGGATCCATCATTCTTTGTGATGGCCAATGCACACAGGAAACCAAGAAATAAACAATCAAGAAACCACATTATTTTTTTAAGGTGCATTGAATTTAACCCTGATCTGTTCCCCACTAGGCTTCCCTGCCTGGCCTCACGAATTGGAGTGAGCAGGAGTGCAAGGCCATGAGAAGAAGGGAAGGACTGATGTATTAGCAGCAGCACCAGTTTGGATCAGCTTGTAATGGTTGTGAAACTTCAACCTAAGCACATAATACCAAGCCATTAAAATGGGTTTAACCCAGGGTTGCTGCGGCCCTGCTCCTCTTACAGCCCAGGGAATCCAGGCCAATCCTCATGCTAGCACAGTCTCTCCTCGGAACCCCCCAGTGAGTCTTTTTAAAGCAAGAATCTGGCAGAAAAATGATCCTGAAAAGAAGAAAGTATATTTTCATTTTGGTTTAAGCTGGTTTGTTTTTCTACAGCTACCCATTTCTCCTGTTCTGAGAACATTAATTTACCTGTGCTTGATTTTCAGAGCCTGATTTGATCCCTGTGCCTGATATGCAGGAGCGCTCTGTGCTCAATGCTATAACAGAAGCAGGTGGGAGAGGCCATCTGGAAAGCATGGTCTGAGGGGTCTTAAAACAGGCACCCCAAAATAAAGGTTACCTTTGACTTTAACCACATTGCACCTCTGTTCCTCATCTGCAAAATGGGAACAATGATAGACCGTGCTCCTCACAAAGAGGATGGTACAAAAATACCACAATGAATGCCCATGAAGCAGTTAGCCTCTGTTGTTGTGAAGTCTGTGAAGAAAACCTTGTGAAAAAACTGTCTTCTGAAGATTTCAGAAGCATGTGACAGACAGGATATACCTGCTGAACAACAGAGGATTTCTCAATGCTGTGAGCAGAAATTCAGCGCAGTCCCTTCTGTGCACTGACGTGTGACAAAGAATAGTGTGTGATATCACTGGAGATTTAATCTTAATGCTTATGCAAACAGAGGCCGAATTAAGGTTGCAGAGGCAGCTTAATTCTCACATTTCTTAACTCCAGAAGGCTTAGTACTGCCGTGCGTCTAACACTCTTTCCAAGCTGGGTGCGAGTCCCTCGTGTGTGATCCACCCCAGGTCTGACAGACAGCTAACACCTTCCTGCTGCTTCAGCATCTCTGAATCACCCACGGAGGTGCCGCGGAGTCCGAAGTCTCCGAAGCCCATGGCCGGAGTTGCAGGAGCCCTCCTCCTCCTCCTCCTCCTCCTGCTGCTGCTGCTGCTGCCGCATTTCCTTGCCGCCGGCAGTGTGAGGCTAAGCCGCTAGATGGGGTGCGGTGTGCTCGGCTCCCCCCTCCCCGGGGAGAGGCGTTTCAATCATCTTTTGGATTCAGGTTTTGAAGCCAACCAAAAAACAAAAGAGGTGAAACGCAGCACAGAAAAAGGCATAGCCAGCTTCCTCCCAAGCAGTTAACTTCTGCTTGTTCCCCGTGTTCGGCGTGAAAGGGAAGAAATCAAACGGAGTACACAGACCCCGGGGAATGCTCGGTGCATCAATCCTGGCGGATGCGGAGCTCCCGCTGCCTGCAATGGGCACGGCAGGTGCTCAGGCTTTGGCACGGGTATCAGTCATACCTGCTTTGCCTCGTCTTGTCTCAGCTCCTCGAACCCAGACTGCGCAAGGATCAGTCAGCGATTTCTCTGGCAGTCCACACACATCTGCTTTTCTACTCCACGCGCCAGTCCCAGTGAAATATAGCAGGCACAGTTCCCGTCCCCACCAATACGCCGCCAAATCTCTCTCCCTCTCTCTCTTAATAATGATCTGGAAGCTGGGTAAAAACAACATCCTCGCTTTTAACAAAGAGCACGCTTCCTCATTACAGGGGTAAGGAAGAGGAAAGAGGATGTGAGGAAACTGCGACACAAAAAGAGAACTACAGAATTAAAATACTTTCCAAAAGAGTCAGTCCTTTCCAATGGAAAGACAGTGCTTTACTCCGTTAATCCCCAACTGAACCGCATAATGGTGGCCAGATTACAGCTCTCTTCTCATCTCCCTAAAGAATGATTTTTTGGGGAAGGCATGATGAAGCTGAAGCATGTCTAGTCATCCGCGAAGGAGCGAAGGGACTTGTATTTACCTGCATTTCCAGTGCTGCTGAATTATGCCTTCTCTCACTCTTCCCCAACAGCTCACAAGAACTGTCCCTCTGAAGGCACCATCCATCCCAATAACACTACTTATATTAAACCTGTATATAAAATACAACCAAACACTCCTTCCCAACAACCAGCTTCTTCCAGCTTCCCACAAAAATACCAACATCCTAGATCCCCTGCACAGTACCTTCTCACGACCTCACCCAGCCTTGTAAGCTCCTACAGACTCCTTCTCCATGGCCAAGAGAAGGAGACCAAAAAGCCAGGATGATTTTGCAGTCAGTCTTTTCTTTTCCTAGTATGGTATGAATAGGGAAAGTCCTCCTGCTCAGCAGAGGAAAACTACCTGAGAGCAGCTGCTGAGAATGCTCCTAACACAGGGCAGAAGTACTGGCAGGGGTAAGCACACCCTCAGTTCTCCTCTTCACCCCAGATGTGGAATAACTTACATTTTGCAGCCTGTCACAGACAATACTGTACAGACTCATTTCCCTGCAAGTGTCTCAAAAACCACCCCGAAAGAGCCACATGCAGGGGTATATCCAAGTGGCACTGCAGCACTTGAATTTGGCAGGATTACACTTTAGCTGTGAACTGGGAGAGGAGCACAGGCAGACAGATATGTACCTGCCCAACTGTATGTCCCATCACATACCCTGCAGGTGAAAACCCAATTTAACTTTCATTCCTGAATGAATTTGGATTTTCACAAAGAGAAGCAGATGTAAAAAATGTGGCAGAAAAAGAAGAACAAAGGAAATAAAATAAGAAAGTGCATTTGAGCTGTTCTTCCTTTAATTCATGGCAAAAATGCTGATAAAATGCACAGTGCATCACTACTGGACATTAATGCAGACCAATCCTGCCTAAGGAGTTTGCAGTCTTTATATAAATTAATAAAGACAGCATATAATCCCAAGTGCAGAGCATTTGTTCATATATATTAATATGGAGACTGCTGATCCACATCTGGCTAAAATAAATGTGTTTTACACAAATTAGGTTACCACTGATACAAACAGTTTTGATTCATACTACAGAGAACAAACAGATGATCAACATTATTGCTTTGGTGTAGCACTGTGCTCGAGGAAGCCACCACTTATCAGCTGGGCTGGGGTAATTGCTTGTAGTCTCTTAAAATTAGAAGAAGCCACTAGCTTAAACTACCTTAAGCACTGATTACATTGTTTAAATGAGCACATTTTACCTTACATTTGTAACCACTTAGGAACACCAGCACTAGCAGGCATTGTGGCTCAACTAGTGGGTGCTACCTCGGGGAAAAGCAGATCAGCTGGATCCCTTGCAATCCTTTGGCCACAACAGAATCACAAAAGATCCAGACTCAATAAACTTCCACAGGTGGCAAACAAAGAATAGAAACCAATTCAAATGCAATTTCAATGTAAAATGAGCTGATGAAAGCAACCTACTCTTTATGCCACTGTACCCTATTTACACAGTAATAAAACACTGAAATTTCGCAGTGACTCTACATATCCCAAGAAGCAGTATGGAATATTTATTACAGAAATAACTTCATTAAAATTCTGTAGAGTCCCTAAAGTCAAACTTTAGACATTAAGTCTGCAAAGACAGCTCTGTATGATCAGCTGTATGTAGGCTTCCAAATGGTAAGTCCTCCAATTTATTTTGTTTTCTGACAAAAAGTACTCTTTGGTGTTCTGCAATATGTGGAACATCTGAACAACTGCAAAAACCTGTTTGGGACACTTGCTGAGATCCATTTCACTAGATCTTCACATAGAAATTCATTCTTATTGCAGCACCAGGGTGCATAAACAGTTTTGATAAAAATGAATACCAAGCAAGTTTGCAAAAATCTTGTCTTCAAATCATACTACCTTGAAGGCTTAGTTATTTGTTCTCTGGTCTACAGTATAAGTGCCGATAGCCCAAAACACTTTCAAAAATTACAAGCCAGACCACTATATCCAAGACACTACATATGCTTGATGACCCTTCAATTGACTTCCCTCAATTTACTTTCAATTGACTTTTAATTTTCAACCGTAAGATCAAAACATCCCATTTGAAAAACAATCAGCTGAATCACAAAGCTTTGTCTTAATATACTAAATGTGCAAGATCAGAGATAAAGTTGTTGGCAACACAGCTAATGTAGCTCTGCAGCAAGTTCCCTGAAGTAATCAGAATTAGGTACTCAGTCATGCTTTATTTGGGCACATGACAAAGGGCAGTATTATTGTTGTGCTCTGAGGGGACAGTCCCAGGGTAGAACTGTGAGTACCAAAATTGTTATGGTGTGGCGTAGTGATAACTGAACTGACTTCATGTTACTGACCTAGCCCCAACTGGTGTGCTCTCAAGTTCTCCTTTGTTTTAAAGGTCCCAGTTGGTCAAGGGCCTGAGTTCAGCAGGTTCTGTATCCACCAGTGGCAGGAAGCAATGCATTAAAAAGGTGTATATAAATGATCAAAAATTGGTAAATTGAATATTTCTTCCCAGTCCCAGTTTTTAGTATCTGTCTGTGGGTTGCTCTACTGGACAACCCCAAATCATTTATAAGCAGAACAGACATTAAATTCTTAGTACAATTCACCTACAGATTTCACAGAGTGATATGAATTTGGTCCACACCATTCTCTTTTCTTACCTCTAATAGCCCAGACTCTCCTTTGCTTGTGTGGGATATTTTTCCTGCTACACTTGCCTGACATTTTTGCACCAGCCTCTGGAGGCCACGCAAGATGGATTCAAGCTGTGGACTCATGAACAGCTCTGGTGTCTGCCCTCATTGTCCAGCCCAACCAACCAAAACCGGCTACTCCTCAACCCCACCTGCACCCTCTGTGGGGCTCCTGACACCCAAAATTGGTGTGCAATCACTCACTTCCCACTTTAGTGCTATTTTTGAAGTCTTGCTTCTGTGAAGAGGAAGAGGATCCCCACCCCCGGCTTTGCACCCCTGGGCCACTCCAGCAGCCACTGAAGACCAACCCTGCAGCACCCTGCAAAGCCTCTGAGCCTCAGGGGAAACACAGAGCCCTCAAGAACATTTTTTGCACAATGCAAAAAGCTAATTAGGGACTTCAAGAAAGAAGAGGTAAAAAAACATGATATCAAGAGGTAGATTCATTCCCACTGAACAGCACTGCTTTGTGCCATGTAAAGCCAGCACACTTTTGCCTCATTATTTTCTCTGATGACAATGAATTATTTTCCAATACTGAAAGTTTCAAATGAAAGCCCTGAAGTGACTGCAACTACTTCAGGTGGGCACCAATGCTTTACCTGGGGGGGGAACCCCTTTCCACGGCAGCCCTGCCTCTCTGAGGAGAAGCCAGGCTGCTAAAATAAAGCTGCTGGAGTGAAGCCAACTCATGGCT
The DNA here is from genome assembly GCF_965178545.1 of Coloeus monedula. Classification (NCBI taxonomy): domain Eukaryota; kingdom Metazoa; phylum Chordata; class Aves; order Passeriformes; family Corvidae; genus Coloeus; species Coloeus monedula. The sequence goes on from NC_138781.1 coordinate 115,592,319, forward strand.
TCAGGAAAAAGGATGCTATGTCAGGGCTTTATTGATGTTGTAAATCTTTGCAGTTAAGAAAAATCAAATTTCTGAGTGCTGAAGTGATCATTTCTTGGAGCAGTGCTAGAGACAGCCTGGGAGCTGACAGGACAGTGGCTCCAGTCTTGCTGGGTGAAATATGCCCTGGTGCAGGAAGCCCCTGAAACATCCTGCACATTAACAGGACTTAAGTTGGAAGCCTGAGTATTGTATAAACCCTTACATGGGACATCTCGGCCCTGAACATGGTTTTCTTTCCTGGAGCTGAAGTTAATGGGAGCCAGTAAATGCCCAGCTGATTCCAGCAGTCGTGATTCTGCTGAATAAAACAAAGTTAAAACGAGCTTGTGCACACATTAGTGGTAATGCAGCTGGGAGACAAGGGCTGCATGGGGACTAGCCAGAAGGCTGGGATTTGGACACCACAGATCATCCAGCTCTGTGCTACTGGCTGCCACGGTACTTAAAATAATTGCAGTCCTCTGGAGAGAGTATATAGATAAACTCTGTACTATGTTAATGCACCATCATATAGAGTTGTTTACAGGCAGTACTTAGTAAAGTACTTAAGCGTGTATTTAAACAGGCTGCTGAACATCAGTGTGATTAATATTTTCCTGAATTAGAGATATAATATGAATACATTTTTCTGCTGTTGCAGTTTTTCATTATATACACTTATAAGCTGGACATAAGGATTTTCCTTCTGTTTTGCATCCAGCAAATGAGTTAATTTGGGAGTCAAATTCTGCCTTAGTTATGCCTGCACAGTGCCTTTCATATGCATGAGGGCAGAAGACTTCTCTTTAATTGGACTTATTTTTTGTTAGTCTATAATCAAGAAAAAAACCCAATCTGGTTCTTTCTTTCCGATCCTGCAGCTCTTTGACATTCCTTTCATGTAATTTCAATCAGAAAAGTATCTTTTACATATGGTGTGTATATTTGTTAAGGCTGTGCACATACAGCAGCTGCAATTCTTGACCAGCAAGCAAGCAGCTGCTGTTGAGTACCGATTGGAGCCACACACTTTGTTATTCTGCATGTAAAATTGGGGGGGGGGAGGGAGGAGAAGAGAAGAAACATGGCTCTTACATCACTCATCATGGTAATTCTATTTAAATATATTTTAATGATTTCTAACAACATAATTTGCCAAGCCTCCCCACCTCAAAGTGATGCAAGCACATGTCTCTCTCAATTTTTCCTTTGCTGCTTAGCCTAGGAGGAACATTTACCATCTTCTAGTTCAAGTTTTGGAGTCGAACCTTGTTTTTAATCCTTCTACATATATATATATATATATTTTTTTTTTTAATAATCAGAACTCAAAGCTTGGCCTACTCAGATACATTAATGTCATCACTGCAGAACCATCACTTTACTTGCATTTACTTGCAGTTTCTGCTCACAAGGAAGTAAGCTTGATTTAATAGTTTTAGCTACAGCCATCTCAAGAGTTGAAGACTTCCACCCACCCCCCCCCCCCCAATTAAAGGTAAATCGTGTGCATTAAATACATTATCTACTTGTAATAAAATGGGAATATTTAAAATGATTCAGTCACAGATAATTTGTTGCTGCAAACGACAGGCTCGCATCAGCCACTGGCCGCTCAGGGTGTTTGCTGAGCTCAGGGAACACTCGGGTAGGCTTACCCACCTCATGGAGAACAGATGTTCACACTGTGGAAAAGATTCCTATTCCCTTTCCTGGTCTTAAGGATCCTGAGTGGAATCTCTAATGCCCAGCAGCTGGGGTGGTGGTCTTGCTCACACACCTAAGCCCTCACATGCAGGTTAGTCCAGGGCACTGCAGCTGGAAACCAGCCACTCCTCCATGCCAAAAAGACAGCCCAGTTTATTTCACACTTGGCCTCCAAGAAGCCAGCAGAGTGATTCTCCAGAACAGCTCTGGAGGGGCTCAAAGGCACCCCTTTTTTTCAGTCCTGGTGGTGATCTCTTCACAAGCAGAGGCAGCACAGCCATGGGGCAAGGTAGGGCAGCTCATACTACAGCTGCCGTTGTTGCTCCTGCCTGGCAAATACCAGAAGACACCACTTGTCTAGACTGATGGGAAAGCATATGTTAAAGCAATTAATTAATTTGCCCTAAAAGATTGAGGCCAGGCCAGAATTTGTCCCTTTCCTAGTGCTCAGTCTGATCTTAAGCAATGGGATTTCCACTATTTCCCATGGGAGATTATTCCACAACCTAATAGATCTCAATGTCAGGAAGTTTTTTCCTGATATCCAGCCATAATTCATATCCATGAATTATGAGCTACTGTCGACATCACATCCATTGAGGCATTCCTAGAGCCTGCTTCATTTAAAATTATATGCTCTAGTTATGCAGGGTTTCTGTGTACTAGGGCAAAATGCTTTTTCTGCAGGTTAATTCATTACTATTCAATTTGTTAACACTTTTTTTCTCAGTGTGAAGTCATTCTGCAGTTGCATACCCTGTATAGTAGCACAATCCCCATTTGGGAGTAGAATCACAATATATAAATATGACAAAACAACATACCAGAACCCATCCCTGTAAAGACGTATTAGTCTGTTCCTGCAGATAGTCCAGCATTCGGTTAAATCAAAGCAGTAGCTCATACAACACCTGGTATGAGACAGAAAGCTTAGAAAAAACCCTCCTCAAGTATGTAATAAATTTCATTTCTGTCTTAAACAGAGGGAAGGTAGGGAAGTAGGGGGGCCAGTATAGGGAAGGGGAAAGGGATGGGGAAGGGAAGGGAGAAAGGAATTTAAGCTGTGAGAAAATAGAGGAAAACTGAAAGGAGAATGACTTCCTATAAACAATGAGCCTCTACAAGACAGTAAGAACATACAACAGCAAATGAAGTCGAGGATGCAAAATGTTTACTTCTCACCACTAAAGCACTTAGAAAAATGGAGAAAGCTAAGGCAGGCTTCAGAAATCTGTATTGCAAATAATTGTGTACAAAACACTTCTAAGAAGGAAACTGCCTTTTAAGAACATTTGAGAGGAGAAAATTCATAAAACTTACCAATTTCTCAAAGAAATCTGAGGATTTCAATGAGTTTTTTATTGTTACACTTTACCCAGCTAGCAGTGTTCTGCCATCCTGTTTGCAACCCATTTATACATAAATGCCCCATCTGCCACTGGAAAAGGGAATGCTTCCCAAAGTAAGAAACTAGAAACACACCTGAGTTCATTTTCATCTCCGTATGTGGCTAGCTCCCATTAATGCTACATAAATCCCAGAGCAAGTAGGTAAGAATAAACACACAAATTTTACCTGGAAGCATCTGAAAAGAAGAAAGCGATGTTTGCGAGGAGCACTGAACTTGCACAGTAACATGTAATTTTGTGTTAAAGTTATTCCAGATGGCTGATTTTTTTAGAGACAGTGGCCAAATAGTATTGAGGGACCTACACAAACAGGTCTGCTGAGAACATTTTGGTGATACTTCCATTCACTAGAAATTATGTGAATTTATTGAAATCTGTATCCAGCCAGGTGGGACACTTTCTTTGGACAGAAGACAGGACAACACAGCTCCCAGTTCCTACTGGACCAGACGTGTGTACATAGCAGACAGACAATGCCCATAGGCTGAGATGGACTCAAAATGTTGCAGAGCCTCCAGGTCAGCATTATGCCCACGTATCTGCATTCTGGTGATCACCTGGTGAAGTCATAGCAACTTGTCATTTGTAGGTAGGCAATTTCTGGTTTGCAGTTAGCCTTGCACAGCTTGACAAAACTTTCTTTGGTGGAGCTGTAAAATACCCATTGGGACATATATGAAGAATTCACAAGCTAAAAAATTGTGCTCTAACAGCAACCCTCTTCCACAAGAGATGTTGAGAAGAGAAGGGGCATTCTGATATGACTATTATTTTGCCAAAACATTTGAAATAATTTTTTTTCATTTTGCTTTGGAACTAAGAAGTAGAGGTTGCTGCAAAATTGAACTGTCATCCTCAAGACATCTGTAAAGATATGTAACTCAAGTTGAAATATGACTTGGAAAAAGGTAAGCTCTGTGAGACAGAAGGAAGGCTTTGAGTCAAAGGTTCTGATGCACTGGCAAGGATACAGCAAAGAGTGGAATCTCCAGGAGCCAGCACCTTTCTTTGTAAGGTGTCCCCACAGAAGCCTGGCATCAGCATCTGCTGTGAAAATGGCACCAGTCACAGGGTAACTCATCTGTCTTCCACCTGCTGCCTTCTTACTCAGCTCTCCACTGCCTCAGTGCCCTGCCTGGGGAAGACGCACTCCTCAGTGTTTTGGAAGGAGGTTGTGTCCTGTTCTCTCATCCCACTCAAGTTTCCAACCACAAAGGGTCCTTGGCTGAGCACATGCAGGGAACAGGACATTAAGGTAACACTTCTGGACTCTCCCTGGAAGTAACTGTTTGAATGACGTTTCTGAGGATGAAGATGAGTAGGCAAATTCAGACATCTTTGTATATGCAAGAGGAAATGAACAGCCTGGTTCCCACAGAGGTGGGTGTTCACAAGTTCATAACAAAGGGCAGAAAGTAGCCAAGAGAAGCTGAAAGACTGTTGAGGGCTTTAGTCCAAACAGACAGTGCAGTGATAGGAGTCGTTGTTTCAAAGATACACCATAGCAAGATGTGTAGGGACCAGGAACACTGGAATAGAAAGCTATTCAGAATCTACAACACACCACATTTACAAGTAAGGCACAGGGAAAAGAGGAAACAATCAAGTAACACTTGTGTAAAAGGAGAAGCTGACAAGATTGCAATCAAAAATAAAAATGTGCACAAAGAAGGCTGACATTTCTTGAAAGTTATCTCAAATGGCAGTGCAGAAGAAAATAGAATTTAACACATAAATAAAGCAATCATTGTGAGAACCCGCTACGTTTTCACCCGCTATGTTTCACTCATTCTCAGACTTCTGTCTTGCTCTTAGACACGCAGGCGTGCGCCATTAATGGCACTTGCACAGTTGAACTCCCACGCATCATCCTCAGAATGGGAGCTGTGGTTAACCTCTGGTATGTCACAGGTAAAAAAATACTCTTCACTGTATTTCTGTTTCTCACTTATATATTCTTAGTTCCTTGTAGGTGTAAAACATGTGGCTTGTTGGCAGTGTGTATGACCACCTTGAATTAACCTCCTAAATCCAGGCTTAAAGCTGGATAGTCATACCAATCAGTCAAGTTTTCTGTGCGTGAATCTTTTCTTCCTTTGTGACCGTATTTTCCTGCTTTTGAACCCTTTGAAAGTGTCTAAGTATAAGGATGGAAAACATAGATGGAATTTAAAATTAGTTTTCAGTGCAATCCATGTGTTTCTTTAAGGAGGATACATATAAGCATGTGCATATGTGTACATGTACAACTTCTACATACATGTAACCACATTTATTAAATCTGTCTAGTGGGTAATATAAAGACTACTGGCTTAGCAATATGCTAATGCTTGCTCAAGCTTTTCAGCGCAGTGCTGAAACCATCCTTGACACAGCACTGAAGCAGAAGCTGCATCATCCCCAACTGCTGGATAAATGGAGTAAGAGAGATGAAATTTATCAGGGCTGCCAAGAACTGCTCATCAAGACACATTCTTTGACTACCTTAAGTGTGCACTATTCTCACAAGTACAAAAAAATAAAAAAGGAGGAGGAGGAAGAAATTAGAACAAGCATTTATCAAGACAACCTGCCCATCTGATTTGACACATTTTTTTTGCAAACATCACTTCTTTTATTCAGTTACAATTGATTTGGGGTAAATTGAAGGAGGAAACCTTTACTTCTAATGCACTATCATTCTCCAAAAAAGTAAAAGCTTTACAGTGAATGAATGTATTTATTTGAAAGACACCTAATTTCCAAAGGGACAATGTGTGCTAGGCATCTAGTAATACTCAAGCTGACACTTAAGCCTTTGAAAATTTCTTCCAAGAACCTCTGATGTGAGCTATAATCATACTGTTAGTCTTATAAGTAGCCAACCTGGAAAATAGAAAACTAGATAAAACACTCCAACACATGAAGGATTGAGAAGTTCTCAGAGACTCCAAAGACATTTCAGAAAAAGTGAAACATGGGTTTTGTTATTAATTTTCTCAGGAAGGACAAAGTATCATTCAGTGTAGGAAAGGCTGATACAACTGAGCACCACAGAACTGCCAAAGAAAACATGGATGGAAGAAAGAAATATAACCTATTCCAGCAGAAAAAATGCAGGCTGGGGAGTGGAGTGACCTGGGTTCTCTGACACTGACTTCGAAGCAAACCACTCTACCTTCCTTTTACTTGATTTCCCTTTCGATAAAATACATAAATAATGATGTTCAAAGGGTTTTGTGAACCATCAGTATGCCTAAATGCAGGCTGACATTCAAAATATTGTTACTGAAGATGGAGGACTGCTGCACTGTCACAGAACATATTCAAGGGAAATTTAAAAAGTCAAAATGACAGAAATAAAACATGTTGTATGCAGACTGGAATACCTGCAGGAGACTGCTTCATGTAGAAATGAAAGCACAGCCAACCTGGGGAAGGAAGGAAAAGGTGGACTGCCTTTATCAGAGCATCTAGGATGGAAAGGTTTCTGGCTGCTCGTCATGATCAGAAGTCAGAGGAAGATGAGTAAATGACAACTCTTTAACACTGTGTGATTGCTGCTGGCAGGAAGGAGAGGGATTGGGAAGGAAATCAAAGTGCCTGATTCATTGTTTGTCTTTACACATTGACCAAACACAGCAGACTTAAATACACCTAGCAAAGGGCAGGAAGGCCAAGATAAACAGAAAAAAAGACTAAGGATTAGGAAGTAACCCGAGGAGAAAAAGTAACCTGAAAAGAGATGCTGGTCACCCTGAATAAACTCTCCACTCTGGCAACTTTCTGGACATTTCCCTGTCTTTCCTACACAAATATGAGACAGTTCTCATTGGACAATGATGTTGGCTTTTACGCTGGATTAAAATCCAAACCTAGCGCAATCCCTAAGCATAAATGCATTATGCCCCATACATGTATTTCCCATTATTGTGATGTTCACTGAATTCTCTCTGTGGTTCACCCAGATGATGTGATGAACTAGGGAGGTTAAGGAATGTTAACTATTAACATCTTATTGAATAACAAAGTACTGATATGAAAACTGTATCTGCTGCAGCTGCAGCTTCACATGGATGAAACATGCCATGTAAGACTTCAGTAATGCTACCAACATTTTACATTTTGTGCTTTAAAGAAAAGGGTATTTTAGATTGAAACAAGGAATTGTTGTATATCTAGAAACCCATAAGACACAATTTCTCTTCTAGTCATCACTTCTAATCAGAGAGATGGATAAATTGCTATGGAAAAAGCCACAAAAAATCCTCACCTAAAACAATGACTGCATCATTTTTATTTATTTCTTGCATTCTCTGTTCACATAGCAAAAAATTTAATTCCAGTTAGATCATTCTCTTGTGATACTTTTTTCTTTCATTTAATATATTTTTAAATGCTTAGAAGCATTATGACAGAAAGGCATGTATTTTTTTGCCCTGGTTTATACCCATCATCCTTACCATTACAACAAGACAAAAGCATTAAAGTAAAATTAATCATGTCAAAAGATTTTAGCAAAAAACAAGGGAGACCATGCATAAAGCATCGCTTTGTCTACTATGAAGTCACGCTCTGATTAAAAACATATAATGAAAGTGAAAGTAATACATCATTGCCTTAGCAGTAGGGTTTTTGGGAAAGCTACGCAATTTGAACACAAAAAATCTTTATAGGCTCTGGATTTTGCAATGATTATAAAATAATTCTAACAAATAAAACATTGTTTCACTTCCTTAAAGTTTAATTAATCTTAAACGTTGCAGTTAAAACAACCAACCAAAGGAGTTGTAGAATTAAACACAGACTCCTGGCAGGACCATAACTGGTAATTAAAACCCAAGCAGCAGTGCCTGGTTCTGAGCAGTGAGGCATGAGGGGGTGACACAGAAATCCCCTCACTGCCCCACATCCAGCAAGTAGTTATGAAGACTGCAAAATATCATAGAATAATGAAACCCCATTAACTGAGCAGAACTTTTGCAGTTACTGAGGACTGTCATACACCCGTCAGCCGTTCCATTTCTGTCACTGGGCAGTGGTAGCCTGTTGCTGCTACGTGACCTATGTAGTACCCAGTTAAAAAGTGAACTGGTGTTTGTGCACACGTAGGCAAACCTGAAAAGAAACCATGCAGTGAGGATATTCGCTGTACTTTGCCATAAGCCTAGAAAAGCCTCTACTTTGCTCAGGCACAACTGTGCAATAAGTGATTCAAATTAAACACCAACGTGCACATTATGGTGTGCATATTATTATTTATAATCTCAGATTAGGATTGTGCCTGTATGAAGCAAAATTACGTGGTAAAAATGTTTGTAGAATGCCCCTTACTTTCTCCTTTTTTTTCCTCTTTATTCTGCCTCTATGTTGTCAACATAGAAACAATAACTCTCTGAGAAATACCAGATAGAAAAAATACACAGTAATACTAGACTGTGAAAAATCTACCGATCCCCTGAGCCATAGCATTCTTGCCTATAGATGATGACATTAAAAAATTGGAAATGGGTGCATGCTTCCCCTCCTCTCCTGGGTCTATGAACAAGGCAAGTTGTTTTCCTGATACCTTTAGAATTACTCCCATTAGTACTGATGCATTTGGTGCTTTGGCTATCCAGGCAGAGAGAGGTGGGCAGGATCCCCTGCCAATAGATCTAGTCTTGTCTAGGGAACAAAATGAGATTGCTCCTCTGTTGAGCTGTCATACTTGATAGCTTGTGCTGTTCCACCTGCACCTGTCCTCGCAGCTCCAGCTGCAGTGCCACGGCTTGCATGGAGTCAGTAGCTCCTGATGGTTGATCTTCTCCTGTTCCTTATGCATCACACAAGGCAGGACACAGAGCCCTAAGATACTGAGTGCTGAGAAGTGAGCCACTCTCTGTGCTGAGAAGGAAAAAGGAAACAGGCAAGCAGCTCCCTCTCAAATGGGTCCGCAGGCCCCGATGAGTAAATTCTGGGGCTACTCTCAGTGGAGAGTGACAAGAGCAGATTCAGGCTCCTCTCATCCACCTCCTCTTCAATGGCCCTGCCACTGCACCCAGGATTAAGTGTTTCCAAGCTTCTTTCCCAGCCTCCCTATCCCCAAATGCCACTGGCACAGAGAGCAGAAAACGAGGAATGTAAACGGGTTTGGAAGAAGGGAGGTGGAATTTCTGTGCACATTTACATTGGATCAGTAAGCCTCTAAGTGCAAATGTGGCATTTTGTTGATGTGTGGGGGAGCCTATTGGCGAGCAGAAGGTTAAAGAAAAAATCTTTGTAATAGGAGGAAATCAAAAACACCTAAGGCGATAATAAAATAGAACATCTTACAATATCAGACTACAAGAAGTGAAATTCTTCCCATCACAGAACCTCATGAGCAGGACATAGCTTTTACTCTGTCCCTACTCCTTAGGAGCAAACTTCTCATTTGCACTGACAAGTTGAGAGTGAACTGCAACCTAAGGACTGACAGCACTATCTATAAGTAAGTGAAAAAAAAAAACCAAAAAACAAACCCAAACAAAAAACCTCCCAAAAAATCTTCTGCCTTTGCTGCTGATTGTGTATCTCTGATAAGACAACTGTGGATTGAGAGAGAGGCAAATGGGTAAAGAAAGAAAACTTCTTCCTAAATTGCAAAAAGTACATGATAAATAAAGATAGAACTATGCTCTTAAATTCACACACCCCCTAAATGTCACAGTATGTTATTACCACACCATGGCTGCACTGAACTACCACTATGCTGTAAGCTTGCACAGTTTGTTGTCTTCCTTAAGACTTCTCAGTCATAGTTCTTCAAGTCCCTGCATTCCTATGCTGTAGAGTTCTCCAGTGTTTCATGGAAAGGATAGAAGTTCTACTTGGACTTGTCTCCCATTCCCTCTTAAGGTAGAAAAAAAAAGGGGACACTTGAAACTCTTATTTCGATTGGGTTTTTTTAAAAATAGTTATTGCTACCATTTTGTGAGTAGTAAAATATTTACTAAGAAATGTTAACATTTTGTCTTTTTCAGTGTGAAAAGACAGGCATTCTCCTCTGCGTTCTTCAAACTTTAGCCCAGGCCAAGAGGGCACTCTTTTCTGGCAGGATTTGCAAGAACAGGATTACCCATGTCAAGAGAGGGCTGTGTATTTGACAGCTGTTGTCTCAGCTGGCACTGAGACAGATCCTGGGACCTTCAGGACTTCCAGTGCTGAGCAGGGAGCGCTTGAACCCGAGCTAGTCAGGACCGTAACGAATGCTTTGTTTTTTAACCACAGCATAGAATGTTATGTGCACTAACTATAACAGAAAGATAACTTTTCTTCCCTATTTCTTAGAGGTAACACAGAAAAGACAAAATTCTCTACATAAAATTGTTCTGAAACGTCTCTCAACACCACCACAGACAGTGGTGTTACTCCAACACTAGAGATGGACATTTAACCAGAGTATTTAGCTATCCCGCCTCGGGATAGTTTCCCACAGTCTTGGAGACAGCAACACAATATAAATAACCAAGAGCTGAGTAAATTCCATTCTTACAAAATCTGACAATCCGCAGCTAGTTAAGATTTAGTTAAAAGCTTTCTACTTTAATTCAGTTGAGAGTTCAGATCTTGAAGCAAGAGATCCATTCCTCCTGCCTCTCCTGTTGAGCCACTGGATTATACACAGAAAAGAAAAAAAACCACCTAGACAATTCTGCCTTAGACAGTATCATTGATTTTTCACTGACTTACCATCTTCAGTATTTTCTTAGAAGTAGTGTATCGTAACTCATTATTCTGAAAAATGTGAAGCGTAGTATGTTCCCTAGCACAGATGCTGTAGACTTTTATAATGTACCATTCATACAACCTTTTGTGATTGTCATTCTTACACAACACCCTCAACTAGGCCCAGGTCATCTATAATTAAACAGTCTTTATGTGGCACCACTTTGTGAAAGGCTCCTAAATCTTCCATGGGAAAAAAACAATCTGCAAAGGCATTATTTCAAGTCCTGCATCATAGCAATTTTTAAATTTTTTTCATCCTAACCTGTGCATGTAGTATTAACGTGGAGGTACACCATTACAGGGCTTTGGATAAGGGAGAAGAACAGAATTCTGTAAAATGTATTTTACTAGAGGAAAAAAAAATCAGGTCTAATAGGAAATCCAGGTTTTACCAGTTGTCCAGTTTTAGAAGTATGGCTTTGATTTATGGATCAAAATTGCTCATTTATTATTTTATCTATACTGCTTTGGGCAATTTTGACAGTTAAAATTTAGTTTTATTGACCAATGCAGCCAGTTTAGCCACAAGGGGACTAATGCACACACAGCCTGCTGCACTCAAGAAGCTATGATTTGATTCCATGACCAAGTCAGACTGGGAATCGCAACCAACATAACAATAAGTTCCAAATCTCGATGCTCAAGGCAAAATACTTACTCTAAAACACAATCCACTATTAAAAGAAGGTGGGAAAGAATTTTGTGAAAGCAGCCTCCATGCACTGTTTATTGTAGCTGATATATTCCACCAATGCTTCTGTCAGCAATGGACGCAGGGTAGTACAGAGGAAACCTTTCTTTAATGATTGTGGACAACAGATAAAGCTGGAAGAAGGAAATGAAAATGCAAAAGAGAATCAAAGGTGTGCTCTAGTACTATGGCTTACCAGGGATCTGACTCTGAAAAAAAAGTCTTGAAAAAACTGCCTTCTTTTTTTCCTAAACCAGATTTTATTCATATATACATAAATATGCATGGGTTCATGTTGCAGCTTGAAAGACTTACAAGTTTACTTAAAAAAAACTTACTGGAATGATTTTAAGCCAATGTTAATTTAGGCCTATCCTATTATAAAATTAGCATCTTCTGCAATCTCAATTTATTGCTCCATTGTGAAGCCCCTTGTGATACATAAACAAATCTCTGAAGAGAAACAAATCAATAAAGTGTCTAATTTGATTAACCATGTTTTTAAATTCATCAAGACAACTGTACAAAAATAAACCACTTACTTGTCAGTATTTTCCACGTCTTCTTTTCATCATCATAATACTGAACCAAATTGCTGGGTAGCCGGTCAGGTCCGGGAGGCAATCCTCCAACCAATAACAGCATTTTCTTATTGGAACGAATTCTTCACCCAAAACAAGAGGAAAGATGAACAACCACATTACTGAGGAGTATTTTTAGTGGCAACAAAATCATAACCATCAAAAGAATGTTCACTGCTTGCAGTTTTCTATTTCATTTTTTGTGTTTCTTTTCCCAATCATGTCTCAACAATCTCTTGAACCAAGCAGAAAAATGATCAGAAAAGCTGTGTATCTCTCTACTCATGGAATAATAAGCTTCCTTTATGCAATTTGTTAGAGGTTCATTCTAGAACGACCTTTTTCTTATATTATCCCTTTAAATCATCACTCTTTACAGCTGAATACACATGAAATGCTCTGGAGTTGTACTAAGGTTAAGCATTAAAGTTGCATGTCAAAAATCGTATTAGTCAAAATCATTATTATAAGCCATTCTACACTCAAAGAACCTTGAAAAAATTAAGGTTATGCAGAGAGTTTGTGAGCCAACTCTTTAATCACACACTGAACTTCAGATATATAGTTTAGTACAATTAGCAGCACTGGGCTAATGGTTATGGGTTAAATGCTACTTACAAGCACTTTTGTTTGTTTAATTTAGTCCAGACTCTTGCTTTCATTCTCCCCCTCAGCTCCCCCCTTCTCTTTGCTCTCCCCCTGTGCACCACTGGCTATAGCAACACCAATTGGTAAAAATGAGACTGTGATGTTGTTGTGAGCCTCCCCAGAGTGGAGCCCTGCCAATGCTTGCCACTGATCCAGCGGCATGAACCTGCTCAACTGTGCAAAGTCACTCTAATTCCCTCCCTCTGTTTTTCTACCTTCTCCCCCAGGGGGCAACCACTGAAAGGAGTGACTACCCACCCATCAAGAGCTGGCAATTCGCTGCTATTAACCGTGACCGTGATTCCCAATCTGCCTGGCAGTTCTTAAGAACAGGACTGCAATGTCTCATCTGCAGTAAAAGTGGTTATCTGCACCCTGGCCTCCAATGCTCCACCTGATGAACGTACAATTTCTCTGCAGCATTAAGGGATTTAGCACAATTGTAAGTGAAAACTGGAGGGGAGGCCCAGACCCCCAGACGAGCCCTGATGCTTTAATAGTCACTTCGCATATAATTGAACTTTCACCAGCTTGGGTGAGATACTGCAATAAAGGTCTAGGCTCAAAATGTTAAGTAGGAAGGTGACATAGCCTGGAAAACATCCATCCATATGAATGACTGTGCAGAGGGACCATGCATTTGACGGAAAGCACCCTGGTCAAACACCATTTTTACAGGCACGGCAACACCCGTGTAGTGCTCTGTGTGTGAGTCTGCAGCAAACAGCACTGGCCAAGAAAGGCACAGAACACCACGAACCAAAGCCTACCACCAGAGCTGCACATGGAGGGGTCAAAGCACCACCCAGGAGCTCCAACCTCAGCAGGGCACTCTGGCAGTGGCAGATCTATGAATGAGGCACACCCATGGCTGCTCCAGCTGCTACATAGAATGTGTGTTGGAGACCCAAGGATTTACATTTGTAGCAGGACTGCATCCCCTCCTGAGAAGAATGGACAAAATGAACTAGGTTGTGCTGTAGGCATGCACCAACCACGAGGAACATCCTTCCAGAAGGGAACACACAGCTGAAGGCTTGATCCACACAATGCTCCAGAATAAAATTTGTGAAATGGCTGTCCAAAAGGCAACTACAGACTACAGATTCATCTATGACAAGGACGGCCAGGGAACTACCTGGCATATAGCCTTGTCTGTTTTCAAAACAGATTTAGGGCTCAGGGAAGGTCATGAATTGAGAGTGGATTAAACGAAACCCTCAGTGCAGGAGCAGGAGTTAAGCCATGGGGGCAGTGACACTGTCCCATGCTGTCCTACCCCTTGATTCTCTCCCAATTTGGGGAGAGCCCCTGCAGTCCATCAGTCTTTCTGACAAGCCAGCCTTTGACGCCTGCACTGCACCTGCAATGTGCTGTCAAATGATGACTGTTACCTGCCCAGCAGACTGTGGCTGTGTAGGATATCAGGAACCGTCTCATGATCACTGTCGGCACAGACTCCGTTAGTGAGAGGAAGCTCTGGGGAAAGCTTACTAAAGCACTGCCAGCATCTTTTAACATTCAGTCTCCCCAGTAAAGTTTTTAATGAGAGAACATTTGATAAAAACTATGCAACATGGGAGTATGATAAACTGGTTTTGGTATGAGTTAGGGATGACTGCACACGTAACAAGTGGCAGAGCAAACCAGAGCCATAAGTCAGTTATGCATGGCCATCCCTAACGATAGAGAATAAATTGTTTATTTCAACCCTCCTGTGTTGTATGTTATATCACAATCAACTCCCTGTGTATTGTAAAATTCAGAATGCCCTTGCAGGTTTACTTGATAAAGGAGTTTATTTTGATTTTCATCTTTCATCTGTAAAACTCCCTTCTAACTCCAAAGCACTGTGAAAATCCAATGAATGGCCAAGGCTCAATAGTTAAGGTGAAGAATGAAATGTCAGATATAACTCTGAGTTTCCAGACTTTGGCAGTTGCAACTATCCTTAACATTACTTTTTCAGCTAAACTGTCTGAGAAGCTGCTGTTTCTTGAGAAGGAGCAGTGCTGCTATATTAGTATGCTTAAAAAATACTAATTTTTTTAATATGTTTAAAATGGGAAGTAGCAAGAACAGAGACTTTTAGTAGAAGTTTAATGAGAACTTAATAGTCAGCAAAATCTCTGCCAAAAGCACAGGGAAATCTCACGTGGCAAAGAAGATATGGATACTTATACTCAAAATATCTAATTCATCTATATTGAGAGCTCTCCCAATGAACCAAGTAAAGATAATACAGTGGCTAAAGATAAGCAGGTTTTAAACTGGTAAGTTTCCTTGGAGCCAGTTCTGGTTTTTAAGCTTTGATGTGAAATGCTAGAATTTAGGTTTTGAAAGATTATATTCTTTATTATTTCATATTTATGTTTCATGTTGCACTAAGCAGTACTGTTAGAATCTTACAATATATTCTATAATATGAAAAACATGTAAGTGACCACTGCTTATACACAGAAGATTTTCCCAAATACTAATAAAAATGTAATTCAGTGAAACCCTGTGATGAAGACAGGATTTAAAAATATATGTAATACACTGAGCAAGATAAAGCTTTCTCCTTTCTTGTATTATTATATGTTTGCTATTTGGATAACTCAAGATTATAATGTGAAATGTTCTACATTATATCTGACACACTCTTATTTTTTCAGAGTCCTTATTTCACAGTGTAATATACTATTCAGTTATATGCTGGGGTTCACAGAGTCCCCAGCAAGGATTTTATGATCGTCTTGTGTTCCAATTAACAGCAGTGGGTCTTGGTCAGGGAAGGCTAAACCCTGGACAGGCAGGCTGATGTCATGGCAAAAAAGTTAAGATAAATTTATCCACATGTTATCTTGAAAGCATTACTTAGATGGCAAAACTCTAGTTCTCACTGATGAACATGCACGTGTTGTTATTATTCTGCACACACTTTGCAGTTTCTGTTCTGCTAAGATTTTAAAACACTTAATTCACCTTAATTAAGTTCCTGGGTACCTCATGTGGTGTGAAATTTATTTTGTCTACTTACAGGACTGGAAACCAAAGTGTATTTCAAAGGCAACATTTTCAAACTTGTGTAGCTTCCCTCAGGCACATAAACCCAGGAATTTGAGTGGTCACAGAAGTGGCTTCATTTTCAGAGATACCCATCAACAAAACTAAATCCTACTCACTTCAAAGGTAGCAGCAGATGCCCATCAGCTCAAAAACTCAGATTGCTAGCCCATGGTCTAAACTAACCATGAATATTCATGGCAAGAGGCTGAACCCAAGAGAGTTTATAAACTCACAAGAAATCAGCAGAAAAGGCTGTAAGAGACCTCAATACTCCTGACAACCACTCCTACTCTTTTGCAACCTTGATAGCCTTGTGTTAATAGAAAATGCATGAATGGGAAATACTCTTCTTGCACATTGTTTTTCTTTATTAACATATCCATCAATCTTCTGCTGGTGGGTTTTCCTTATCTGGGCAATTAGTAGAAGTTCATTCTACAAAAGCTGGCAAGAAAACAAGCCTCAACAACAGGTTTGCTCCAGACTCCTCCAGTTCTTAAACAATGCACTAAGGCTCTGCTCTCTGCATTAGGGAATGCAAAGAAAAGAATACAAGCATGAAGTGGCAATCCTGTGGTTCTTAATGCATCCAGTGTAGTGTTACACATCAGAAAGAAAAATGCAGAGACATACAGGTGATCACGGTAATCAGCGAAAAAAATAAGAAAAAGAGTATTCAACTATATTTTATTCTGAACTTAGGGCTATAGTAAACCCAGAATTCTGGATCATTAATTATCTTTTCATATAGGCTATCACCATGGCTTTGAGTATGGAGAGAGCCGTGTAGCTCTTCAGAGCAGGGACTTGACAGCTATGATGGCATCCTTGCTCCTGCTTCAGTGCTGAACTTAAACACAGCAGAGCCAAACTGAACTTCAGGTGTTTGCCCACTGAACTCAGAAACAAACAAAACCAACCATAAGACCAGCACAGACCCAGCAAGGGCAGGTGAATGCATGGTGAGTTTTACTTACATCCTCATATCTCATAACATCAAAGGATTTGAGAAACTGGAGTCTGACAGTGATACTGTCAAAGCAAGTAGCAAGAATCTCAGAAAAGGGGGCTGTTTTAACCTGCAGCAGAAACAAATTATTTCAGAGAGGTTTAGATACCAACCTCAAGGCAGTAGACAAAGAGATATGCACTATCCCAATCAGCATTTCAGTTGCAGACCTTTTGTTTGTTAGCACCAAAAACTTAATTTCATCTTCAGAAACCAGGATGGTCTTTAGCAACCCTTTTCTTCTCAAAAGGCATCTGAAAAGGTGCTGTGTTCAACAAAAACATAGTGGACAATCTAGCTGCAGCCTGCAAATCTGAACAAACGTTGCAAGCATCCATTAGCCCATGACTGAAAAAAATGTTTTGCCATCGAGAACATGGGATGTGATCTTCAACAATTACCTTCCCAGCTCCTGGATGGGCATTTCAGTGCAACAAAAGTGTCATATGAAAACTGCTTATTTCAATGGATTTTGGCTTCCATAGTTGACTGCAAAGATAGCTATGATTAGTAACACATGTTTAATAGAGAGGAAATCTAATTATCCAGGAGTTTAACTATGAACTCAATGAAAGCCATAAGGTACAATGTAAAATTTATTTTGGACAAAGCAATTGTATCAAGTTTTGTTATCACATAAAACAAATTAACAAACATCATAACCTATAGGTGAATAGGCATCCAGAATCTCTTCCTAACCCTAGAGCACTGCTAGAGGAAGGACCTGAGTTTTCACAGTCAACAGACCAAGTCCTGCAAAATGTCTTTCTCCTTATGGATAAAGTACAGACAAAGAATATCTTGATTTTGTCAAAACCTAAAACACAATAAAGTCTCTTGCAAATTATGAACAATAAATTATTTTGTTCTTCAGTTCAAAGAATGTTCAAAAATTTGCTGAATGTCTGAAAGTTGCTTTATGAATGGATTTTTTTTGCCTCTTCTAATTTGCACCTATTGCCCCAGGCACACGTGAAAGAATGTGAAAGAACTTTCTAGAAATACTAAAAACCCAGAAACCAGTCTTATCATGAAGATTTTGGTTCTCATCTTTTAATTCTCAATGTAGGCATGCTTGGCAGAAGGCCTCAGTTTTCACTGCAGCAGGGCTCACAGTAATGTTCACTGAAGATGATGCTCATTTAATACATGTTGCTGACCACTGACAGAATGAAGTTTAGGAACATAAATCCTAAGCTGAGAAGGATTTGCTGCAGACATTGATTGTTGTTTTTGTCCTCTGAATCTACTAGATTTTTTTTTAAATTTTGTCCAATACTTTAAGAAAAGAAAAAAGCATAGAAAAAAATTAGTTAATGTTTGCTTTAACAATAATCATTCCTTTTCCTTCTAAAAGCAGAAGTCTAAGGGTAAGTGAATGTTTTATCTGACAGGCCACACTTAACTGTTACAAAGTTACCTTATAAGTCAAAGGTTCCTTTATTTCTAAAGCTGTCAGGCAATTTTCCATCTCCTGCATTAAAGTAACTTAGAATCTGCTTGAAGCTCTGAGAATCCAATTTTTCTTTATGAATCCAATCCCACGACTATTAGTCTCTAAGTAAATCTTTAAGAGTTAGCTTCCAACTTTTAGCTGGAAGATTTTTTAAAGTTAATGTCCCTTCCTTTTGGGGCAAAAGCCTCTGACGTAATAGGTAGCTTAGGCGTGGGCAGCTATCCTGAAGGAGTGACATCTATCAGCAGTGCTCCTTTGGGAAGAACACAGAGGAGAGTCCTTCTCATCTGTGCCTCCTTGTATTACCAGACACGAATGCTAAAGATATCCTTACTAGCCCCACACTGAGTATCTGGAGCATTGTAAGGGATGTGAATTCAAAGGAATGTTATTAGCAAAGCAAATTGGTGAATGAGACACAAAACCTCCTGTGGCATGAATCTTATTGGCAAAACTATGCAAATAACTGGTATTCCTCACTGATGGAAACTCTAAAAAACCTTTAACTAATTCCCATTTTTTGGGGTTTTTTGTTTTGATTTTTCCAACAGAGGCTGTAAAATGGAAATGCTTTATAGAATGCCTCAAAGTGGTCAAATCCTCTTTTATGTCCTTTCCCTAGGAAATTTCAACCAACTCTTGTCTTTTGATTTTCAGACTGCAGAAAGTCAAGAAAGTCCTTTTTTGTTTGATTCTGTATCTGATGTCCATGTCAACAGAAGGTGTCTTCATCAGAGGCTGTGTTCTCTCCAGCTGAGACTCCTTTTCCTTAGGAAGCCAAAGGAAAGAAACACACCTTGCTGCCAGCTCACCCAAGGTATGACTTGTTACCTTTTCCACTGGTTTGTTTGTTTGTTTTTCCTGAAAGAAGGCATCAGTTGGGGAATGCAGGAAGAACCAACTGTGGCACCAACTTCTATTTACTTCCAGCTTCACTGCAAACCGTCTGCTTGCATTGAACTTGGCAGCTGACAATATTTGCTCAGTTTATTGTCTGCTTTCCAAGAATACAGCAAGTGTGGACTACCAAGTACTAGGCATGACAGTCTTTAAAGAAAACTTCAGGGAGGCAGCAAATATGAAAAATTATGCCAGGAAGGATCTACTAATAGTTTTCAACTTTCCATCTTCCTCAATTTCTTTAGATGGTCCTTTGGTAAAGCTGTAATACCAGATAGAATCTGTTTCAAAAAAACCAACATAAGAGATGTTTACAGAGCAGGGGAGTCCAGCTCAAACCCTTCTTTTAGGATTCCTATTAACTTCCCTGCTCAATCTTTTCAGGCCATGCTGAGCAAAGGATAATAACAAACCTTGCTCTGACTTACAACACAGCTTGGATTTTTAAAATACAGGAGTTGTTTGAAAAGATGAAACAGTGTTTTTACAGATTATATGGATTTTTTCATAACATGAGTTTAACAGAACCAAAGCTTTCTCCTGGCAAACTTTTTTCTGTTGATTTTGTGTTCTACGTTAGCTTTCCTCACTGCCCTTGCCCCCAAGGCTCACTGTGCTTTATCTTCAAGTACAAATCCAAACAATTACACCATCACAGCTCTGTTCCATTTACTGCTCAGCAGTTACAGACTCAGAACCTCCATATTCTTCTGCTATAAAGAAAAAGCTATAGTGACCCCAGGCCACAACATGCCCCCTAAGACCCTCTCCTTTCTATCTCCTCTCTCCACATGAAGGGGATGCACATCAGGCAAAGAGTGAATAGAAAAGTCTCAGACCAGTAGCTAAGACAGATATGTCTGATGCTCACTATCATCCTACAGCACTTTGTTCGTAAAAGGCATACCCTAAGTATAAATCATTCCAGGAGGATTTTGTCTGAAATGGGACTTCCTTGTCTAGGAAGCTCTGCACCACTCATGAGCTACGTACTTCCCAACAGGACAGAGGAGGATTGTGCTGCCAAAGGACGAACAAGAACAGCGCAGGAACTCATGGAGGACAGCTCTGCTTCTAGGGACTTGCATGACTCGCAAAGCTGCTGCATAGACTGTTGCAGGTGGTGGAAAGGTGCATTTTTGCTACAGCATTTGAGGAAGAAGTTCCCATTTTCATAGTAGGTACTTTGTCATCAGTTTGAGCGGCTTTGTAAGATTACTTGTTTTTAAGCTTAGTTTAATTTTCCCTCTAGAACAAGGCATTTTGAAACCCACTGAAAGATTTCCCCTTGGAAAAAAGAGTTTGGAGATGCAGATGCAGATATTTGACACTGCTTCAAGTGCTAAAAGGGGCAGGGTGACAAAGCCAAGGAGGAACACAGTTCAGCGAACTGCAGCAGCCTCTAGAGATCCAAGCAGAGAGGTCTGGAGCAGTGGGGATTGGGGTGTGTGAGGTCAGGAGCCTGGTGGGAGGGGCACTCGGGAGTCCGCGTAACAGCGGATTCAAGAGAGGGGACAGACGGAGGTAAAGTTCAGTAGATTGGATCTGGGGAAGAGCCCTGTCATCTAAGGACATAAATCAGGAGGGACTGCCAGTTCACAAAGGACACTACTCCAAGTAGTGCCTCTGACTGGGAAACTGGAAGGGCAAGTACCTGCACAAGGCACCTGGCAACCCTTCTTCAACCCTGCAGCTGTTGGAAAGATGGTTGTCCATAAAGAAGGCCATTAAATGCTCTTCATAAATTATGTTTCTCCTAACAAATACTATAACTGAGCCAAAAAAAAGGCTATCACCTGTGCCTATGCAGCTCTCAAGAGTTTTACCAGCCAGGACATACATGTCTTCAAAAAGGCTCCCAAGGGCTTTCCTGACCCACAGCAGTCTTTTTAGGACAATGGTGCTGCCTCTGTCCATAATGTGAGCTCCAGGCCTCCCATCCTTTTGGAAACTCCACATCTCTCCACTTAGACTTCAGCACAAGTTTGTCTCCAATGGCAAATGAATGCACATGATGCAAGTAAGGAAAGCAGGTGAGACTACCTAGGATTAAACTGACTACAGGTATGTGGTTCACCATCCCACAGCCTCTAATGTGTCAGTCTCCCTTCTGCCTCCCTTCTCGTCTCAGCTGAGAGTGTCCTGGCACACACACAATTTCCTGATGTTAATTCAGGCACATAAAAACTGATCCAAAGCCCACTAAAATAAACCAGAGCCTCACATCCACCTCCTCCATACTGTAATGCAAAACTTAATAATTCACATACATTTTAAGATATGTTTTTCTTATCAGGATGTTAATTTGGGATCTGTAGTATTTCTCAATTGCAATTAATCATGAATAATATTAGTTAAAAATTCAAATATTGGTGTTATGATCACAAAGGGACAGGTAGGTGGTTGTAACAAGAACACAGAGTGCATTTCAATGAAAAAACACACACATTTTTTTACAACCGCCAAACATGTCCTACCGAGATTCTACAAAAATCTCAGTAGAAAAAGAAGTCAAATTGAACTGCGGTCTGTGAAATTTGGAGACAAATAGTGTATGCAAGAAGGAAATTATTTAATTGCCAAGGGATGTAACTGGTTTCTTCAAATTTTTAATCTCCTCTGTAGAAAGTAAAACAGACCAGGTATGTATGTCTTCCACATAAATGCCACTGTCTCACGCTGTTCAACACCTTACATTTTTCCTTCTTCATCAACACTTATCATCTTCCTACTGTTTCATTACAGAATGAAAACTGCTCATATCATCTTCATCACCTGCCACTGTTTAATTTGCTATCACTTTCACTAATATTGCCTAACACCAAACAGTCTGGATGACACCCTCTCTCCACTGAAATGAAAAAAAACCCAACAAAACAAACAGCAAACGAAACCACCTCTACAATAAGTTTTAGCAGATCAGAATATGCACTTCTAATCTCCCCAAGGTCTAGTAGTCCAGGGAACAAAAGTATAAAAAAAACCAGCTGGGTCTGTACATGCTGGGACTTTGCTGAACCCATAAAACAGCACGGGCAGGCTTAGCCTCCTTATCTCTTTGTCTCCTTATTTCCCTCTTTTCTCTTGTGCTCTTTAATTCTGTATTTTCTGCCTACGACTATTCCTATCTCATGTCAGTTGGTTGATCCCCATCCATTTCCCCCCAAATCTGAAAGAGCTTTTCCAAAACCTGGAATACTCAGCTGTTACTGACAACAGAAGCTGTTTCTGTCAAGAATTAGTTTCCCCCCTTTTGTTTCATTCCCTATCTTCTTTTTATCTGCCAGGGTCTTTTTTTTTTGTTTTGCTAGTTTCCTTTCCTGTCTGGTGTTCTATTCTTACATTCTTCTCCCTTCAAAACTATCCTTCTCTCACCTCTTCCCTCATTTCTACTTTCCTGCTTCTGCTACATATATCCCATTTCTCCCCTGGGGTATCTCAACTCTTTTTATTTTTCTGCATTTCCATCTCTCTCCCAGTTTTACTTCCCTCACTCCCCTCTGCCTTCAGGTATGCAGCTGTATTTGCTGCTCTGCCGGCAGATCCTGGGAGGGGCGGACCAGCCCAAACGCCCATTGCTGGCCAGAGGAGCTGCAGGTGTCCTGCAGCCCACAAACAACTCCCAGGCTATCAGGGGCTGCCCCTTCCCACCCAGCCCACCTTCTCCAGCCTGTATGGAACGAAGGGCATTGTAAATAGTTACAGGCGAGTGAAACCATAAAATCATGGCAGTGCTCTATAAAAAGGCTGCAATCTTTAGGTAAAACACTTAATAAGCCAAATAAATTAATTATTTTTTTCTATAATGCTCTGTTGTCTGTCTACAGCTGTATTGTGCAGTAGCACAAACAAAATTGGAGTTAAAAGCTAGGTGATGTGTTTTTTAACCATTTTCATTGTTGAAAGTAGACACGGAAGCAATAATAATTCTCAATAGCTCACTCATCTTTAAAAGTGGATTTCTTCCCAGAAACATGGTAATGCTCTACCCCTGAACTTTTTAAAAATTGAAAATACATACCATGTATTATATAAAATATATTATATTACACAATAAAGCAGAGACACATTTTAATCAACTCAATACTCAGGTGAAGATCCGAGAGTCAAATAAATGTCTGGAATATGAACTTTCCTCTACCTAAATGCATTTTCTTCCCAGAACTACAGAAAGCATGATACAGCACAGAGCTAAGTGTCTCTTTCAGGGACAGACAAACATAATTTAAGCCTAATGTTCAGGGTCACTCACCCCACTCCAAGTCGAAATCAACTATGATTTTTCCTAGTGACATCAAAACTGACTGTGCCTCCAGAGGCTTTAACAGCAGCTTGTATGCTGAGGCCCTGGTGAAGATCACTGAGCCAACAGAATTACTAACTTTGCTTAGAGTTGAGCACCTGATTAAATGTCAAATCAAACCCAAAACACCCATCCCCTGTGGTGAAGTCCTAAACCTCAGAGTACACAACAAGGCTCACAAGTCAGGAACATAACTCCTCAACTTTTTAAATTCTGATCATTTAGTTGTTGTAACTTGAAAATTAATTTTACAAAAATACATCAGGACATTCAAGCATTACCTTCTCTTACAAAATTTCGTGGAAAAAAAAAACCCTACTCTCTCTGCAGGTAAACAGTGTTTTTCACTGCAGCACAAAAGACAACTCAGGTATGTACTAGCCCCAGCATCACTCTCACTGCAGGATCTGCATTTGTGGCATAAACTTCCTAACTACCTCTGCTCACAGAGCACAGACTGGCTCTTATGAGCACAAATCTCTTTCCCCCAGCCCTGACCTCAAGACTAACTTTATAGTTTCATTTCAGAGGAGAATCAGCATATTTTGAGCTTCCCGTTACATTCACTTCCATTAAGAAATATGAGTGGCCCTGAGGCCAATGTACTCCAAAGTGTGCATATGGATATGTATGTAACATAGATGCTTTTTTAAAAATAGCTTGTTATAAAAACAAAAGTTTTTTTTAAAAAATGCAGAAAAGTTACTGGCAAGTTGTAATACTGAGTGCAATCCTCATCTCTTCAGCATGCTGGAAGCAGGTGGCTATGGCACTGGGCTGCTTGCTTTTCTCACCAACCTGTACTGTACTGTGCAGGAGCTATTACACTGCACAAGAGGAACTGTTAATCTCTTTCTAAAGACATGTGAATCTTTGGCGAATGACCTTTCATTAAATTCCAAATTACCAAAGTCACCATTACTCACAGAAGAAAGTAATCAGAGTTTTGAACTCTTTTTCTGTGTAATAATTTTTATGTATTTGCACATGTACTTCACTGTTAGTTTTTCAGGATTTCCTTCTGCAAATTAATCACTTAAGGAACTCTTTGCAGATTTTCTTCCTCCAAATAAAATTCTATTGAATGAATGTTAACCTGTTAAAATTGCTACTTTAGAAAAACTGTGAGTAAGAGAAAGGACAAATCTGGAAATCTCTGTAGTCTTGAATGTTTCTTTTTTTTCCTCATTCATGTTTAAGCAGGCTTTTGTACACTTAGGCAGTCTGACAAAATCTTAAAGTGATTAAGATTCAAAGATGGGCCTTCATGACCTTTATGAATTTCCAGGAATATCGTCCAAGACCAAAAATGAAAATATAACAATGGCATTCGGCACTACTAAGCATTTCAGCATCTCCAACACTTTAACATTTGGAGTAAGTTCTAATGCCTGCTTATAAATAAATCTGAATGGTTTTGCTCCCATTTCACTGCCACTAAAGAACCCAATCAAGAGAAGCTAGTTAGTAGGCTGTTATTAGGCACACATTAAAGTTGGGAAGGTGACAGCATGTTTTCATCCACTGTGGTTAAGGGTCTCTGAAATATCACTGTCTGCACAGACATGCAGACCTATTACAAATAAAAAAAGTATTTATGGTATTTCTTCTGTAAGTCCTTAAGTGGAACTTAGACTCTCACCTAGGGCTATTTAAAGCACAATCCCTTTGTGTACGCTCCCATTTACGGGGAAAGCCAGCTCCCAGCACCAGCAGTATCAGATTCTTGCAGCATCCATGACACTTGTAAGCATTCACTGGTCAGAACACCACTACATATCCTTCAAATGACATGGACCACTGAAGCTGGAAAGGTATCTTCACTGAACCAAGCCAGCTGGTATCTCAGCAATCCACCAGGACACGAGCATCAGCTTGCCCCCGGTGGTGTGCAGAATCTCGCCTGAGGAGTTGGTGGGGTTTGCATTTTTGAAAGTCATCACTTTTGAGTATTGAAATGCAAAGGGTAGGCACCAACTTATAACAGTGGCTTCTCAAATATACTTTACACTGCAAAATACTTGTATTCGATTTTTTTGATTTCAGAGTGAGAATCAGTTAGACAACAAGGTGATAAGCATGAGAGAACACTAACATAGTGAGCTAGCCAGAAATAATAGAGGGCACACCATCTCCAAAGTTAAACCATCTGAGTGCCATTGCATAGATATAAAGAATCCTCTGCATTAATGCTAATAGAGTGTACTACCTAAAATATTTATTAATGTACTAGTTTTTTTCTTGCTGCTGTCAATTCATTAGTAATATGCACCTGTTAGTTAAAAAGCTTAAAATAAGCTGAATAATACAAAGTGTGGTTTGATTTCTGTGCTACCACGCCACTGTATTATACCAACACTAGAAGAGGGTATTATCTTTCCATTTGTGAATGAATTACAAACATATTTTAAAAGAAGATAAATAAGTTTTGGATATGTTTACTGCTTGTTAAACTGCGAGCTGTGCGTTCAGTTCCTAACACCAACCTCGTATTGTCAATCTTTGACATCATGATTCATCACCTTATTAAATGAAAATAACTGACATGTCACAGCTGTAAGGACTATGAAGTCACAAGTTTCCACTAACAAACAGGGACATCACCCCATCATCAGCAACATCAGGGTGTGCACAGATGATGCAGTTATTTATGAAAATAACAAATCAGATTTAGGACTTGGCTATTACAGCTTAAAACGCCCTGAAGACGCAACTCCTTCTTAAGGAGAAACATTGCGGGAGGAAAAAAAAAAAAAAAAAATTACGGCCTGAAAAAAACCCCAACCAAATCCCCAAAGCGCGCGCGGCCAGAGGGCCGAGGGGAGGGGATGAAAAGTTTGGTGGTGCAGGGGGCGGGCGGCTCGGCCCCGCCGCCGCCCCCCTCCAGCCGCTCCGGCCGCCGCGCCGCCCCCGGCCCCGCGGGGTCTGTGCCCGCCGGGACTCCCCGCTCCCGCAGCCCCGCGGGCAGCCCCCCCGCCCCTCACCTGCTGGCCAGGCTCTGCCGGCAGTGCTGCCTGAAGGGCATCAGGTGGTAGTTCATGGCGTCCAGCAGCAGCTTCTGGCAGACGGGGTCGGTGCGCATGAAATCCACCGACTGGACCCGCTCCACCAGCTCCGGCGCCGGGATGAGGGCGAAGCGGAGGCGCTTCATCAGGTCTGGGGCGTACTGCATGCGGGTCTCCCGGTCGTGCTCCAGCCAGAGCACGGACATCTGGAAAAGAGCCAGCTCCGACTCGACGGGGGGGGGCAGCGAGTCGAGGAGGGCGCGCATCTCCTCGAAGTTGAGCAGCAGCACGTCCTCCACCAGGTACTTGTTGGCCAGCTTCTTGGTCTCCTCCAGGCCGTGCAGGGCGGCGATCTTGCACACCTGCTTGTAGTTCTGCACCGAGATCTGGTCGTTGAGAAACTGCACGCACAGCTTGGTGACCTGCGGGATGTGCAGGATCTTGCTGACCGACAGCACCTCCTCCACCGTGTCCAGCGAGAGGGTCACGTTGGCCGTGTAAAGGTACTCCAGCACCAGCCGCAGCCCGATGGACGAGCAGCCCTGCAGCACCAGGTTGTTGATGGCCCGCGGGCTGGCCAGCAGCTTGTCCTCCGGGGAGGAGGATGGGGTGCCGGGCTCCTCCTGCGTCTGCGGCGGCGGCGGCTCCTTCGGCGGACCTCCCAGCCCGTCCTGGGCGCCGGGCCCCAGCCCCAGGGCGTGGGGGTGCCCGCCGCTCCCGCCGCCGCTGGAAAACAGGGATCGGAAATACTGGGAGCAGGAGGCCAGCACGGCCTTGTGGCAGTGGAACTGCTGGCCCTGGGCCGTCAGGGTCACGTCGCAGAAGAGCTGCTTCCTCCACAGCAGGTTGAG